>NC_136417.1:175367098-175967098 GCF_052625555.1 Lactuca saligna | reverse complement strand
AACCCTTGTGGTGCTGCCATTGCACCTTCACTAGTTCCACCCTCTTGTTCCTCAAATCCTTCGACTTCCTGTCGAGGATTGCGACTGGGCGCTCAATGTAATTCAAGCTGTCATCAACCTGAATATCCTCCAACGGCACCACTACTGAATCATCTACTAAGGACTTCCGCAACTGAGAGACATGGAAAGTGTTGTGGATCTAGCTGAGCTCGACTGGCAGATCCAGCCTATACGCCACCTTGCCCACCCGGGCTACAACCCTGAACGGTCCGATAAATCTCGGGCCCAACTTGCTCCACTTCCTGAATCGAATGACGCCTTTCCAAGGCGACACCTTCAGGAGAACCATATCCCCGACTTGGAACTCCAAGTCGGATCGACGCTTGTCGGCGTAACTTTTCTGCTGACTCTGAGCAGTTTAAAGCCTGTTCCGAACCTGTTGGATCCTCTCTCTCGTCTTGAGCACCACCTCGGTGCTTCCCATGACCCTCTGGCCAACCTCACCCCAGCATATCGGGGTCCTACACCTCCGTCCGTACAACATCTCGAATGGGAGTCGGTCAATACTCGCGTGGTAGCTGTTATTGTATGAGAACTCGGCTAAGAGAAGATAGGTATCCCAGCTACCACCGAAATCTAACACACATGCCCGCAACATATCCTCCAAGGTCTGGATGGTCCGCTCGCTCTGACCATCCGTCTGCGGGTGAAAGGCGGTGCTAAAATGCAAACGAGTGCCAAACTCGTCATGAAATCTCTTCCAAAACCTGGAAGTAAAACCCACATCTCGGTCTGATATCATTGACACTGGCACCCCGTGCCGCGGTACTATCTCCCTGATGTAGATATCGGCCAACTTTTCGGCCGACATGCTCTCTTGGATCGGAATAAAATGGGCGCTCTTGGTCAATCGGTCCACAATGACCCAAATCGAATCTACTCCACGCGCAGTCCTGGGAAGCTTTGTGATAAAATCCATCGTGATGTCTTCCCATTTCCACAACGGGATGTCCAACGGCTGCATCTTCCCATGCCGTCTCTGATGTTCGGCCTTGACCTTCCTACAGGTCAAGTACCGCTCGACGTACCATGCCACATCCCGCTTCATGCAGGGCCACCAATAGTCTAGACGAAGATCCCTATACATCTTCGTCGCCCCGGGATGAATGGAGAATCGGGACTTGTGCGCCTCCTCCATCAAGATCTGGCGCACGCCTCTGTGATACGATACCCACACCCTGCGGTGTAGTGTCAATAGTCCTCGGCTATCATAATCAAAGGAGGAAACCTGACCCACCACACGCTTGCTCTTCCGATGTTCCTCCTTGATAGCCTCCTGTTGAGCCTCCCGAATCTGCTCCAACAGGGGAGTCACTACAATCATCCTCATGCAAATATCCCTGATCGGCGCCGCCTTGCAGCTAAGCGCATCGGCCACCACGTTGGCCTTTCCCGGGTGGTAAATGATCTCACAATCATAATCCTTCACCACGTCCAACCACCGACGTTGTCTCATGTTCAGATTCGGTTGATCCATGAGGTACCTCAAACTCTTGTGGTCCGTATAAATGGTACACCAAACCCCGTAGAGGTAATGCCGCCAAATCTTGAGGGCGAAAACCACCGCCCCCAACTCCAAATCATGCGTCGGGTAGTTCGCCTCGTGAGGCTTGAGCTGCCTCGAAGCGTAGGCGGTCACATGCCCCCTCTGCATCAATACCGCGCCCAACCCTGAAATAGACGCGTCACAATAAACCACAAAATCCTCTACGCCCTCTGGCAGGGCTAAGATCGGCGCCTCACACAATCTCTGTCTCAGTGTCTCAAACGCTGCTTGCTGCTCGGGTCCCCACCGAAAGACCACGACTTTCTTCGTCAACCGTGTCAGGGGTACAACTATCTTGGAGAAATCTTGAATGAACCTCCGATAGTAGCCTGCCAATCCTAGGAAACTCCGAATCTCAGATGGAGACTTTGGAACCTCCCATCTCATCACAACCTCAACCTTGGCCGGATCGACCAGAATCCTATTCTGGTTGACAAGGTGTTCGAGAAATTGCACCTCGCACAACCAAAACTCACACTTAGAGAACTTGGCATACAAGCTCTCCCTCCTCAGGGTCTCCAATACCTCTCTCAGATGCTCCTCATGCTCTTCCTGCGTCTTAGAATAAACCAAGATGTCATCGATAAAGACTAACACAGACCGATCCAGCATCGGTCTGCATACGCGGTTCATGAGGTCCATGAACGCGGCAGGAGCATTGGTGAGCCCAAACGGCATCACCACGAACTCATAGTGGCCATAGCGCGTCTGAAACGCGGTCTTCTGCGTATCCTCCTCCCTGGCCCTCATCTGATGATAACCCAAACGCAAATCAATCTTGGAGAACCAAGATGCTCCCTGAAGCTGGTCGAAGAGATCATCAATCCTCGCGAGTGGGTAACGGTTCTTCACCGTTACCTTGTTCAACGGCTCTTCCGATGTTCCTCCTTGATAGCCTCCTGTTGAGCCTCCCGAATCTGCTCCAACAAGGGAGTCACTACAATCATCCTCATGCAAATATCCCTGATCGGCGCCGCCTTGCAGCTAAGCACATCGGCCACCACGTTGGCCTTTCCCGGGTGGTAAAGGATCTCACAATCATAATCCTTCACCACGTCCAACCACCGACGCTGTCTCATGTTCAGATTCGGCTGATCCATGAGGTACCTCAAACTCTTGTGGTCCGTATCAATGGTACACCAAACCCCATAGAGGTAATGCCGCCAAATCTTAAGGGCGAAAACCACCGCCCCCAACTCCAAATCATGCATCGGGTAGTTCGCCTCGTGAGGCTTGAGCTGCCTCGAAGCGTAGGCGGTCACATGCCCCCTCTGCATCAATACCGCGCCCAACCCTGAAATAGACGGGTCACAATAAACCACAAAATCCTCTATGCCCTCTGGCAGGGCTAAGATCAGCGCCTCACACAATCTCTGTCTCAGTGTCTCAAACGCTGCTTGCTGCTCGGGTCCCCACCGAAAGACCACGGCTTTCTTCGTCAACCGTGTCAGGGGTACAGCTATCTTGGAGAAATCTTGAATGAACCTCCGATAGTAGCCTGCCAATCCTAGGAAACTCCGAATCTCAGATGGAGACTTCGGAACCTCCCATCTCATCACAGCCTCGACCTTGGCCGGATCGACCAGAATCCCGTTCTGGTTGACAAGGTGTTCAAGAAATTGCACCTCGCACAACCAAAACTCACACTTGGAGAACTTGGCATACAAGATCTCCCTCCTCAGGGTCTCCAATACCTCTCTCAGATGCTCCTCATGCTCTTCCTGCATCTTAGAATAAACCAAGATGTCATCGATAAAGACTAACACAGACCGATCTAGCATCGGTCTGCATACGCGGTTCATGAGGTCCATGAACGCGGCAGGAGCATTGGTGAGCCCAAACGGCATCACCACGAACTCATAGTGGCCATAGCGCGTCCGAAACGCGGTCTTCTGCGTATCCTCCTCCCTGACCCTCATCTGATGATAACCCGAACGCAAATCAATCTTGGAGAACCAAGATGCTCCCTGAAGCTGGTCGAAGAGATCATCAATCCTCGCGAGTGGGTAACGGTTCTTCACCGTTACCTTGTTCAACTCCCGATAATCTATACACATCCGGTGAGACCCGTCCTTCTTCTTCACAATCAGAATCGGGGCTCCCCAGGGTGAACTGCTCGGTCTAATGAATCCCTTGTCTAGCAGCTCCTGCAGCTGCATAGACAACTCCTGCATCTCAGGAGGAGCCAACCGATATGGTGCCTTGGCTATCGGAGCCGCACCAGGAACGAGGTCAATCCTAAACTCCACCTATCGCTCCAAAGGTATCCCAAGAAGCTCCTCTGGGAAAACATCTGCGAAATCTTACACCACCAGAACCTTGCTCACGGTCGCATTACCCGCCTCCCGGGTATCCATCACATACGCGACATATCCTGCGCATCCCTGCTGAAGGTAGCGTCTAGCCCTCGCTGCTGAACATACTGCGGGTCGGCGCTGTGGCCTCTCGCCATGAATCACTAACTCTCCCCCACCTGGGGTCCTGAGTCGCACTAGCTGTTGCGAGCAATCTATCACCGCCCCATTAGGGCTCAACCAGTCCATGCCTATGATCACCTTGTTCCCACGCAACGGAATGGGAACCAAATCTACCAAGTAGCGCTCCTCGAACAAACGCAATACGCAGTCCCGAAATACTGTCGATGCTCGCACCGATCGATCATCAGCAATTTCTACTTCCAAAGGGCAATCCAACATGCCCGAAGACTCAGGAAACTTCTTGCTAAGCGCAAGGGACACAAACGATCGGGATGCACCCGAGTTGAACAACATCTGAACTGGGATACCGTTCACGTGGAACGATCCTAACACATATACATATACCGAGCACATATCAATATCATAACATCATATAAATAAACGAGAGGGAAAGAATCATACCTGTTACCACATCGGGTGCGGCACGTGCCTCCTCAGTAGTCAGCTGAAATGCCCGGCACCTCACCACTGGAGCCTCTGCCTTGCCCTGCCAGCCATCCGTGATCCGCAGGGTCGCTGGAGCTGGCGCCCTTACTGACACTGCAACTGTCAACTGGGGACAATTGGCCTTCTTGTGGCCCCTCTGGTTGCAGTGGAAACACAGCAACTCAGATGTCTGTATAGCCGAAACAGGAGTAGTAGAATCCCTGCTAAAGTGCCCTGTCTTTCCGCACTTGTAGCAGCATGCTGATCCCGTCCGACATGCTCCCGCATGTGTCCTACCGCATTTCCCGCAGCGGCCCGGTCCCCCTTCGCCTTTCGGCCTCCCATCTGATCCCTTGGGCTTCTTCCCCGAAGCCCCAACCGCCTGCCCCACCTCTACTTTCCTTTTCCGGATGTGCTATAAATTGATCTCCCTTTCCCTAGCCCTGGCAATCATGGAGTCCAGGGTAGGGCAAGCTGAAAAGCTAACATGCTCCCGGATGTCAGCCCGTAGCATGTCATGATAACGGGTCCTCCTCATATCCTCATCACCTCCATACTGGGGCACCAACAAAGCCCTCTCCCAGAACTTGGCGGCGATCTCCGCCACAGTCTCCGTCATCTGCCTCATATCCAAGAACTCCCTGGCCAGCTGCTGAAGCTCGACGGCTGGCGCGAACTCCGCCCTGAACCTGGTCGCAAAGAACGACCAGGTCATAGCCTCGACAGCCGAGGCTCCCAATGAGTCCCCCATGGACTCCCACCAATCCCTAGCTCGATCTCGTAAACACCCCGCTATGAACCTCACCTTCGACCCCTCCGGGCAGAAGCTAATCATCTGTGCAGACTCAATGTCGGCAATCCATCGTCTAGCAGCTATGGGGTCTTTCGCCCCGTGAAAATCCGGCACACCACTGCCCTTGAAGTCCTTGAAGGACAGTGTACGAGATCCTGACTGGCTAGATGCCATATCACTCCTGAATGCCCGGAGGAGATCCTCCATCATCTCCAATATCCCCTCCTTGATCGACCCGAAGATAATGGGGAACGACTCAAGGATACCTCTGGTGATCTCAGACGTGATGAACTCGTGCAGCCTCTCATCTACTGGCTCGGAACCTGATCCCAAACCCGACCCCTCTCCTGAACTGCCAACTACTGGCCTCGGGTGTAGTACCACCATTCTGAAATACAAAGAAATAACAATTGTTAGTGATACTGATACCCCTGGAGGGATCCCACTCACTACAAGTTCCCTGGTCTTATCTTGGCCTTCCTTGGTTCGGGTACAGATCCTCTGCTTTCAGTAGTACGGGCCCATACTACCTTCCACATCTATCCGTACCTTCTTCAAGGACTGCCTCAACTCCACCATGTCCCTTACACTACCGATGATCACTGCTACTCTTTATTCTAGGCTTACCCTAGGAAACCTCTGACTCCACCCAACCCAGTCCTCAGCTACTGAAGGCCTCTTGGTGATGCCAATTAACTATTACCTGAATACAATCGCATGTGACGAGGCTCGGATAATCCTTTGAGTAAGGGACTCATCTCTACAACGGTTAGGACTCAAACAAGAGCTATGCAATATAGTCAAATCCAACACTCTGAGATTATACAACCCTGATCACATGTGACTTTAACGTATTCACCTAGAAGTTAACTCCCATCACTTCAAAACCCACATATCACAAAGCAAACAGCATTTGGACATAAGGAAAACAATCTCAAGCAACTCTATCCTCATAGAGAGAACTAAACTAGCATATAATGCTAAACTCGTACTATCAGGAATAACCTAAACAGGCTACCCTACTACTGTCTACTCAACCCTAGCATGCAATTCTTTCATATACTGAAGCACATAAAGAAGGCACATAAGGCATCACTCCTAGATCCTTAGTCCTATTCTAGCATGCTGTTCTACAAAAGCTGATAAACATAACATAAACTTGTATGGGTATTTTGGGGAATACTTACTTGAGCTCAGCGGGTCGCGCACATCACACACTTCGTTCTTTCTCAAACTCTTATCTTAATTTCTAGAAAACATTTTCTTTTAGAAAATCTTTTAATCCCTCGATTTGAGTTCAGACACCCCCGAAGGTGTGTCCGAATCCCTCAAACTGGGCTCTGATACCAACTTGTAACACCCCAAAATTACCGGTTAAAAATTTCATTTTTAATTTAGGTTAAAACGTAAAACATCATTACAAAACATTCATGATAATAATCCATGTCTGAAAACCGGTGACATCATAATAAGGATTCAGAGTACATCCCAGAAAATCCATAGTACGGAAAAACAAAAGCGTATGTGTGATATGCTGCTACCGCGTTGGCTCTTTTCCCTTAGCTGAAGAGGTACCTGAAACCAAAAATGTAAACTGTAAGCACAAAGCTTAGTGAGTTCCCCCATAATACCTCATACCATGCAAGCATATAACATACAACATTCAACTAGGAGTTACGGGCCTCGCCCACACTCATGAAGATACGGGCCCTGCCCACACTTCGCTAGCCAGAAGATACGGGCCTCGCCCACACACTAATACCTAGGAGATATGGGCCTAGCCCACACTCCACTCTCGGAGAGATACGGGCCTTGCCCACACTCAACCGCTAACCCATAACATACAGGTATCACACAGACAACAGGTATAGACAACTATATCATATTGACACATATATCATAATCAACTAACCCAAGAGATACGGGCTCGTCCCACATTCTAGTGCTAACATCTCGTCTACACGGGTCGGCCTTGGTGCCGTAGACCCGTTCCTACTGGAAGGAAAACTCACCTCAGAGTAGCTGCTGATCTGTGTGGGAATAGTCTGTCTGCTGCTGCTGCTGCTCCGGAAATACTCCGGCTGTAATTCCCACCAAACACTTAGTCAAAAACTGCTAATTGACCTTTGGGTAAAATGACCATTTTACCCCTGATCATGCCCTAAGTCAAAGTCATAGTCAACTTCCAGTTGACCCGACTCGCCGAGCTGGCTCGCCAACTCGTCGAGTCCATGTCCAAACGACTGACCTGGATTTTGTTTCTACTAGTCGATTTAGGCATTGACTCGACGAGTTCTCCATCCAAACTGATGTTCAAGTCCTTCATCCTACTCGCCGAGTTGTATGAACAACTCGGCGAGTTCATCTTCATCCGATGAACACTTATGCTACGACTCGCCGAGTTGTATGAACAACTCGCCGAGTCTGATCTTGATCTAAGGAGATTGCCTTGAACTCGCCGAGTCTGAGCATCAACTCGCCGAGTTCCATTATGGGTGAGTTTTGGCTTCCAACTCACCGAGTCCACCCTGGACTCACCACACAACTCGACACAGCTAAAAGGAGACAATCTCGGAGACTCATGACTAGACTCGCCGAGTCAGATGAGTGACTCGCCGAGTCTACTTCATGCCAGAGCCATAAACGCGATTTCCTCGAATCCAGTCCATGTCATTCGTAGATCTGGGCTCCTAGAGCATGAATAACACGTAAAGTTTCCAACTTTACGTGTATATATCCATCTATGAGGGTTTTAGGGTTCAAAATGCACCAAAAGAGTAGATCTAAGGTTTTCATGCAACATGGGTCCATAAAGGCAGTAGATCTGAGCTCCTGGAGCTCAACCATTCCTAGATCTATAGGTTACTCAGCTTATTACGAACCCCCACACATACACAAGCTTGGAAATGGTTCAAGGAAGACTTTAATGGAGCTATAAGGGACTACAAGCATGAAAGCAAGCGGAAAATCGAGTCATACCTTAGGGAACACACTGAGAAAGCTCAAAGATGCTTGACCTCCTCTTTTTCCCACTCCAAAACTTCAAGAGAGCACCCAAATGCTTCAAACTCACAAGGAAACAACTCTTGAACAAGGTATAGAGCTCTGAGGGTGAATGGGGGCGAGATTGGGGCAGAATGAGAGTTTAATAGGGTGCAAACCCTTGAAACTTAGGGTTTCATCCAACAGCGGTGACTTGCCGAGTCCAGGATATGGACTCGCCGAGTCTCCAACTTATAACGTGTCCCGGGTCCCGGCTCTACTCGGCGAGTCGGACCTATGACTCGCCGAGTCCAAGTAAAAAATGGAAAACACTCAAATAATATTTACATACCAGGAACCAGGTGCTACATAATCACTAGCACATGACTTGTGGTTTGTAACCTATCGTGTTGACATATTCTTGTTTTCTTGCCATTCCAGTTGGTTCACTATTCATATGATTTATATGAGTACTCAGTTTTTTGCTAAACAAACTTGGAAGACATGATAGGCCTTGTGTTGCCATGTGGCAAGAAATTAAGATTGAACAAGTTAATTCCATATGAGTTTGGATTTGTCACTAACCTTAACTTAGGATTATGGTTATGAAAAATTCACATGGATAGGAACACATACACCATAAAATGTAAGTGTCATAAGGTTTCTCTCTAATTCATGAAAATGATTGTGAGGAAACGCTTTCACTAAGTAGATTTTAAGGAGATAATAGTTGCGATATTTGCATTCTTAAATTCGATTATGATTACGACATCCTTCTTCATAGTTCGAATTGTGAGAAAGGGAAAAAGGTCTAAACATTTGAGACTTATTGTTGTAAGTTATGAAATTATTTAGAAACACAAGTGAGCTATCTAAGGAATGGTGTATGAATTTGAGAAGCCTAGATAAAGTCTTATCGAAGCATCTTGTATCAGAAATTTGAACTTTGGTAAGAAAGTAAACAAGTATTGATTTCTAGAAGTCCATCTTTTTTCTAGGAACATATCAAAGCCAGCGGGTGAATAAGTGTTATGCTAATAATAATGTAATTATGATGCTAGTGGGAGCACAACTATTACAATTGTTGCGAGTTAGCAATGTTAATTATAGATAACAAAGGTTTCAATTCGCAAAGTTGAAGGGTTTGAAAAGTTGTTTTGATATAATTAAGGGAGAGGAACTTATACTTCATTTCAATTCTAAAAGTTTAGATTAAGATTTTAATCAAATTTAGTCAAGGACATATATGAAGGTTATGTTGAAAAGATTCGACATAAATAAATTCTATATATGGAAATGTTATAACAAGAGACCGGTAAAGTATCACATCTTTATTATGTATCGTATCCCATATGCTTCGGGTATAGGAACGATTGCATATGCTATAATATTTATGTGTTCTGATTTCTCCAAATGCCTAGGACATTAAGAGGGAAAATGGACCAGAACTGTATACGACTAAAGTTGTTAAACAATTGCTAAGAACAATCCAAGGTTCGCCAAAGATTGGTTGCTTATGGACAATTGGAAGTATAGTAATGGATGGACCATATTGACATGATTTTGAATAGATAGGATTCTATTAAGAATGGATTGTCATTTGGAAAATATGGAAATGCTTCCATAATAGGAGTTGGATATTAGGAATCTGTGTGTAGGTTAGAAACTTTTATGCAAGAAGAATGTTCAAAGGAATGTGCTTTGAATATGAGACTTCGTATCTATGGAATTTTCTTATAAAAATCTCCAATGGAAAGTTCTGTAATTGGAAAAGTCTCTGTGACTTGTGTACATAGTCATTACAAAAGGATCCCTTCATATAAACTTAGAATCTAATTGATTACAGTAATTGGCAGGGACTTGGTATTCTCACACTTACGATAAAGATTTGGAATTGTTAAATGAGTTTCATTGAGGATATGTTCAATTGATCTATTTCACAAAGAAAAGACTATAGGAAAACATAGTGTGCATTTTTGGAGCTTGGGATAACTATTGTTAGAATTCAAGTATTAAGTTGATTAATCGAAACATTATACAATGAATAATGTGTAATCAATATGGTGATTAAATAAAAGGTGTTTTATTTATATTCAAAAGTTTTGAGACCATATTGGATTCGATTATTCTTGTGTTTCACTTTACATGTTTTGACTTCCCGAATAATAAGATTATTCAAACATCCACAGTAGGTCATACTTTGGAAGTAGGTATTGAGGCAAGACTGTTATGAATCCCTCTATATATTATCTAAAGTGTTAGACATAGCACAAGTTTGTTGCAGTATACATGAGTACTCCTATAATAAGATTTGAGTATTAGACTAAACCCACGCTCATCTGAATCACTTCATGGATTTCATCACGCGTGATTGTGAGATGATAATATCTTATATTCTTGAAACAGAGCGATATAAGTTGTAGTTTACAAGTTGGTTGCACATTGATGATATGAAAATGCACCAGTAACTTGGTGTTATAAAACGTATTGTTGTGTGTGATTTGATGAGTAAATAAAGAAAGCATATGAGTCAAAGTTTATCTGTTCCTTTTACCCTAAGATGGATAAAAGCGATATATGTGGGCCCTTGATGATTTAGTTATGACAACCCTAAATACTTGGCCCAAGTCTGGACTGATTTGATTTGTTCAATTAGTCGGTTGTCATAAATTGGAAATTAAGAAACAACACATAAATAAAGAGAATGAATATAATCCATGTCTCATTTCATACAATATCTAGAATGGAGGAATATATGATCCCTTATCTAATGGACACGTCATTGACTAGGTCAGAGTTCGAAGGCAGCTTTTGAAAGCTATGATTGCTTGTCGGGTTTTGAAGTCATACTTTTAGTTATAGTTATTAGACATATCCAAGTGGGAGACTGTTCGATTAGGTGTCTAGGCCAATAACTATAATTGGTATGTACTTGATCCGAGAGTAGCATGGTCCATTTAGGTTACCTTCACCAGAACAATCTGATAGAATGGATATTTAAGAAAATGGCTATCTATGATTTACTAATATATTATAAGTATAATATATTAATTGAGAAATCATAATATTTAATAAGTATTGATCAAGAATAAATTTTGAATTAATTTAGTGATCAAAAGAGACTAATTAAATTAACGGCGACTAATTATGTAAATTAGTTATATATATGATTTGGGCTTTTGATCCATGATGGACTAAGTTTATGCTAGAGTTCATGAAGAGTTATTGTAACGACCCAAAATTCGAGACTAAAAATTCATTTTATAAAACATTACTTAAACATAATTATCAATCCATATCATAACCAGAGTATTAATTTCCAAAACACATGTTCATTATTAGAGTAAAGCATGCCCAGGTTGTCTAATCTACGGTGTGTGCCATGCGATCACCCCGAGCTCTTCCCTCCGCTACCGGAAGTACCTGAAACCAAAACTGAAAACCGTAAGCACAAAGCTTAGTGAGTTCCCCACCCTACCACATACCATGCATAACCACATATGGCACAAACTGAGCCACGCCCGCTATTTTGGGCCTCGCCCACTACAACGGCCCCGCCGCTCCAGGCCCCACCTGGCTTCGAGCCTCGCGCTCGGATACAACTCTGTCTAACTTAGGCCTCGCCTGTCACTGGGCCCCACCCGCTAACATATAATAGCACGTAAGCATATAACAACACATAAGCTAACATATACTCACAAATCTTGTCCTGAGGCCTCTCCTATCTTGGGCCTCCCCCTTGTCCTACTACTAATGAGTCATGGAACCCCATCCACGCCCTTACTAATAGTGAGATACGGGCCCAGCCCACACTCACTCTTTCCCTAACTTGGGCCTCGCTCCTGTTATGCTGCTAATGAGATGTGGAACACCATCCACACTCTGCTATTGGTGAGATACGGGACCTCGCCCACACTCACCTCCCTACCAGGCACATACATGTATCACACAGACAACAAGTATAAACTAACATATAAACCATTCCTTGGGCACCCTCCCGCTATCATTGGACCTCGTCCTGAATATCATACTAGCATACTATGTCTAGGGCTAACCCCCGTGTCTTCCTACTCTTATCTACATGGGCCGGTATTGTGGCTTTAGACCCATTCACACAAAGGGAAACTCACCTGCACTTGCTGAACTTGCTGATAACCCCTCTAGCTGCTACCCGGGCAACTCATTGAACTCCTGCTCCACTAGCTCCCCAAGCTACCATATCAATGCAACACTTAGTCTAACTGTCCCCCGAAAGTCAACCAAGTCAACTCTGGTCAACGACAAAGTCCTAGTCAACGTCAACCTTACTCGCAGAGTCTGCCTACTGACTCGCCGAGTTCACTGATTTCCGAGTCCTGACCTGTCCAACTCACTGAGTCCCCACTCAAATCACTGATCTGAGTCTTAACTTGAAAGGATTTGGGGTTTCGCGACTTGACTCGCCGAGTACAAGAACAGACTCGCCGAATCCAAGGCAATCTTCAACAGACTCACCGAGTTGTTCTTCCAACTCGCCGAGTTCCTGCCGAACTTCATCCAACTCGCCGAGTCCACCCGTGTGACTCGCCGAGTTGCACCACTTCTTAATCCATACAGTGGATTTTCGAGCCATGCAGGGGCTCCAACTCATAGATCCATACTCCCAAAGCTCAATCCTCACGTAAATTTGCAAACTTTACGTATAACTAAAGAGATCAAGGCTCAAAACACTCTAGGGCTAGGTTTAGGGACAAAAGGGCTTCACCAACCACTCATCTTCTGATGCTTTATGATATATTGGACCATCCCAACACTAGATCTGAAGTGGCAACAACATATCTAGGTCCTAAACTCGAATTGGGTCTCAAACAACCATAAAACCCCCAAATCTCATAACAAAAGTAGATCTAGATGCAAAGGAGGGGAGATAGCAGCTTATTACCTCCAAGATGAACACAAACTGAAGTAGATCCCGGATTTTTACCTCCCCTTTGAAGCAACCTTCTCGATCTTCAAGTTCCTTTCCAAAGTTTCCTTCCTCCAAAGCTATTTCTCTCAAATGATAGAAGCTCACACAAAATCTAGGGTTTATAGGTTCTCTAGGATGATAAGGAGGCTAAGGGAGGGACATAACACCCATTATATAGGATAGAATTCCCAAGATTAGGTTTTTCCTCGTTCAGACCAGACTCGTCGAGTCCCCTTAGCCGACTCACCGAGTCGGTCACTAATTCCTGAACCTGGATCCCGCTTGGACTCGCCGAGTTTCACACTGGACTCGGCGAGTTGACCCCTCTGACTTAGGGTTTTCTTTCCTTCTTGTCCTTCCTGACTTTGAGTGTTACAACTCTCCCCCACTTAAATTAAACTTTTTCCTCGAAGTTTGCTATGGCCCACTGCCTGCGATCTGCTTCTAATACCCTACTATTAATCCAACACCCACTGCCTACCTTCGTTGGCCTTTCACCCAGTCCTCCTGAAGACCATTAACCCTTGTGGATAATAATAATCTCGGGTCAATGCTGACCTTGAACACTCTGGAAACACAGCTTACTCAACCGACAATCCTTCTGGTACTGTCCGAGTACTGCAACTGAACCCATAGGGGTTCATCCCCTCTTTCCTTGTGCATTTTCTTTCCTTCCCAAGGCGATGCTCCATAACCAACTATTTCCTTTGTCACTGTAAAGATGCTATCCTTCACCAAATCCATTCCTCCCGCTACCTCCAGTACGGGTCATTATCGCCAGTATCCACTGGGCATTTCCTTCTACTATACTTTGGTGTCGAGCACCCCACGATCCGCTAACTAAATTCCACCTTATACTGCTTACCAACACTGCTACTGACTGAAAATTTCTGCTATACCTTATCTTCCTTTCGGATGAACTGAGACCACCCTGGTCCCTACCAATCTATCAATATTTGGATTACCGGCTCTCACCAGTCGCTAGTCCCAACAGAACTCGTAGTGGCTCCTAGCGACTTTCGTAGGCACTTCGACTACCTATAAATGCTCAATCTATTTTGTCATTCAGGTACTACATTCCCGGGATCCTCGATCCCTTATCCGACACTACGATCCCTACCAGGTCTCACCTGTGCTACTAAAAATCACGGGCCTCGCCCACGGGTCTCACCCGCCTCTATCCTTCTAGTCTCACTCGTCTAACCACTCTCGCACGGGCCTCGCCCACAGGTATCACCCAACCATAATACTGAGCAACCCTACTCTCAGGTCTCACCTATACAGCTACTCTCATACGGGCCTCACCGACAGGTCTCACCCAACTACGTCCTGGAGCGACCTCTCCCAAGGTCTCACCTTTCTAGGGCGATACAGGCAACTCCCTACTATTCTCATCCACTACCAATTCCTAATCCATATCTGATCACTAAGAGATAAGGACCTCACCCCAACTCCACTAACAAAGCTACTATGGAATGCTACGGCTTACCCGCAGTCTTACATAACCTTCCATCTCTGAATGTTGGTGAATGCTACGGCTGCCCCATAGTCTTACATCACCTTCCACCACTGACCGCTACTAGGGGAAGTTGTGGCTCTCCCGCCGCTCTACCATGCTTTAACCGCAATTCCCAACCACGTACTAACCATCGAACGCTGTACTACTTCTTTTCCTTCTCATAGATCGTGTACTCATTCTGGACCTACGTGCTTTTACCCTTGAACACTCGGAGGATCCTCCCCACTTCGATCCAGCTTACACCTCGCTGCTCAACACTCGAAAAGAAATCCCAATCCTTGCTACCATTCCATAATCAATCTGCTAAGGAACCCCAAGCTTACCATAGCTAGGGATCTAACTAGTCCGTTTCTGAAAGTATACAGCTCCGAACTAGCGAGACATATCAAGTCCCTCCCAGTCATGCTACAGATACTGCATCCTAAGTAACCTTCTCCATTAGATCACATCCCCTAACTACCATTCAAATATCCAAGGTATGCGGATGGCATATAACTCGATCACAATCAAGCCGCACAAAGTAAAATACTCATACCGATAATGATGTAGAACCATAACAATATAATCATGCACAAGTAAAAGAACTGAAAACGGAAGTCGCATACCTGCAGCGTCTGGCGTTGCTCGCGTCTCCAGGGTAGTCATCTGAAAACCCCTGCCTCCTACCGCAGGCGCCTCCGCGCGGCCCTCACGGCCGTCTGTGATCCTTAAGGTTGCAGGGGCAAGTTCCATCACCCGTCTTGCCGAAACCAAACTGGGGCACTGGGCCTTTTTGTGGCCCTGCTGGTTGCAGTGAAAACATATCAAATCGGATCCCTGTATGGTGGTAGCAGTACAATCCATTCCAAAATGACCAGTCCGACCACACTTGAAACTGTTGGGTTTTGAGCATTCTAACACTCCTAAGTGTACATGCAACCCTAAATACCTTGGATCTATGTTTTCTCTATTATACATGCAAATAAGAACTTCCAAGGTATTATCCTAATCTAGCATACAAAACAATGACTCTTGCAAGATAGATTACATACCTCATTGATGTAGAAAGTCTTCATGAAGCTTCAGTGCCTAGTGCCCCAAGTGTGACACCTCAAATGGTTCACACAACACCAAATGCACTTGGAATAACTTGAGAGAATTCTACACTCATGAAAATTGGCTAGCCCTTTCTTAATCTCTCTAGTGCCCAATTTTGGTCAAGAATAAGATGCTTTTATAGTTAGGGTTACACCATGTAAACCCTAATTGACATGGCCTTTCATTTCCATGATCCATGGGTACAAAAACACCATGGAGCATCATGTGGGTTTTAGCCCAACTAGATAATCCATGGAGCATTAGCCCACTATATAAGTATGGATGATTTGTACAATCAACCCATATATTTAATTAGTCTTATTTTGATCACTTAATTAATCCTAGATAAATTCTTGATCAATACTAATTAAATAATCTTATTATTCTTATTATTAATATACTAGAACTTATAATATATTAATAACCATAAGTGTCTTATTTCTCTCATTATAGTCTATCCAAGTGCATGATGCCATGCAACCCAAATGGACCATGCCGGGTCAGGTCAAGTCTTACCAATTATAGTTATGGACTTAGACATTAATCCAACAGTCTCCCACTTGGATAAGTCTAAAACTATTATTGCGTATGAATTCAAGAACCGACTCGAAATCGTAGCTCTCAAAAGCTTATGTCGAACTTTGACCTTGTAGATGAACTCTGACCTTTGTCAATGACTTGTCCATTAGATAAGGGATCATATATTCCTCCATTCTAGATATCATATGGACTGAGACATGGATTATAATCATTCTCTCTGTCCATTTGTTGTTTCCCGATTTCCGATTTATGACGACTAACTAATTGAACAAATCAAATCAGTCCTGGCCCGGCCGAGCACTTCCATTTGTCATCATCAAATCATCGAGGGGCCCACAGATATCGCTTTTATCCCGAAGGTAAAAGGAATGGATAAACTTCGACTCATATGGCTTGTTCTACTACTTGTTGAATCATACACAAAGGCACGTTTTATAGCACCGAGTTACCAAATGTGTTTTCGTGCAATCAATGTACAACCAACTCATAGTAACAACTCATATGTCTAGGTTTGAAGAATATAAGATATTATCGTCTCATGATCACTTGTGATAAAATCCATGAAGTGATTCCAATGAGCGCGGGTTGAATCCAATACTCAGAACTTATGAGCACTCATGAGTTTTGTAGCCCTTTGTCCAACACCTTAGACCTCTACAAGCCAACCCATGACAGTCTTAACTCATATCTACTTCCAACATATGACCGACTGTGGATGGTTTGAATAACTTAGTCATTCCGGAAGAATAACCTAGTTTATTCGGGAAGTCAAAACATGCAAAGTGAAACACAATAATAATTGAATCCAATATGGTATCAAAACCTATGAACATAAATAAAACACCTTTTATTTATCACCGTATGATTACACGTTATTCATTGTATACTGTTTCAGCTATCAACTTTATTCTTGAATTTAAAACAATAGTTGTCCCATACTCCAAGCATGTACACTATGTTTTCTAAACGCTAGTCATGCTATACACCAAGTATGCATACTATGTTTTTCAATGATCTTTACTTTGTGAACTAGATCAATTGAACATAACTTCAATGATTCTCTTTTCACACTCCCAAATCCTTACTACAAATACAAGAATCCCAAATTCATGTCATTTACTGAAATCTGTTAGATTCTAAACTTATATGCATTGATCCTCTTGTAATGATTATGCACAAAGTCAGAAAGACTTGACAACAACCATTACAGAGCATTCCAAAGGAGATCAGCTCCTTAGAAACATCCTTCTTGCATTAAGTTTCCTAATCTTAAACAGATTGAAAATTCTAACTTTGAAACATTTCCAGATTCCATTTTGACTATCACTTCTGAACAAGAGTTGCCTCCTTACAGATTATGTCAATATGGTCCTTCCAGAATTATCACTATACTTCCAACTATCCTTGAGCAACCAATCTTTAGTAAGCCTTAGATTGTCCTCGACAATTGTTTAATCCTTTTAGTCATATCCAGTTCTAAACCTTTTCCCTTCTTAATGCCCCAAGCATTTGGAAATTTTTAGAAAGGATGAATATAGCACATGTAATCGATCCTATATCCGAAGCATATGGGACACGATTCATGATGTCTCACATAAAGACTATCACAGTCTTTTGCTATAACATTTCCATTTCTATTTGCCAAGTTCTCATAATTCTGATTATGAAAAGGGATGCCATAATCATAATCGAATTTTAAAACGCAAATAATGGACCCATATATAGAATTTCCTTATGTTGAGCCATTCCAACATGAAATTCATTTATATATCCTTCACTAAATGATTAAAACCTCATGCTCTAAGCTTATAGATTTGAGATGAAGTATAATTTCCTCTCCCTTTAATTATATCAAAACAACTTTTTCCCAATTGAAACCTTTTGTTTTCTATAATTAACATTGCTAACTTGCAACCTTTATCATAATTATCATGCTCCCACTAACATGATGATTATTAGCATAACACTTCTGCTCCCACTAGCTCTGACATGTTCTCAGAAATCAACTGACTTTCTTACCAAAGTTCAGATTTCTGATACCAGATTGTTTTGATAAGACTTTATCAAAATCATACACCTTCCCTTAGATAGCACACTTGTGTGTCTAAACAATTATGAAGAGGGATGCCATAATCAGAATGGTTAGACCTTTTGCCACTTCTCCCAAGTCCAGGTTAGTGTGCCGGTAAACCACACACGCTCCACTAACGACTTTGAGAATGCAAATATCACAATTGCTATCTAGCTAAAATCTACTTAGTGAAAGTGTTTCCTCACCATCATTTTCATGAATCGGAGAGAAACCTTATGACACTTAGATTTAATGGTGTATGTGTTCTTATCCATGTGAATTATCAAAACCATACTCACAAGAAAAGGATAATGACAAATCCAAACTCATATGGACTGAACTCAATCTTAATTTCTTGCCACCTGGCAGCTCAAGGGCCTGCCATTGCTTCCAAGTTGTTGTGCAACCAATTGAGAACTCTAAGAACTCATATGCAAAGCCAAGTTTAACTGGAATGGGCACAGAATATGTCAACACGATAGTTTATAAACCTTAAGTCGTGTGCTAGTGAAGAACTTCAGGTTTTATTCTTGATTAGTTCTTGAGACATTCAAGACCTTTAAGACTCCCACTATCCTCTTGACCTATAAGAATCTCTTGTCAAACATCCAAGAGATAGTGTGGATTCTAACCAAGACAAACACTTCACACAATTGGCCTAAGTTGGTCTTTGTTTTATCCAAAACATCACAACTTACCAATTTCAAATGTACAAGAGTAGAAAACTTTTACTCTTACATTTGACAAGTGTTTTAAACCTTCTTTGAGACATGTCACTCAAGTTATAATCTTGGAGTATGACTCTAAGAATTGTTTTTGGAACGAAGTATGAATCATCTTCTTGATTCAACCACTTCAACAATTCATAGTTCCTCTTCTTAGTCATAAGAATGCACTAAGATTTTTCTTAGAGAACTAATTTTGATATGGTTTCTTAATCATTAAGATGATCACAAAAACTGATATGAAAGTACTCTCCCATCTTTTCAGATTTGAGAAACTTCTATCCTTCTGCCTAATTTGATTCTTCTTATTCGCTCTGTCATACATTGAAAACTTTTTCCAATGTCTCAGAATTACACTTAAGCTTGTAAGTATAACCATATTTACTGAACTTTAGTAAATTATGACGAATAATCTTATTGAACTTTTGTGGTGGACTTGACCAGTGCACAAGAATGTGTACTCGATCCCTTAGTCCATTACTTGACTCACACATCCATGTGAATAAGTAGTTAGTCTTAATTTTCCAATACTTGAAAGTTCTCATTCATCATGTTATACAACATGCATGATTCCAAGTTCCGGTCCAATTGAAACTTGGGTGATGAGAATCTTTCCTTATTTGGTAAATTTTGAAATTACCACAAATGAAAGAATCAATTTCATATTTACACTCTTGTTATTAATGGAATCATATAAGCAACATTTTTTCCTCAAATGTCATTGTAAGGATATTTTAAAATAAATAAAATCAAAAATTTTCTTTTATTTTAAAACTTTGTGGAAAAACTTATCCTTACAATCCATATGAAAACTTGTTGTTATCTATTCCTAAGCAATATCTCATAACTCCTAAGAAGTAGCTCAAGAATCCGATCTACAAACTACGCGATAGAAATCCATCTACGCGATCTGATTCAGCATATTCTTTCTTTAAGTTTCTTCACTTTTCTTTGATTCATAAAACATCACCATGTGACCCAGTCACATCATGTATCAAGAATCTCAGAATAGAAACTTAGCAGAGTTAGATAGTGGACTTTACCTGAAGTAGAGTCAAACTTATTGCCTTTAACATCCTTAGGTAAATTTGGCAGCTTCACAACCAATGTCCCTTCCTTTGGCAATATAAACATATGGTCCCTTTGATAATGGTACACGGGACTATCATAGACTTAGCTTTTCTCTTTACCATTTGTTCAACCGAGTTGACTATGGCCGATCCCTTTCCATTGGGAAGAGAATGCTTTTCTAGATTTCTTGTGTCACTATTGTCAATGTCCATCAAGTTTTAAGGAAGTTGATCTTAACAAATAGATAAGATCATTAAGGGTCTTGTCATAGTCTGTTTCATAGGTGTTCCAAAAGAACTCACTATGTGACTTAGAAAGTTGTTGAACCACCAACTTTCTCAAGACTTTGACACCTTTCTCTCCCGGCTTGTCAATATGTGACTACATCTCCAAGATATGATCACACCTATACCTTGCATTTCCAATAGGGCTTGAGTGACTTTGAACTTGTGGGTTAGGGAGAATAATTTGAGGAGGTGAAAGAAGTATGATTTCCAAGGGACATCATCTTCATTTAGGAAAGCTTGTTTCAAGAGATTTGGGAAGATCGCAAATGTCTAAACCAGACATGTTTTGGGAGATATTCAAGATAGTTGATCTAAAGTCCTTAATATGACACCCAATCTTAAATATTAAGGCTAGGACCCAACAAACTATTTTATAACTTAGAAGAGGGATGTCGTAATCCAAGCTATAAAATATTTGAAGGTAGGTGAATGACGATTCACCAATTTCCACCATGAAAAACAAAATAGTAATTAGGTTTTAATTGGTTTTGAAACTCCTAGATCTTTGAGATTCATTGAAATGTTCAATGGCATGTTTCAATCTCGAGTGTGCCCTTCAGGTTTTGTGACTGGGATGCCGAGGATCACAAAACAAGGTGTGAAGTAACCATGCAAATTACTTGGTACCCTTAAGTGTTTACCCCTCAATCGATGTGCCAGTTAACCACACACACTCCATCGATACTATGATAAACATTAAGTTACCCTTTGCCTACCTTGTTAAATACGAGTTAGTGTGCCAGTTAACCACACACGCTCCACTAACCGACTTAAACAAAGTGCAAAGTGTAATTTCATAGATTAGCACCTTATTCACATTTTCCTAAGTAACTAAGATTGGGTATTTATAAGAGTTTAGTTACTTACTATTTATCATTAATACTTTTAATGAAGGGAGAATTCTAGTCCTGTCAAACCCGTTCGGGTAACGACCCTCCACCAGTCAAGCAAGCGGTGGGTGAGAGTGGACACCCATTAAGTTGTTATTTTATAGGCAACAACCTTATACCCACCTTATAGACCGGCTTCGTGAATGAGGCGTACTAGCGGTAAGACTGACTTTACTCTTATACATATATATATTATTAACTTATAATATTATAAAGTATAAGGGTTGAATTTTAACTTTTAAAATTCTAAGGGCTAACTTGGAATTAAAGTATTCATAAGAGAAAACTTTACAAATTCCAAAACTTGAGGGCAAGTTTTGAAACTATTCAAAACTAATTAATTCCATAGCTTATGTGTTTAAAGTAGTTTTAATTCAAAAAAACTCTTCAAGTTCCATAACTTGAGGACAAGTTATGGAAGACTTTAAACTAATAAAAGAATTAACTTTTCTTTATTTTATAACTTATGGAATTAATTAAGGTTACACTTTTTTTATTTATTATTTAATGAAGAGACTCTTGGTCCTCCATAACTTGAGGACAAATTATGGAGTCATAACACCAATTAATTAGAACTAGACTCTTCATTTTGTAACCTTTGCCAACTTTTATGAGTTTTATGAATCTTAAATGTAACTTTTCATATAACTTGAGGACAAGTTACAAAAACACATTTTAGAATCAACTCTTAGATTAATTTGGATTGAAAACAACTATTTCACTCAACTTTTCTATTAATCTAAGCAGCTCATAAGAACAAGATAATTCAAATCAAAAATTTTCATGTAATTAGTCTAAACCTTAAACTAATACAAAACATGAATCTATTGACAATCATCTTTGAAATTGGATTAGCATGAACATTACCACATCAAAAACAAGTTTATAAGTTCAAAAACATCTTAGGGTAATGTTCCTAGTCCAATTCCAGCCAAAAAAGTCGAATTTATGCTGTCTGGGGTTCCAACTCGTCGAGTGCATGAACCAACTCGGCGAGTTGGATGCTTTTTGCCTTGGACTCGGTGAGTCCATTCATGGACACGGCGAGTCTGCTGAGCAGACAGCATCAAAACTCGTTTTTTCAGCTCCATTTGAAAGTATAACAAGAAAACAAGCCTAGGCTCTGATACCACTGTTGCGTTTTGAGCATTCTAACACTCCTAAGTGTACATGCAACCCTAAATACCTTGGATCTATGTTTTCTCTAGTATACATGCAAATAAGAACTTCCAATGTATTATCCTAATCTAGCATACAAAACAATGACTCTTGCAAGATAGATTACATACCTCATTGATGTAGAAAGTCTTCATGAAGCTTGAGTGCCTAGTGCCCCAAGTGTGACACCTCAAATGGTTCACACAACACCAAATGCACTTGGAATAACTTGAGAGAATTCTACACTCATGAAAATTGGCTAGCCCTTTCTTACTCTCTCTAGTGCCCGATTTTGGTCAAGAATAAGATGCTTATATAGTTAGGGTTACACCATGTAAACCCTAATTGACATGGCCTTTCATTTCCATGATCCATTGGTACAAAAACACCATGGAGCATCCATGGAGCATCATATGGGTTTTAGCCCAACTAGATAATCCATGGATCATTAGCCCACTATATAAGTATGGATGATTTGTACAATCAACCCATATATTTAATTAGTCTTCTTTTGATCACTTAATTAATCCTAGATTAATTCTTGATCAATACTAATTAAATAATCTTATTATTCTTATTATTAGTATACTAGAACTTATAATATATTAATAACCATAAGTGTCTTATTTCTCTCATTATAGTCTATCCAAGTGCAAGATGCCATGCAACCCAAATGGACCATGCCGGGTCGGGTCAAGTCTTACCAATTATAATTATGGACTTAGACATTAATCCAACAGAAACAGCTAGAATCACCACCGCTACCACTCCTGCACGAGCCCCTGTGCGCCCTGCCACACTTCCTACATCGGCCGCGGTCCTGATAATCCCTCGGTCTCAAATCCGATCCCTTGGGCCTTTTGCCCGAACCCAAAACTATCTGAATCTCATCCGGCTTCCTCTTCCAGATCTGCTCCAAATCAATCTCCCTTTCTCTAGCTCGCGCGATCATATCCTCCAACATTTTGCAGCTGGACCTGCTCACAAACTGCCTGATGTCATCCCTCAACATCTCATGGTATCAGGCCTTCTTCATCTCCTCATCTACGACATATTGCGGAACAAGAAGGGCCCTCTCCCTGAACTTGGTGGTGATCTCCGCCACATTCTCAGTGGTCTGCGTCAAATCCTGAAACTCCCGTGCCAACTGCTGCACCTCAATAATTGGCGAAAACTCCACCCTGAACCTGGCAGAAAAATCACACCATGTCATCGCGTCCAACGCGGCGTCATCACCTAAAGCATGACCAATCTCTTCCCACCAATCCCTCTCTCTGTCCTTCAGAAGACAGGAAGCGAGTCTGACCTTGTCCCCCTCGGGACACCAGCTCGTACGGAATGCGTTGGCAACATCAGCCAACCATCTGCTGCTAGCGATGAGGTCCCTAGCCCCATGATAATATGGTTCCCCGCAAGCCCTGAACTCTCGAAATGTCAAAGTACGTGCTCCCATCAAAGCCATCATCTCGGTACGGAAGGCTCCCAGCCTCTCATCCAAAATTTCCAATATACCCTCCTTGACCGTGCCAAAGATCACAGGAGTCTGGTCTAGTATGTTGCGCGCAACCTCAGCTGACATTAACTCCCTCATTCGCTCCTCGAGCTGCTCGGCTCCTGAACCCGAGCCTGATCCCTCTCCGGCACCTGATCCGCCCATTGGTCTCTCTCACAACGTCACCATGCTGAAAATATAACACAACCACTATCAGAATACTTGTCACCGCTGGGAGACCAAACACACGCACTACCAGGTTCCCGGTCTTGTCTCGGCCTTTCCCGAATCGAGTACGGATCCTCTGCTTTCAGTAGTACGGGCAAATACTACCTTCAACATCTATCCGTACTTTCCTCAAGAACTGCTTCGACTCCACCAGGTCCCTTTTCTACTACTACTGCTTCCAGCACTACCTCATCCTAGGCTTGCCCTAAGGAAACCTCTAACTCAAACCAAACCGGTCCTCAGCTACTGAAGTACTCCTTGTGATGCCAATTAGCCATTGCCTGGATAACATCACATGTGACGAGGCTTAGATAATCCTTCGAGTAAAAGACTCGTCCCTACAACGGTTGGACTCAAACAAGAGTTGCGCAATAGGGCCAAATCCATCACTCTAATATTATTCAACCCTGATCACATGCGATGTGACGTATCCACCTAATGACTAACTCCCATCACTCGGAATCCCACAATGCACAAAGCAAGCAGCATTCAGACAAGGGGAAAAAATCTAACCATAACATACTCAAGCAATCATAATATCATACCAACAATCTGTACTAGCATGCAAAACAAACTCATAATCTAAGGCATAACCTAAACAGGCTATCCTACTACTATCTAATCAGCACTATCATGCAGCTCAAAGCACATATAACAGGCACATAAGGCATCCTCCCTAGATCCTTAGTCCTAATCTAGCATGTTGTTCTATTAACCAATATTCATAACATAAACTTGTATGGGTATTTTGGGGTACTTACTTGAGCTCGGATGATTGCATGCACCACACCCTTTTCTCTTATCAAAATTCTTTTCTTTCTGAATTCTTTTTGCTTTTCTAAAACTGTTTTCTTTCTCAAAACTTTCTTTTTACAATCTGTCTTTTCATTTTGAAAACCTTATACCAATTCCTCAGTTTGAGTTCAGACACACCCGAGAGCATGTTCGAATCCCTCAAACCAAGGCTCTGATACCAACTTGTAACGACCCAAAATTCGAGACTAAAAATTTCTTTTATAAAACATTACTTAAACATAATTATCAATCCATATCATAACCAGAGTATTAATTTCCAAAACACATGTTCATTATCAGAGTAAACATGCCTAGGCTGTCTAATCTATGGTGTGTGCCATGCAATCACCCAGAGCTCTTCCCTCCGCTACCGGAAGTACCTGAAACCAAAACTGAAAACCGTAAGCACAAAGCTTAGTGAGTTCCCCACCCTACCACATACCATGCATAACCACATATGGCACAAACTGAGCCACGCCTGCTATTTTGGGCCTCGCCCACTACAACGGCCCCGCCGCTCTAGGCCCCACCTGGCTTCGAGCCTCGCTCGGATACAGATCTATCTAACTTAGGCCTCGCCTATCACTGGGCCCTGCCCGCTAACATATAATAGCACGTAAGCATATAACAACACATAAACTAACATATACTCACAAATCCTGTCCTAAGGCCTCGCCTATCTTGGGCCTCGCCCTTGTCGTGCTACTGATGAATCATGGAACCCGTCCACGCCCTTATGGATAGTGAGATATGGGCCCAGCCCACACTCACTATTTCCCTAACTTGGGCCTCGCTCCTGTTATGCTGCTAATTAGATGTGGAACACCATCCACACTCTGCTATTGGTGAGATACGGGACCTCACCCACACTCACCTCCCTACCATGCACATACATGTATCACACAGACAACAAGTATAAACTAACATATAAACCATTCCTTGGGCACCCGCCCGCTATCATTGGACCTCGTCCTGAATATCATACTAGCATATTGTGCCTAGGGCTAACCCCCGGGTCTTCCTACGCTTATCTACATGGGCCGGCATTGTGGCCTTAGACCCATTCACACAAAGGGAAACTCACCTACACTTGCTGAACTTGTTGATAACCCCTCTAGCTGCTGTCCGGCAACTCTCTGAACTCCTGCTCCACTAGCTCCCCGAGCTACCATATCAATGCAACACTTAGTCTAATTGTCCCCCGAAATTCAACCAAGTCCACTCTGGTCAACGACAAAGTCCTGGTCAAGGTCAACCTTCCAGGTCAACCTTACTCGCCGAGTCTGCCTACTGACTCGCTGAGTTCACCGATTTCCGAGTCCTGACATGTCCAACTCACTGAGTCCCCACTCAACTCATTGATCCGAGTCCTAACTCGAAAGGGTTTCGCGACTTGACTCGCCGAGTCCAAGGCAATCTTCAACAGACTCGCCGAGTTGTTCTTCCAACTCGCCGAGTTCCTGCCCAACTTCATCCAACTCGCTGAGTCCACCCATGTGACTCGTCGAGTTGCACCAGTTCTTAATCCATACAGTGGCTTTTCGAGCCATGCTGGGGCTCCAACTCATAGATCCATACTCCCAAAGCTCAATCCTCACGTAAAGTTGCAAACTTTACGTATAACTAAAGAGATCAAGGCTCAAAACACTCTAGGGCTAGGTTTAGGGACAAAAAGGCTTCACCAACCACTCATCTTCTGATGCTTTATAACATATTGGACCATCCCAACACTAGATCTGAAGTGGCAACAACATATCTAGGTCCCAAACTCGAATTGGGACTCAAACAACCATAAAACCCCCAAATCTCATAACAAAAATAGATCTAGATGCAAAGGAGGGGAGATAGCAGCTTATTACCTCCAAGATGAACACAAACTGTAGTAGATCCCGGATTTTTACCTCCCCTTTGAAGCAACCTTCTTAATCTTCAAGTTCCTTTACAAATTTTCCTTCCTCCAAAGCTATTTCTCTCAAAGGATGGAAGCTCACACGAAATCTAGGGTTTACAAGTTCTTTAGGATGATAAGGAGGCTGGGGGAGGGACATAACACCCATTATATAAGATACAATTCCCAGGATTAGGGTTTTCCTCGTTCACACCAGACTCGTCAAGTCCCCTTAGCCGACTCGCCGAGTCAGTCACTAATTCCTGAACCTAGATCCCGCTCGGACTCGCCGAGTTTCGCCCTGGACTCGGCGTGTTGACCCCTTTGACTTAGGGTTTTCTTTCCTTCTTGGCCTTCCTGACTTTAGGTGTTACAGTCATTCCACATTAGTTATGGATCATAAGCTTATGTGTATGTATTAAGGTTTACACATGACCCTTGGAATCCTACACTATATATGTGTTATCCCTTAGCCTAAAATCGACCCCTTAAGTCTTCTAGTAAGAGATATAGTCGATTTTGGGGTGTCTAGCCTCTCTCTCTCTCAAAGTCTTCCTTTGTTCATGGTGTTTGTGAACCATTTGAGGCATCACACTTGAGGTGTTAAGCTCTTGAAAGGCTAAAACTACAAGCTACAATAAAGAGGTATTCTTCTAACTTGATTTTATGATTTACATGTCAAAATTGTATGCTAGTTGTAAGCTTCATGCTTTCGAAATTTTATTGCATGTATAACAAGAGAAAACTTAGATCCAAAGCTATTAAGGTTGTATTTGCACCATAGTAGTGTTATAGTACACAAAAACCAACAATAATTACTTACAGCAGGTCCATTAATATTTGAATTAACAACCACATCATCACACACATTAGAAACAAAAGTAGCATCAGTTTTCAAAGAGACATTGTTTGAACAATCAACAAAATCAACAAAAATAGCAGTATTAGTTTTCAAAACATCATTTTAAAAGCAATGTTATTTCATTCACCCTATCACTATTTATTGTCTAAACAACAGTAGGTTTGTCATATTGCATATGTGCTTCCCTTGCCATTTCTTCCTCAGTCAGAGGAGTAAAACTGTAGTTATCATTAAATGGAGGAGGAACACTACCATAACCAAGACCTACATTCTTTTTAACTTTCCATCTAAGTTGTTTTTTAATCATTGTCTCGACTTTCTTACTTGACACGTCAAATTTTTTAAAATTAAAATCTGCATTTTCAAACTTATTTTTCAATGTGTCAATCTCGACAGTTAGACTGACAATCTTTTCTTGAGCATAATCATAGTGTTCACATTTAATACTGTATTCTTCGTTAATTCTTTTTAGGTCTTTGGTTTGGGCCTCTAAATTTTCTTTTAAAGGTTTTTGGGCAGTTCTAAGAGTGTATCATTCATATTTAAGGTCCTCAATTTCCCTAATTAATAAATCATGTTGATCGCGATAATGTTTGATTTTATCACTACACGCTTGAGAACAGGAAGTTTAACTAACCTCTTTTGTGGCATGTGGTAGAGACCATGAAGGCGAATTGCAGTTCCATCATCTCTTCTTTAGCTTCTTCCACCTTTGGATTCTCATTGATCTATGCCAAGTTTGCTGCTTCATGTCCTATCAGATTCAGCGCCTACATTTGATCCTCCCAGTTGAAACTTTTTGCCACCATTGCCAAGTTAGGTGTTTCATTGTTGGCTGCAACTACTCTGTTGTTCCCTGTAGGCACCAGCGTCCTATCGGGATTGTTCCTAGTGTCTGGCTTGGTGCATTCACGAGAAAAATGATCTTGTTCATGACCGTTGAAGCACCCGGAGCTTGTTCTTGTTGAACCCCATCTTCTTCTCCACGTTCATTCCCCAATTATTCTTCCATATGCGTTGAGTAAACATCTTTTCCCTGAATACAACCATAGCTATTTGCCACGTGATGTCCAACTCATCTACGTCCTCGGGATGAATCTGATCCAGTTCTCCAACCATGATTAGAGGGGCCAAATCTCCTGCCATGAGTACGTTGTAACAATTCATAAACCCGTCCATTAAAGCCATGTTCTCTTCAGCTTCTTTTGGAATTGATGAAGTTTGAGCTATAGTTGTGGTTTTAGAACTTGAGCCAGAAGAACTTGAGGGTGCCAGATGTTGATAAGGCACAACAGGATGAGCAGAATATGTTTGTTGAGCTGAGAAGGCATTATTTGATGAGATTCCTAGATTGGCATTAAAGTATGAATTCACATGGTTGAGTTCATGTTGCTTATCATCCATGTCACACGCCTTGATTATGGCCATCACTTCAGCAAGGGCAAGCTTGCTCAGATCTCTAGTCTTCTTAACCACTGCCACATTCATGTCCTAGCTACGTGGAAGAGAATTCAGTAGCTTCTTGTTAATCTCTGAGCGTGGTAGATCAATTCCATCTATACTCATCTCAGTAGTGAGGGTAATAAACCTTTGCAGTTGAACTTCAAAAGACTCCCGTAGAACATGATTAAACAAGTTGAACCTCTATTGAAGCAGGTCATGTCTGCTCTGCCTCATGTCCTCATTTCCCTCATAAACCTCAATCAAGGTTTCCCATAAATCCTTTGCAAACGTGTATTCCCTAAAGCCTTGGGCAATTTTAGGAGATAAGGTCATGGTAAGAGTGGCAAGAGCTCTGACATGTTCTTCCAGCTTTTCAAAGTCCTCATCCGTGTAGTTCTCTGTCTTTTTATCAACAACAGTTTTAGCTTCATCATCCAAAGTTGTTGTAATCCTAATTGGAACTCTGAGAATGCTCCTCCATATCATGGCATCCTTCAATTTAATGTACTTCTCAATTCTAAATTTCCATTCTGGAAATCCATTAGTAGACAAAAGTTGAGGAATACGAGTGACAGTCCCCATAATAGAGTCAAATTCTTGATGCATTGAATTGTTGTACTGAGACTCCATTTTAAATTAGCAAAACCGAGAACACCCAAAACTCAAAGTTTGACCAAAAACTAGGAAAGTCAACAGATGAGTTGATCGGAAACTTTAAGAATCGTTGACCGAGAATACATGATTTTGGCCAAGAACCAAAACTGAAAAGGGCTTATTTCTTGAACAGATTTCAGTCTAAGCGTTGACCAAAAACTCAACCTTTGACCAGATAACAACCGAAAACCCTTTAGTATGTTGGAACCAAAAACCTTGATTTGTTATTGAGAAGATATTTAAATCCCTTAAATTTCGTGATTTAAATGATAACAATCCAAATCTAATCCCGATATTTCAGATGAAGATCACGAAGAACACGATGAATGCCAAGAATTTCAAGGACAACTAATCGATGAATAGCCAAATTTTTATTAGTCTAATCAATTTTTCGATTAAACTAATACTCCCAAAACAGCAAAAAAAAACGGTTCCAGAGTCCTTGAATGCGATTGATACCTGTTATAGCTCTGATACCAATTTTATGTCCCAAAACTACGGATCTTATACAATATCAACCTTAACTGTCTAAAGAATGTTGAATCTTAATCAAGAAACGATTCAAGAACACACACAAAACAACTTAAAATGCATACGATACATTGATTAATCGTCTGGTACATATGAATGCTCTCTTGACAGTCGAATACAATGAATAAACAACTAGGACCACAACGGCAGAAAAGAAACCCAATAAACCTATTAACATAAATACATCCAAGCCCGAATACATAACAAATATAAGCCCAACATAAACCATCTAAATATTACCCAACATATTTTATCTTTTTATTATTTTAATATGTTAACTTAATTTGTCGTAAGAATATAATTATACTACATATATGATTAAGAAAATGTATTGAAAACATAATATCAATGTTAAATATTATCTAGTTTTATTTTATGAAAAGTTCTGGTTTACGGTTTAATATAAAACATAAATATATCAAGTGTATACATTGATTAGTTTCATTATTTAAATCAAGTCTATTTACAAAGTACAAACCTAAAAATTATATATATATATATATATATATATATATATATATATATATATATATATATATATATATATATATATATATATATATAGAGGGTTAGGTTCATTTGAGACCATCTATATTTTGTGAGACCGTGAGACGCAATTTTTTTATTTTTTTTTATTTTTTTTATTTTTTTTAGTTAATTCATGTTCCAAAAATAATATTTAAAAAAAGAATTTTTTAATTTTTCCATTTATTTTGCATTTTAAAATTATTTTTAGAATATGTACAGTGTAATATTCTATTTAGAATATATTTCACGTATTTTTCAAAAAAAATAGAATTTTTTTTATTTTTTTTTAATTTTTTTTAGTTAATTCAAGTTCCGAAAATAATATTTAAAAAAAGAATTTTTAGATTTTTCCATTTATTTTGCATTTTAAAATTATTTTTTAGAATATGTCAGTGTAATATTCTATTTAGAATATTTCACGTATTTTTCAAAAAAAAACAGAATTTTTTTTATTTTTTTTATATATTTTTTTATTTTTTTAGTTAATTCAAGTTCCAAAAATAATATTTAAAAAAAGAATTTTTGGATTTTTCCATTTATTTTGCATTTTAAAATTATTTTTAGATTTGGTCTCACGGTCTCACAAAATTATAATGGTCTCAAATGAACCTGAACCTATATATATATATATATATATATATATATATATATATATATATATATATATATATATATATATATATATATATATATATATATATATAGATATATATATATTATCAGTTAATCTAGAAAAAAAATCTTATATTTTTTGTTTTTTCTGAATTAAACTTCAAATTTATATTTTATCTCAAAAAAACATTATATATATTTCTTATGTTTTCTGAAAAAGTCATCAACTTTGTTTTTTTTTTTGAAAAAAATCTTCAATCTTCTAAATGCTTCCAAATAACTCTTAATCTATTTAAATTTTATTGACAAAAAAACCCTAATTTTTATAAAAATGAAATATAGAAAAAAAAATAACTAAAAGAGCAAGATAAAAGAAATGCAATGTCTTTTTCAGGCAAAAAAAAAATTGAGTTTTAATCCAATATATATATATATATATATATATATATATATATATATATATATATATATATATATATATATATATATATATATATATATATATATATATATGCTTAGGTTATTTTGTTTTTACTAAGGTGGTGTTTGTTTTTTGTTTGCAGATCTGTGTGGCCTCTTCTGCCTAAGCTGCGCAGACCACACGCAAACATTAGTCTTCTCATACTGTTAGTTTTTTTGAAGACTGCAGACCTAAATATGTCTGCACGCCCTCTTCTTGCGCAGATATGGATCAGATTCTTCTAACATCTTTAGACATCTTCTAGCCTAAAAAACATATATATCTTTATTTTTTTAAGTTGTTTTTAATTTATAATTATTCTAGCTTTATTAATAGTAAACAATTTGAAAAATAAAAAAATAAAAAAATAAAAATAAAAAAAAAAACGTTCGACTTTACAAACATGATTTTTTTAACAAATTTATAAATAAAAATTTATTACAATAATAGTCAGTTAAGTTGTTTATATAAATATGAAAAAATAATAATAATAATATAATCTTATATTTTTGCCAAATTTTATAAAATGTTATTTAACACAGTATCGTCAATTTCTCGAGAAAATATTTACGGTACATTTTTAATGGATTTAATTGAAAAAATCGAAATTTATTTACATCCATTTATGTATCAAATTCTTTGATCACTAATTATAATGTTTAGTTATAACTTTGCAACCAAAGTTGTTGGTTTTTATAATATATATATATATATATATATATATATATATATATATATATACATATATATATATATATATATATATATATATATATATATATGTTAACTCATACCATTTTTATTTTTATTTTTGTACAATAATATATAAAAGTTGTTCTACATTGGTTAATTATTTATAACAAAGTCATAAAAATATTAAAAAAGTACTTTGAATTTGAAAAAAATCAGTTTATTTAAATTTCAGTTTATTTTAGTAACCTGCAGATGTTAAAAAAACAAACAATCTTTCTTTTTCAAACTACAGATGTTTGGTCCACCTCTTCTACTTCAGAAATCTACAAATGTGGTTCGCAGACTGCAGACATTTTGCCTCAGAAAAAAAATAAACAACACCTAAGTGTTGTGTGTCAAAATGCACAGATCTGGACCAATGGATGAAATTAATCAATGGACATGATTTAAGAGTGTATGATATTACAACGGGATGACATGTACCATATAATTACATAATTTTTAGCAAAAGGGTATTTTGGACAATTAACTACATTTATAAAAGGAAATTTTCGGATTTTTAGGGATGATTAATTCTCCTAATTTAAAAAAAAAAAAATTGATTTTTTTAATTAATTCAATTTCAATTTTTACCGATTATATTCTGTCGATATATTTTTTGTTAGGATAATGCTCTTTCAGAATATTATTCTAATAGAATATTATTTTGTTAGAATGATGCTCTTTTAGAATTTTATTCTAATAGAATATCATTGAAGAAAAACAAAATTCTTAAATCAGATGCTGAAAAATAACAAACATCCTAATGTATTCTTATACATCCGAACTTAAATACAAATTCATAGATATTCTTACAGACTAAAATCCTTATACATTTTATATAATTATACATATTCTAAAAGAATATGAAGGTCTTCAACGCCTTCTTCTAGCCATTCCTATCACAAATACAACAAAAACTAATAATTGTTAAAAACATGTTACTTGCAATTAACTATCACTTAATAAATTCTGGTAGAATAAATAGAATATGACAGAACAAATATAATACATTCTGGCAGAATATATCGATTCTATTCTGGTAGAATACATAATTTCCAGCAACATATTTGATTTAGAATCCATACCCCAAGGTTCAAAGAGTAAATTAATTTGTGTTGATGAAAAATAAAAAGGCACAAACAACCTAGAATTGTATTCCATACAAAAGTGGAATAATACACAACCGCATTTATTAAGCCAATTGTTTCAAGCAATACCAAGATCCTTGGCAAGATACTCAAGTGCACCATTGACAACACTGAAGCAGAAAACAGATTTGGAATTAGATGAGAATTATATTATAGAACAGTAGTAGTTTTATGATGTAGAATTATGTGATGTACCCTAGATGATATCCGAACAATATTGCTCCCAGACTTGCAATACCAACATAAGGCAAAACTGATCCAGAAGACTTTGGTTGGATCTTGACAGGAGTAATATCTCCATCTTAATTTGATCATTTGTGTTAGAAAATTGTGATTTGATTCTTCTGTGATTCAGTTAGTTCAGTTAAGTTGTTCATCAAATGACATTAGGTCAAACACCAATACACAGAATAGTTGTGCGCAAAATTGGATTGAATTATGAAGTGTAAATAGAGAGCATAACCCAATGAAACAAACCGGAGGCTTGAGCTTTAACTGATCTGGACTTTGTAGAGGAGCGGAACAAACTTCCAGCGCCAGCGCTACCAAGCTCCATGCGGCGCATATGACCGGCGCCGAATCGCTAGACAAAATCAGAATCTCTCCCGTTCCCAATCATCCGCACAGTGCTTTTTCTGTTCTTGAATTGACACGAACCCGACGAAACCCTACTGCTTCGATTTTGGACATGGAAACCGTTGACACTGACACTTAGAAGCCAGGATAGATTGGGAAATTAGGGATTTGAATGAGCGTTGTTTTCTGGAATTCGAGAAACTGAAGGTGGAGACAGAAACAGACGTTTGGTGGTGGTGACGAAAGCATCTCCGATTCTCATCTCCATTTGATGGTGATGGTGTTGATGCCGATGATGAAGTGTTCAGCCACAAACATAACTAGGTCAAATATATTTAGTTTAATTCCTTAATAGAATGATTAGTTTATTTCCTTAATTGAATGATTTCAATTAAATAATTTCCTTAAATAAAAGTACAAAAGGTCCAAAATACCCTTTAATGATTTAATTAAACATTTGAACCTATATATATATATATATATATATATATATATATATATATATATATATATATATATATATATATATATATATATATATATATAATATTTTCTTTAAGATTAACTCACATATTATTATTAAGTTGAGTAAATTACATGAAGCGTCCCTTGTGCTACAGCGCCTCAAATCATATGTTTCATCCCTCGTTAGTTTAAATTAGTGATGGTGGTTACTAGAGGTGGACAATGATGCCAACTAGTGGTTAATATCAGGTGGTGGTTTTGCATATTTCCGGTGGCAGTGGTGATTAAGGTGCTGTTTGATTTTCTGAAGCAAAAATTCATGAAGTCCGCGGACCACCTCTGCAACCCTCTGCAATAGAAGAGGTGAACCAAACAGCTACAAACTGTAATAAGAAGCGTCTTTGTTTTTTTAACATCTGCATACTACTGCAGATATTAAAAAATTAAAATAAACTAATTTTATAAATCAAAAATAGTTTTTTAATACGGAAAATTTAATAATGTATAACATTTCGGCAAGAATTAATGATAAGTCAATAAAAAATAATGATATTTCAACAAAAAGAAATAAAGATATTTAGTAAAAAAAATAATGATATTTCATCAAAAAATATCATTATTTAATATAAAAAAACGAAGAAAAAAATTCAACAAGCATAAACAAAAAAACGAAAAAAAAAGTGAAATAAAATTTCAACAACATATAATAAAAAATTCAGCAACAAAAAAGAAGAAGAAGATGAAGAGGCTGGAAGAGGTTGGAAGAGGCAGTACAAGTGCTGCACCAAACAGAGCACGCGCAGAGGTTTTTGACTCTGAAGACTTCTAAAAAACAAACAGTTGCGAGATGAAAAGTTTTGCACGTGTGCTGCGCCACGCAGCAATAAGTGGTCTGAAGAGGTTTTTTTTTCCAAAAAACAAACAACACCTAAGTGTTCTTCAACAGAAGAGACAAAAAGAGAAATTTCCTTTAAATTATTAAAATACTTTTTAATAATTAATAATAATTAGAAATGTAAAAAAAATGAAAAAAAAATTGAAAAATGACATTATAATCATTTCATGTCTCACAAGTGATGAAACATACAAACTTAATCACCATCGCCATCGGAATTAGGCAAAACCACCACCTGATATCAACCAACAGTCGACATCATTGTCCACCTCCAACAACCACCATCACTAAATGCTGGAAAACCACCGCCGCTAACCGGTGACCTCAAATCCAGATGAAATTCAAATCTCAAATAAATCAAAACAAAACAAAACCTTAAAATCAAATTCAAAAATTAGATCAGAACCAAAACCTTTAAATCTACTAAAACCATTGCACTTAACCACCACCAGACCAGTAATCTGCACCACTACTCGAAAATGAAGCACCGCTACCACCCCTCACCCTTTACCCTCACCTCACATGTTGTACCGTGTTCATCACCATCCCCATCACAGTCGACATAATCAACCTTTACCTTCACCAGTCGACACCCTGCACCCTTCTGCATCACTAATGTTGATTCCAATATTCAGATCTAGATAATGAAGCGGTAAGAAGAGAGTAGATTCCTCCCATATAAATCATAAAGTTATGAAACCCTATTGAAGCATCAATTGAAGGAAATCCGATTAAAGCATCGCTAAAAATTAAGGGATGTTCTCTTTTGTCTTCGGTGTGTTGGAAACTCGATTAAAGCATCGAATTCTAAAACCATCGACTTTTGGTATTTTTTTTATTCAATTCTAGTTGGGGTCAATTTGGGATTTTTCTAAAACCAAAACCTTCAAATTCATTGAAGTCATCATTTCCAGTATGAAATCGAGAAGGAGATGGGCAGCGATAATGCACAAGAAACTTGCAAATCCAATCCGCACGAGTGCCTTAGATAAGTTCGGGTTCAAATAATGAAGGTTTCCGGATCATAATCCAGAATCAAATGGTGGTCGGAGGTAGAAGTAGAACCTTTAGTTTCATGATCTCAATGTAGTGGCTTCAGGGTTATCGATGAATAGAATAGGCGGTGGTGGTGAAACCTTCAAGGTCACTCGAAAATTCTTGAAAGAGAGACAAATGAGAGAGAGTTTGTCCGATATGTTGAGATAATGATGAATGGGTGAGAAAGAGAAGGATACAAATATAGGGAAAAGGAACGAGAGGGGTGGGTAGATTTGTGTGAATGCTTCTTTTATTTTCAATTTAAAAATAATAATTATATAAAATACACTTCAAAAAGAAATTTAAAGGCAAAATAGTCATTTTATGTATGTAGGAAAGGTTAGAAAAAAATTATTAATAAACGATTCGAGACATAACAATTCATGTTTTTTACTTATAAATAAACGATCTGAGACATAACAATTCATGTCATTTACTTAGGTGTTGTTTGTTTTTTATCTGCAGATCTTCTTGGCCTCTTCTGTCTATGCCCCACAAACTACACACATACATTAGCTTTCAAAGATTTTGTTTTTTTAAGACTGCAGACCTAAAAATGTTTGGGCGCTCTCTTCTTAACGCAAATGTGGACCAGAGTCTTATACCATCTTCAGACTTCTTCTACCTTAAAAAAACACATATATCTTTATTTTTTTAGTTTTTTTTATTTTATATTTATCCAAAATTTATTAATGATAAACAATTAAAAAAATACGATACTTTAAAAAAATATGTTCGGGGACACAAACATGACATTGTTTGACAAATTTATAAATAAAGATTTACTACAATAATGGTCGTTGAAGTTGTTTAAAAAATATGAAATAATAATAATAATAATAATAATAATAATAATAATAATAATCATAATAATAATAATAATAATAACAACAACATATTATTCTATTTTCTGTACCAAACTTTATAAAACAATATTTAATATGGTATTGTCAATTGTTTGGAAAAATATTCAAAAGTAAGTTTTTAACTGATTTAATTGAAAAAATTGAAGTTTATTTTCATCTATTTATGTATCAAATTCTTTGATTTCTAATTATAATATTTAAGTATAATTTTGCGAAAAAAATTGTTGGTTTTTATCAAATATACACGTTAGCTCATACCAGTTTATCTTCATTTTTTATAAATAATACATAAAAAGTTGATCTAGATTTATTTATTATTTATAACAAAGTCATAAAAATGTTTAAAAAATTACTTTGATGTTTAAAAAAATTAATTTATTTAAATTTTAATTTATTTTAATAGATTTTAATTTTTTTTTCGAACGACAAGCTGGCATTAACATTCAAGAACAGAAAACTAGCCAGAGGCAAGAAGGTACAAACTTTGAAAGGAAAAACATGCAAAAGAAAAAAGAAAGGAAACAAAACAAAACAATACAAACGGAAAATTAACTACATTCTAGTGTAACATTCAAGAACATGATCACGATACCGGTCAGCCAATCTAAGGGGTTCACCCTTTCTTTTTCTCACATTGAACCCGAACACGGACTTACATTGTACCTCATAAGCCAGCACCGAGAGGGGTTTAACACCTGAGGAGTGAGCCTTCAAGTTCTGAAAACTCCAAACCACCCATAAAAATACTAGCATGATCCCTTCGTGGATGTTTGACAGCCTCTTGTGGCCCTTCAACAGTTTTTTACAATTTAGAAGATCTCCAATCGCTTGGACATTTGGGTCCATCAGTCGCCACCAGCCATATATTCTTTGCCATAGTTATTTTGTTATCCCACATTCAATGAAATGATGGTTCTATGTTTCTGGAGCTCCACCGCAGATATTGCATAGAGTGGTTGATGTAATGCCAATTTTTGAGAGGTTGACCATTGTTGGGAGTCTCCCCTGACTAATTCTCCAAGCTGGTATATTTAATTTCCCAGGGATTGGTGGATTCCACTGCCACTTCTCATTAGAACAAGGGAGGGTGGTGATATCAATATAATTTCTCAAAGATGCTACCGTGTATGTCCCAGATGGCTCTAGATCCCAGCTCCACTTAATTGATCTAGGAACATTAACATTGTTTACCAGATGGAAATGGATTACAAAGGGAACATTATCCTTTTCAAGAGTTTTAGGGAGGCTGGCAATTACACCCCAACATCCACTTTTCCTTCGAGCCACTGAAGGTCTATTAAATCCACCATCATCCCTATAGATTGACTTTATTACTACAGCCCATGCACTATTCGGATTTGCCTTGAAACGCCACCACCACTTCCCCAACATTACAATATTTTAGGCTTTCAAGCTGCCAATACCTAGCCCACCACTTTCTTTAGATGCAGAGGTTTTATCCCATGCAATCCATGTGACCTTTCTTTTTTCCATATCACCACCCCAAAAGAACCTCATTTCCTTCTTCTCAAGCGTTTTAATCACTTTAATGGGAGCTTTAAACATGGAGAAGTAGAAAGATCCTAGGCTACCTAGGACTGCTTTACATAGTGTTAGATGACCCCCGAATGACAATGTGGAAAACTTCCATTTTGATAACTTTTCCTAGACTTTGTCGATCGGGGGATTCCAATGTACAGCTCTAGCCATGGACGCATCCATTGGGAGACCAAGATAGATAAAGGGTAGGGTACCAATGGAGCAGTTTAAACATCAGGCCACCAACTCCATTTCACATCCTTGAACATCGAAACCATATATTTTACTTTTTAGCATGTTAATTTTGAGACCGGATGCCAATTCAAAGCAACGCAGGATACAAATTAGATTTTTAGCATTTTCAATCAACCATGAGCCTAAGAAGATTGCATCATCCACATACTCGAGATGAGACACGATTGGTCCCTAGCATGAAAGTTTTATTCCTTCAAAGATTCCTATTTCTTTTCCTTCTTCCATAGCAATATGTAGCCCCTCCACTACAATGAATAATAGAAAGGGCGACAGGGGATTACCCTACCTGATTCCATGCTCCATATTAAACTATACGGTAGCAGCTCCATTGATCGGAACTACGATCCTAGCTGAGGAGAGGCACCCGTGAATCCATGACCGCCATTTAGTACCAAAATTCATCTGTTCAAGGATCGAATCGAGATATCCCCAACTAAGGCTATCGAAAGCCTTTTCAAAATCGCCCTTGAAAGCAAACGCTTTCTTTTTACTCTTTTTTAACCATGAGATCACTTCATTAAGGATGAGGGGGCCGTCGAGAATATATCGATCTTTTATGAAGGTTGTCTGGTTCGGGCTCACCACTAGGTGGACTACCTTTTTTAACCTTTCAACTAGAATCTTCGCTATGGGTTTATACAAGCATCTGATTAAACTAATGGGGCTAAAATCACCAATGGTATTGGGGTCCTGTATTTTGGAGACCATGGTAATGAAAGAAGAGTTGCAGCCCTTATCAATGCAGCCAGTCATTTCAAAATATTTTACAGCGAAGTGGAGATCACTGCCAACATTGTCCTAGTGTTTCTTAAGGAACGCAAAGGAGAAACCGTCCATGCCAGGAGCTTTGTCCGAGCTAGATGCCCAAATAGCCGGTTTTATTTCATCCAAGGAAAACGGTTGCTCCAGGAACGAAGCCATCTACGGAGTTAGTTTTTTTAAATTAGTGTTGATAAACCTTCGTCTCGACTTCATAGGCTCCGAGTATCTCTCCCGAAAATGGTTGAAAACTACTTGTTTTATCGTTGTTGGATCATTGATCCAAAAACCATTCACCTTGAGGCCATTTATTCGTTTCGCCCTATAATGCATGTTTATAATTCTGTGGAAAACCCCACTTTTCTCGTCCCCCCTCTAACGCCCATTTTACTCTATATTTTTGTTTTAGGTCTGCAACTCTAGAAGATTCAGCAATCAGAATTTTTTGGTGGGCATTCTGTCTTTGCTGTAGTAACTCATCATCAATCGGATGCGACTCTACATGGAGATCAATGGCATCGATAAGGTTAGTTAGATTAGTCACCTCCTTTCTTCTCATCTCCAATATTTCCATTCGCCATCTTTTAATTTGTTCCATTAGGTTTATAATTTTTCCTATATTGATGGATAAAGGGGATATATGGAGTCGACATCCAGGATCAGAGCGGACTACCCATCCCTGTTTCACAATGCTATCAAATCCTGGATCAACCATCCAAGAATTAAAGAAGCAGAAGGGGTATGGGCCAAAATCTAGAATACTAGAAGATAAGATTATGGCACAATGATCTGAGTGTACCCTGGGCAACGTTGTCACATTTAAGAGAGGCCACGAGTCGAGAACATTTGCAGATACTAGGTATCTATCCAGCTTGCTGTGTTTTTTACCAAATGGATTCATGTAGGTAAACCGGCGCACACCCATTTTGATCTCAATTAGCCCCGCCAAGTGAATGAACTTGTTAAAATGATAGGCATTATTGGGGCAGAAAGTGGAGCCAATCCGTTCTTCTGGGAGTCTACCAACATTAAAGTCTCCAAATACAAACCAGTGACATTCTCAATCAGAGCTTACGAGACTTTGGAGGTTATTCCACAACATCTTTTTCTTAGCCGGTTCTTGAGGGGCATATACGTTTACGAAGCAACATATCTTCCTTAGGCTGTGCCACACACCTTTTATAGCTAGAAACCTTTCACCCTTAATTGATTCAGAGATATCAAAAAATGTAAGGCCCCATAGGGACACGATTCCACTAGATACCCTAACAGGATCGACCACATCACACTAGAAGTTCGAAGTTTCCCATAGTTATCTATCCATGCGACCTTTGACTTCAAGGGATTTCGTTTCTTGAGGCCCAACCAAAAAATAACGATTTTGGATTCTAGACTCTTTGACCCAGTTCCTTTTGACTTCACACCGAACACCACATATATTATTAGAGAAGATATTCATTGATGCAGGATCACCACACCACGCTTTTTCATTGGGGGTTAAAGCTGATTTGCATAGTCCTTAACCCTGAAACCCACTCTTCCCCCCACTTCCATTGTCTTGAGCTCCTCCATGGATGTAGAATCAGATTCTTCTTGTATCAGCTGAGGGGGGTATCTCTGTTCTTATGAGGCATCGGTGATTCTTGGGGTTGACATCCAACTGGGGCAGTTGGTGTTCTCAAAGAGGTTGGGGATAACTCTATAGGAGGAGATATTTGGTTTTGCGCCAGAATGGAAATAGAGTTGCAAGGATCATAGTTAAGTTCTAGTGACTTGCTGGGCCTGCGGTGACCATTAACAGAGTTATACCACCCAAAGCCCAATCTATTACTAGATCGGGGGGACAAATTACCACTTAGTATTACACGAGATGGTTCGTCTCCATTATTTTGTCCGTTGAATTGGTCGTTGTTGTGCTGCTCCTCGGGAATTGGAATCATCTCGCATGCTCGCGTCTCCTCATATTCCCATTCTTGAATCCGGTAGGAACATGCCAGAGATGAGACCGACAAACTCAGACATCCCTCCGACTATGTTGCATAGTCGTCTTCACGTCCTCCATCGGCCCACCAATTCCCATTGGAGTGATGGAAATCATTAAATGCCAGCACAGGGTTGAGCTTTATAGACTCAAAAATGTCTTCCATAACATTGATCTCAAAACGAATTCCATCAACAAAGACAGAAATAGAGGAGTTGATTAGTCCAGGATGTGAGGCGATAGTGCCTACACGCCCAAAGGTTAAGTTTGCAGAGTCTATTGGGCATTCTTCCGGTATAACCACTAATCCCCAAAACTTGGAGATGGTGTTGAAAGCTTCTTCACACCAAGCGTGTTGTGGCACCCCTTGAGTAATTATAGAGGTTATTCTTTCATTGTAGTTATATTCCATAGACCAGTTTGAGAGGGATTTGAACCATGGCTTCCAAATGGCTTCCCCTGTAACACCCGGTTTCATATTTGCCTTATTGATTGGTGCTTCGGCTCAATCATTTGTTGTCATGGGGATTAGAGCTTTGGGAAATGAAGGATTTAGCCCATCTCGAATGTAGTTGCTATGATTCAAGTGACCATGTTTTCAATTGTGTCTTCGGGAGCCAAAGGTACGATTGTAAATTGATATCTTGGCCTTTTATGCATTTTAAGCTTTATTCGGAAGGTTTTAAGGCTTGGGTGTGATGCTCGGAGCGTAGGGCTTCTCGCCACCTTTCCATGGATATAAACTTCTTCGAAAACGGACTTAGAACTAAGAAGTTATAATACTTTGAATTTGTTGGCAGAATTGGTCCCTAATGGAGTTTTGTGACAAAGGCAACCTATGCATGCATGGAATGCATGCGTGTATTTAGCTAGGTACGCCCAGCGTATTAAGTTACATTGTCGCGGGTGTGGAGAGGTGTACGTCCATCGTACAAGAAGTACGCCCAACGTACGTTCAGAGTGCCCAAAACCCTAATTCCTCTACTTGTGCCCTATAAAAGCCTCATTATATCCTTCCCTGGGTCATTTCAGATCAGTCTCCACCCCTTTTCACGACCATGAAACCCTAAACGACCTTGGATGAAGCTTCGAGATTGAAAGAAGACTTATAGTGTGTGTGTGTGTGTATGTGTGTGTGTGCACAAGAAAAGAAGGTGGTGTTCAAGTGTTGATCTTGGAAGGGAGCTTGTAGATCCAGACGGTTCTCCTATTTGTCAACCCATTGGAGGTAAAAAGCTCTGATCTTGACCTTCCATTTCATAGATCCTATTTTAAGTTGGTTTTGGCCATTCTTAGCCTTTTTCTTGGTCTTTGTGAGCTAGGGTCGTTTTGGGGACTCAAACTTGTAGATCTGGACATTCTAAGGTCCTCTCTCTCATAAAGGTGCAAGCTTTGTTTGTCAAGTGTTTGCGACCAAGCATGAGTTAAGACCATCCATTAAGCTCTTTTGAGCTCTAGAGTCCCATTAAGCCATTACTGTTAGTAAAGTTGCCAACTTTACTTGAAAAGTCACCCATAGAAGTCAGACTAGAGAGTTCGGGCAAGGGATGAAGTGATTAAGTGCTTAACAGAAGAAAGGGGCTTAACAACGGAGTACATTGGGGGTACAAGCTGGTACGTGCAGCGTACAAGTCACAAGCCCAGTACCCCCCGCGTAAAGCTGAGTACGCCCCACGTACCCAGTCAGAGTGGGTTCCGCACGAATGGGTGTCGGTTTGGGCCATTATTTGGACTTGACTACTTTGTGTGACATCCCCAATTTCACGGCCAGAAAAGACCAATTTGTTTATGCTTTATTTTATAAAATCAGAGTAATCCTTTGATTAAAAGAGTTGCGTAATTTGTTCCCAAAATAAAATATGATAAGAATTTATCAAAGCATTTCTTTAAAGAAATGTATTTTCATTATATAACAAAATCTCGGGATGTGATGTTCCGATACAGACACATAAGCATAAACAGAACATACATTTATTTACACTAGTGATTTACATCTCCTTTAATCTCTCAGTGAAATATGTCTTCGCATTGATACCTGTGATACAAAGAAAACTGAGTAGGTCAGGCTTGGGAGCCAGGTGAGCATATAGGGTTTTCAACCAACAATGTTATTATCTCTGCCTCCGTACTCGGACTCTGAGTCTTACTCAGCTTGGTGTTGCTTTGGATCGGTAAATCTCCTTTCTTGGAATTCTGCATGTTGAACCTTTTCAACACCTTATCCAAGTAGGTACTTTGACTAAGTCCAATTAGTCTTTTACTCCTTTCTCTTAATATCCTTATCCCTAGGATATAGGCAGCTTCCCCTAGGTCCTTCATAGCAAAGCACTTCCCAAGCCAGGACTTAACCTCCTGCGAGGTTGGGATGTCATTTCCTATAAGAAGTATGTCATCCACATACAGTACCAAGAAGCTAACTATACTCCCACTAGCTCTAACATACACGCAAGACTCATCTTCACTTCTCGAGAAGCCAAACTCTTTGACCTTCTCATCGAAGCAAAGATTCCAGCTACGAGATGCTTGTTTTAATCCGTAAATGGATTTCTCAAGCTTGCATACTCTATTAGGGTACTCTGCACTGACAAAACCCTCTGGCTGATTCATGTACACATCCTCAACCAACTTTCCATTAAGAAAAGCGGTTTTGACATCCATTTGCCATATTTCATAATCATGAAATGCAGCAATGGCTATCATAGCCCTAATAGACTTAATCTTTGCTACCGGCGAGAAGGTTTCATCATAATCAATACCCTGAGTCTGAGTAAAACCCGTCGTGACCAGTCGAGCCTTATAAGTATGCACTTTTCCTTCCATGTCGGTCTTCTTCTTGAAGATCCATTTGCACCCGACTGTTTTACGGCCTGGTACATGGTCAACCAAGTTCCAAACTTGATTATCATACATGGACTCTATCTCGTTGTCCATAGCCTCCTTCCATTTAGCAGACTCCGGGCCTACCATGGCTTCCTTAACACTGCTAGGTTCATCCAAATTTACCAGTGTACTATCACTGATAAACGTATCACCTTCTGTAGTAATATGAAAGCCATAATAAAATGCATGTATGTTCCTAACCCGTGTGGAACGCCTCGGAGGTACAAACTCGTCAGCTGGATCAATAGGAGTTTCCTCCTCAGGTTGATTGCTAGTGTCTGAGGTTCCTTCACCAATTGATTCTTGAATTTCTTCAAGATCAATTTGCCTCCCACTGTCTCCTTGGCTTATAAATTTCTCTCACGAAAGACCCCTCTTCGTGCTACAAAGACCACATTCTCACTGGGTCTGTAGAAGAGGTAACCGAAGGATTTCTGTGGGTAGCCGATGAAAATACGCCTTTCGCTTCGGGGTTCAAGCTTATCATGAGTTTCACGCCTCACGAAAGCTTCGCAACCCCAAATTTTGATGTGATCCAAATTGGGAACCTTCCCAATCCACATCTCATGAGGTGTTTTGGTAACCTTCTTTGTAGGGACTAGATTAAGGATATGGGCGGCAGTCTCTAAGGCATACCCCCAAAAAGAGATTGGTAGCGAAACTCAACTCATCATGGAGCGAACCATGTCTAACAAGGTTCGATTACGCCTCTCAGCTACACCATTTAGCTGTGGTGTCATGGGAGGAGTCAATTGTGAGACAATCCCACACTCCTTAAGATAGTCAAGGAACTCGGCACTAAGATACTCACCACCTCGATCAGATCGAAGCATCTTAAAGTTCCTGCCCAATTGATTTTCTACTTCCTGTTTGAATTCCTTAAACCTTTCAAAGGTTTCTGACTTATGTTTGATTAAGTAGACATATCCATATCTACTAAAATCATCAATAAAAGTCACATAATACCGATTAGCATCCCTTGTGGCGGTTTTGAATGGTCCACACACATCAGTATGTATTAGGTCCAACAAACCCTCACCCCTTTCACAAGTTCCAGAGAAGGGTGATTTTGTCATCTTTCCAAGTAGACAAGATTCACAACTATCATCCGATTTAAGGTCGAATGATTCCAAGACTCCACTCTTTTGGAGTTGGCCTATGCGTTTCTTGTTACATGTCCAAGACGACAATGCCACAATGATGCCTTATCTAGGCTAGTAGAAGAATCAATATACAACACATTATTTCCTAAGTTGTCTACAATCGACACAGTTTCATACACACCATCACAAGGTAATGCTTTAAAATAAAACACATTTTTAACGAAAGCATTAATATCACCACATTCATTATCAAACGAAAAGGTAAAACCTTGTTTGTACAAAGCATGAAAGGAAATAATATTCCTCGCCATTTCAGACGAGTACACACATTTATTCAAATCTAATTTTAACCCATTATTCAGCAACAAAGTATAAACTCCAATCTTGGAAACAGTTGAAACCTTCCTATTCCCCATGATCAAGTTTATCTTCCCGTGCTCCACATCCTCACTTCTTCTTAGGCCCTGCAAATCAGAACATATGTGAATACCACATCCTGTATCAAGCACCCAAGAGTTAGAATATGGTGAGTTATTAGACAATATTGTGTAAATACCTACGTGGGTGGGTTTCACTTTCCCATCCTTCAGATCCTGCAAGTATTTTGACCAGTTTCGCTTCCAGTGCCCCTTGTCCTGGCAATAGTAGCAGTCAGCATCCTTGGGAATGGCAGAAGGAGTGGTAGAACCGCTCTTGGTCCTTGATGAGGAGCCTTCAAGAGACTTTCCCTTGGTACCCTTCGAAGGGCGCTTCCTCTTTTTCCCTTTGCCTTGCCCGATAGCCAAAACAGGGGTAGATGTAGGAGTAGGAGTAGTAGAGGTAACAACCGACTTGCCCTTAAGACCGGTTTCAGCGGTCTTCAAGAGTCCTTGAAGCTTGCTAAGGGTAACTTCCTCCTTGTTCATATGATATGTCATACGAAAATGGTCATAACAAGAAGGTAAGGAGTGCAAAATGATGTCAATTGCCAACTCCTCAGGGAAGTTTACATTCAGCTTCAGCAAGCGGTCCACATACCTTTGCATCTTTTGCATGTGGGCCGTGACGGATTCACCGTCCTTCATGCGGGTTGTTATCATGGAGGAGATTATTTCATACCGCTCTTGACGAGCACTCTGATGGTACCTTTCCATCAGGTCTTGGTGCATCTAAAAAGGGTAGAAGTCCTCGTAGGACTTTTGGAGCTCGGCTGTCATCGTGGCCATCATGATGCATGCCACCTTAGTACCATCTCTCTCATGTGTCCTGAATTCAGCGATCTCCTCAGGAGTAGCAGTAGACTCGTCAAGTTCTTTTAACTCCTTATCGAGGACATATTCCTTGTCCTCATAACGAGTTACCATCCTGATGTTCCTTATCCAGTCCATGAAGTTGGAACCATTAAAGATGACCCTCCCACAAAGATTCATGAGAGAGAAAGAACCAGTTGGGTTAGAGCCCGAAGCATTAGTGTTGGAAGACATCTGAAAGAAGAAAGTAAGTTTGGATTAGATATATAGAGTCCTTAATAATACACCCAAATGTAATATTAAGGCTAGGATCCAATCACAATATATTATACTTAGAAGAGGGATGTCGTAATCTAAGTAATAATATATTTGAAAGGTAGGTGAATGACGATTCACCAATTTCCACCACGAAAATGAAATGATTTATTAGGTTTTAATTGGATTTGAAATTCCTAGATTCTTTTGAGATTCATTGAACTTTTCAATGGCATGTTTCAATCTCGATTGTGCCCTTCAAGTTTTGTGACTGGGATGTCGAGGATCACAAAACAAGGTGTGAATAACCATGCCAATTCACTTGGTACCCTTAATATTATCACCTAATCAATGTGTCGGTTAACTACACACGCTCCATTGATCTATGACAAACATTAAGTCACCCTTCGCGATCCTCACTAGTCCAAGTTAGTGTGCCGGTTAACCACACACGCTCCACCAACGACTTGGTAAGGTACAAAGTGTGAATTCCATGGATTAGCACCATGTTCACAATTTTTCCTAAAGTCACTAAGATTGGGAATTAAATAAAAGATTTAGTTACTTTATAATATTCATCATACTTAATGAGAATTTATAAGTCTTTGTCTTACCCGTTCGGCTAACGACCCTCCACCAGTCAAGCAAGTGGTGGGTGAGAGTATACACCCATTAAGTCGCCATTTTATAGGCAACAACCTTATACCCACCTTATAGACCGGCTTCGTGAATGAGGCATACTAACGGTAAAACGACTTGTTCTTATACATACATACATACATATATATATATATACATATATATATATATAATTAACCATTAATGTTATAAATAGTATAAGTGTTGAATTTTAACTTTTAAAATTCTAAGTGTTGGAATTAAAGTTTATTAAAGTGTGTGAAACTTTTCCAAATTCCAAAACTTGAGGACAAGTTTTGTAACTCTTCAAAACTTTTCATTTCATATCTTATGAATTAAAGGTTCATAAAATGAAGACTCTTCATTTTATGTAACTTATGTGTTTTTAATGTGTGTTAAAGAAATGTGACCTTTGGATATCCATAACTTGAGGACAAATTATGGACTCCATTAAAACACATAAATGATCAAGAATTAATCCTAAACAATTCAGCAAATAATTCCTATCATCTTCTAAATTCATAAGAACATGAACATGATTATCAAAGTTTCAAAATTACATACAAAGCATGAAATTTTGATATATACTATTGTAAATGGATTAGAACAACCATTACACCAACCAAAATAAGTTTTAAAACATCAAAACAGTTTGGGGTAAAGTTTTTAGTCCATTTCCAGCAGCAAAAGTCGAAAATCTGCATTTTGAACCTTCTACTCGCCGAGTGCACGAATCTACTCGCCGAGTAGGTTGAATTTTGCCTTGGACTCGTTGAGTCCCCCCATGGACTCGGCGAGTCCATCATGCAGACAACAAAGATTTCGACTTTTTTCACTATTTTGCATCAAGTATCAAACAAGCAAGCCTAGGCTCTGATACCACTGTTGGGTTTTAAGCAATCTCACACTTCCTAAGTGTGCATGCAACCCTAATAAACCTTGGATCTATGTTTGTCTAAATACATGCAAAATAATAATTTTCCAAGGTTCATAACCTATCTAACATGGCATGGGGTACTTTTAAACATAAAAGAGTTAGAAGATATTATATACCTTTTTGATGAGTTTGATTCTTAAGGAGTTTGAGGGCCAAGCACCAATAGTGTGAATGCCTCAAATGGAATCACAAATCACCACAAACTCTTGGAAAAGTTCCAAGCAGGAGACGGTGGCTGATTCGACTTGTGAATCAGAGTATATAGCAGCGAGTGAAGCAGCGAAGGAGGCAATATGGCTGAAGAACTTCATCGGAGACCTTAGAGTTGTGCCAGCTATTAAAGAGCCTATGGAAATTTTCTATGACAACAATAGTGCGGTTGCTTTAGCTAAAGAACCGAGAGATCATGGGATATACCGACACATTGACAGAAAATATCACTTCATAAGACACAAGATAGAAGAAGGACTCCTCGTGGCAAAGAGGATATCGTCAGATGAGAACCCTACGGATCCCCTTACAAAGGGACTGACGAGGGCTAAGCATTTTCAGCATGCGAGGCGCATCGGGCTGAGGGACGATATTAGTTTTATAGATTAGATAGATTCTCTGAAACTTGTAAAATGTAATCGACATTTGATGATGAATAAAATTGTGATTTATTTATGAGTAAGGAGTTGCTATCATTGTCAATTATTTACAATTGTTTCAGCTTTGCATGTTTTGACTTCCAGAATAATTAATTTATTCAGACCTCCACAATCGGTCATACGTCGGAAGTAGGTATGAATCAAGATTGTCATGAATTGGGTTTGTAGATGACTAAAGGTGTTTAGACATGGAAATGGTTGCTACAACGTTCATGAGTACTCATAAGTTATGAGTATTGGAATAAACCCACGCTCACTTGTATCACTTCATGGAATTTATCTCGAGTGATCGTGAGACGGTAATATCATATAAGTCTTCAAACCTAGATATATGAGTTGTTACCTATGAGTTGGTTGTGCATTGATTGCACGTAAACGCATCAGTAACTTGATGTTATAAAACGTGCCTTTGTGTACAATTCAACAAGTAGTAGAACAAGTATATGAGTCGAAGTTTATCTGTTCCTTCTAGAAATAGAAGCGATATCTGGGCCCCTCGATGATTTTTTGTTGACCCATGTACCGAGCCCGGTCAGAACTAAATTGATGTGTTCAGTTGAGTTCTTTGTCAAACAAATCGGAAATTGAGAAACAACTGCCAGACAATAAGCAAGACATAGTTCCATGTGTTTGTCCGGCTGATATCATGAGAACAGAGGATTGTATGATCACTTATCTAACTCTCGTATCTAAAATTTTCCTCTTTACCTGATCCCTACTCACAGATCTAAAACTAATCTCTTCACCTGGTGCATATTCCAGGATCTAAACTAACCTCTTGGTCTGATCCATACTCCCGGATCTAAAACTGTGCCCAATCCATACTCCCGGACTAGGGACAATTCACTATACCTAAATCCTGATTCGATCCATACTCCCGGATCTAATAACAAGTTTATCTTGTTTATTGACAGTATCATTCTCGAGATCCCTCTTGCAATACAAGTCAATGGGTTTTTAGAGTACACCGGTGAACACATCATTCACAAACACCTACAAGTTGTGAGTCTGCTAGTGTTCCACGAACTATCTAGAATAGTTTGTGGTTGTCATCCCTACTTTGCTGAATGACGAGGGCCATCGTTTGGGTAAAGGTTTCACTCATTTTCCACTTTTCACCCTCATCTCAAGATCTATAACACCTCTTATCTCATTATCCAACTCATCCTTTTTTTCACACACCAACTATCTCATCTACCCATGTTCTACCCAACATAATTGTACCTATAAAATACATATACAGTTTAACTCATTTAAAAACTATATAAAACATCCATTCCACACTCATCTCAAATAAAAAAACAATATATAAACACATAGCACGTATTTCATAACAAATACTTCATATTTATGTGTTAGAAGAAAGGGACCACACACTCACACAAAACATATACTTAATACATACAAACAATAGTTGCATTAAAATCGGGTTATGAAAGGGACTATACACACACACATATAAACAACTTTATATTATACACACAAAAACGCACGTATGTCATAGCAAATACTTAATATTTATGTGTTAGAAGAAAGTGACCACACACTTACTTGATCAGAAGATGATCGGACAGCACTACAGCTTGTAGAAGTAGTATTCTTTAGTAGATCTGGAAGATCTTCACAAAAACCAGGCTTCTTGCGGGTAGAGCTTCGGTTTCGAGAATCTCACTTCTCGGGATCTTCGGGCTTCGGGACTTGATTCAAGTCTCGGTATGAAACCGGGGCTTCAGGGGTACTTCAGGATGACTATAGAGGGTAGCGGGAGTGAGAGAGAGGAGTTGGAGCACCCCAAACTCAGCTGGACCTTCAAATCTATTTATAGGGAAAAAATTTGCCCTAGCCACGTTGTGGTAGTTGTATCGTCACTACATGCGTCATTGCAAGTGGGTCTAAAAGACTCCAGAGCTCCTGTGTGGTGGCTGACAGTTTTGGGGTTTCGCGCCCCAAACTTCATAAATTCATAACTTTGGCATACGAACTCCGTTTTTGACGTTTTTTATATCGACGCGTAGGTCAGAATATGCTCTAAAACTATCGTTTAGACTCTGTTGGCTAATTTTAACTTTATTTTTAATATATTATAAATATATTACTTTTATATTATTTTTAGTAGGCCGAGACAGGAAAACTCCGTTATAAATTCATAACTTCTTCATCTGACGTCCGTTTCCGCCTATCTTTATATCGTTTCACTACTATAGATAAGATCTTCGATTCTCATTTATATTGTTTCGGATAAAAATCACTCGATCTCGAATCGAGGATTCGGGTTGCATATTGCTAAGTCGAAACTTCGGAAAAATCATAACTTCCTCATACGAAGTCAGATTTGGGCGTTCTTTTTATGCACGCTTTCGGGTTAACGTATTCTATGACTTTTGTTTAGATTGATAAGGCTAAATATTTATCTAACGTAAATTCATGTTTTACGTCATTCAGCGTCGTGCCGGTTCTGTCACGAAACTTCGACGAGTCATAACTTCTTCGTTATAACTCGGATTTCAGCGTTCTTTATATGCACGAACTCCTTGTAATGTATACTCCAATTTAGTTAAGATTACTCCTTCTAAATAATCTTCCATCAAAAAATCATTTTTGACGCTTATCGTCTCTAAATTGACTAGCCCGGATCTACGGGCGTTACACTTTGGGCCTTAGTGGGCCATCTGAAATTGAAATTTTGGACTAAAGAACCATTATTGGGCCTTTGGCTAAGGCCCGTGAGAAGGGATTGGGCCTAATTGGAAGTTAGAGCCATTCATTGGGCTATTTTAGGTTTGGGCTATTATTTGGTTTATGGATTGTTGGTCTAGCTAAGGAAGTATGTTTGGGCTGGAAATAACTTATTGGGCTTAGGGTGAGGCCTATGTAAAGGTTTAGGCCCAATTTGGAAAATTAGGCCATTAATGGGCCATTGGTGGACCTTTATGTAAATTGGAGCTTTGGGCTTGATTGGTTATAGACATGGGTCATTAGTGAGCCTTCAAGGATATTATAGTATGGACCTCGATGGGTCAGGGGTGAAATGGTCGTTTCACCCCAAGTATGGATTATGGATCATGGTTTGGGACCTAATTGCTAATCGGGTGAAACTGTGATTCTAGGCCATTAGACTTTTAAATGTTGTACTGGACTAAATGGTTGGGCCTTATGGTAAGACCTTATAAAGGTTTGGATTGGGCCATGTGTTGGGCTTTGACCCATAGTTGACTTTTGGGCCTTTGGATTGGGCCTTAGTCTTGGATCAAGCTAAGATTGGGGTAAAGCAGTTTTTTACCCCAAGCATGGACATATGGTTATGTATTGGAACCCAATTATTAATTGGGTGTTGTTTTGATGTTGACAGTTCGGGAACGTGCCATCCAGCAGTTGGGGTTGGGTATGCGGGAATTCAACAATGTGAGGTGAGTTACCCTTCAATAGAAGTGGGTCAAATGCACCAAGGCCGACCCACTGGTAGTTGATTATAGTTGAGATGATTGTCTTTGTGATAATTATATGGTTTGCTATTACTTGACGTGTTCTATGTTCCAGTATGTTATGTTCTATGTGATAGCGGTAGTAGGAGGGGAATAGTCCCCCAATCGGTTGTTAGGATCGAAAGGTAGGTCGGACACCCCAGATATGTCAGAAAACATGTTTATGATATGTTATTATGTGATAGTAGTAGGGGTGAAATAGTCCATGTGACCGGGTGAGATAGACCGGAGGGTAGGCAGTCACCCCAGAATGGTCTGACAAGGGTAGTCGGCACCCCAGAATGGCCTAACACGGGTAGTCGGCACCCCAGAATGGCTTGACATGGGTAGGTCGGGCACCCCAGAATTGTCCGACAGTATGTATGCTACATGGTTGTATGGTATGTGGTATGATGGGGGAACTCACTAAGTCTCGTGCTTACGGTTTTCAGTTTTGGTTTCAGGTACTTTGTCTTTAAAGGAAGGGAGTCGGCTCGATTGTAGCGCATCACACTATGGTTTTTCTGCACAATCCTTGGGATTACACTCTGATATTGTTTCATGATAACATGTTTTTATTATTTCTACTTTGGGTTTGACATGACATGATATTATGGATGTTTGCTTATATTGTTGGTTTTCTAATAACTTATTTAAAAACAAAATTTTTGGCATTGAATTTTGGGATGTTACATCCTCATTTGAAAGGAAGTCATTTTTTTCTTCAACACTTTCAAAATCAAGTAACATCTTCATACCACCTAAATACCTTAGTTGGATTATAGGGCATCCTTTGTGACAACCGAAAACTTTCCATTTTGTTCAACCATCCACTTCAATATTAGTTAAAACTATTTTTGCTGACTTTCAAACTTTTTGGAATAAGTTTGAGTGGTTTAAAGTTAGTGCTTTAGATGATATCAGGAGAGTGGATACCCTAGGGTTTATTATGTAGCAATAAGTGCCCAAAACTTCAAGAGTTTTGAGTTTAAGGTCCAAAAAGGTTTTGGGACCGTAAACCCAAAAGACTATATAAGTGAAACTTAGTTATTTTATTCACTTTTTCACAATTCCAAAGACTAAAGCCATTTCTCTCTCAAGTAGCATCCCGTTTTTCTTCAATATCTTCAACTAGTAAGTGTTTCTAGCCTTAGTATGTTAAGATCAAGTGTTAAACTCCATGAAATCATCAAAATACCTCAAGAACAAGGTGCTCACGACCCAAGAATCTTCTTGGACCGTGAACACTAAAAATAAGGCTTAAATGTGCCTTTTGTCCCTTTAGACCTTTGAAACAAGCATAGAAACAACCCTTAACATGTTTAAACCATAAGAGCCTCAAGAAAACACCCAAATATCACAAGGATAAGGTATTTACGGTCCAAGAATCTCCTTGGACCGTAAACCCTAATAAGAAGGCTAAAAGTGTGCCAAAGTGCTTTAAACTCTTGCCAAACCCTAGAAGCAAACATGGAACCTTCCTGGGATGAGTTTAACACATGAAAAGCACAAAAATGTCCCATATATATGTGTTTACGGTTTCGGGATCTCCCAAAACCGTAAACACCTATTAAGCATGTTTTGATGCCCCAAACTCATTCCTTAAGCTTAGAAACTAGCCTAGACCTTTACCTAAAAGTGTTTAGGACTTGAAAACTTCATTTGACCATAAACCATTTGAGTTTACTACCGTAAACTCAAAGACATATGGTCCAAAAACCGTAAACCCTATAAAGGGGTGATATGTTGCCCTAATCACTTCCTAAGGCTAAGACTTGAAGTTAGGATGCTTCAAAAGGACTTCTAGGACTTCAAACCACCAAATGGTCAAAGTACCGTGAGTTTACGGCAGTAAACTCATGGGTTCCAACCGTAAACTCAAGTGGAGTTGCTTACAAAACCATAAACACCAATTAGTGCCATTTCACTTCCCATTGTTGAATCACATGTGATTCCAACACCTAGCTAAGGTGTTTCCTAGTCCCAGAAGGTGTTATCTTTCATATAGTTGTTTGTAAACACTATATTCATGTCAATATGTGTCCTTATATATATCATTTAGGACTTACTGTGTCTCGGGACTTCATTCGTGGAACTTCTCATCAGTACGCGCATACCCGTTTGAATCACCCACATCAGGTGAGTTCATACCCCGTAATGAATCTTTTAAACTATTTTAACTGTTTTAAGGGGGAATACAAGTTGAACACAATGTTAATTGTGTAAATGTTTGTTATAAACATCCTTCAAAATGTTACTTATGTCATTTATAAGTCATCTTTACATTTCAAAACTCTTTTAAAGGTTGTGTTACTTTATAGTTGTACAGAACTCCGTTTTTAAAGTATAAGCATAACGTGGTAGACAAATGAGTCTTTTCATCATCAGTACAGTTAGAACATTAGTAAACTATTATAGGTATAGTTTGGGAGAATACTATTCATTACTTCTAGTACAATGAAGTACGAAATCAAACAACACCAAAACAGAACATAACAAACAAGTTAATTTGCTATAGCATGACAACACGCAGACAGGATCTAATTATACCAATGAATCGCTAACGCATTAGTGATAGTTATATTAGGTATACATGATCATATAACTTTAATGTGAATTACACGGCTTGCATGGATTTGCTCTGGTCGCGTTGGGTTCCCTCAATCTCCTTACATGAGAGCGTTTAGTAGGGGTTCTAGCTTTCACATTATGACCGTAATAAAACAATTATGTTTTTAGGTTAATAGTACCTCCGCATGTCATTATAAACGACATCAGAGTACCCACTTCTCCCATTACTTTCATAAAGTGTCGGTAACACTTGAAGGTTAATCTATTTTCTATTCGAGATAGTTATAAACTAGGGAGAATATACTTTACATATGACAAAGGAACATTCGAGTCTTGGTAGAAGACTACTTTCAAAACAGTAGAGTCTTGGTAGAAGACTACTTTCAAAACAGTCGAGTCTTGGTAGAAGGCTACTTTTAAAAGTTAGAACCATGATGCTAACTTTATGATTCCTTAATGTATACGCTATAGGATACATATATGCTAAGTAGATTCCAACAGCTAATAGGATGTGTGCTCTTCGATGTACATCCTGTTCCCATTGGATGTGGGTTTACACCGAGGTCACCTAATCTATTATCTACCCGAATCTATATATATTTATGCTTAGTATACATTAAGTCATCATAAGGGTACCAGGTATGGATCATGTCATAGGACACAGGGTCAATCCACAGTTTTTCTAGTACAAAACTTTCGTTTCAAAGTCAGTACTTTTGGTATACAAAACTAGCGATTTCCCATTTAAGGGCTTAACCCATTTTATTAAGCCAGTACAGTTTTAATGACTTTAAGTGAGTTAACTCTATAACACCTTAGTTTATACACCATGTTATATATAAAACTAATATCCGACAGCTAGTAGGATGTGTGCTCTTCGTTGCACGTCATGTTCCCGTTGGATGTGGGCTTACAGCGAGGTCACCCAATCTATTATCTACCCGATATCAAATTATATATTGCAGTATAAACAAAGCTATTATAGAAGTAATCACCGTAGTCAATATTTCACAATAAGAAATATAGGTTTTCTTAAAAGGAACTCTCCATTAGATATAAGGGAACCATTACAAATAACTCCATGAGTAACAAGTGAATACACCAAGGTTATATATGACAACGATCTAACAACCAATGGAATGTGTGTTATCCGCCTTACTTACTGTCCCCCGTTGGGTTGTGAGTTGAGGGAAGATACGCACAATTGATTGTTTGTTTACTCCGAGTATATATAACTTGTACCCACTTATTACGCATATAAAGGCTTGTAGTGTCATTTTACTCAACTCCCATTAAAATAAGAAATATATGATTTTCTAGAGGAACAGGCAAACTTTACAAAACAGAACTTACAGTTTACACCACTTTACATATACATTTTCAACAACATTTTACAGCTTACTCACATCACTAAAATCTTATGAACTGACCAGCTTAATTGCTGATCAACTCTTTCAAATATCTTGTATTCTCATGAGACTATTAGATAGGTACTCGTGCTGGGACTTCAGAAGATGGAGCATTATAGCTTCAAGTCTTGTTTTGTTATTTGTTTATGACTTCTATGTTTTGTGAACACATACATTGTAAACACTTTCTTTTTAAATGAAATGGCTGTTCATTACTTGCTTACCATATACATATCTCGTGATACTTGACATGACGTCCTCCACCCCCGAACGTTTCCGTTGTTCCGGTTTTGGGGGTGTGACATCCTTCAACTTCCGGAAATGCCTTGACATTCATAAGAGCCTGAAAGTTTTCAGTTTCTCCAACCAACGTGCTATTCATGCATTCCTTCGACCCCTCTGCAGAGTTCATTCTAATGCACTTCTCATCTCTCATGGCATTACTCTTGTTGCCATGCTCTGCCTTTGGGTCTTCCGACGGCCCGTTATACCGGCTAGGAGGAGATCCTTTCACAGCATCAGCATAAGACCTACCTTTCTCATGGTCAGCCGTCATGTGGGTATGTGCGTTTTTGTATGAGGTTCTTGGTTTACTTTTCAGTTGAGGGATAGTATTCCTGGGATCTTGACATTTTCTATCAAACTTGGCTACATTAACTCGAATATTTTTGGCTCCGATAAGGATCTCATCCAGGCGCACTTCAAAGGCTCTTATGTCTCGGACTATAAGGAAACGAACGAAACCAAATCTCATGTTGAATCGATTCAGCTTTCTGGCGACATACACATCAACCACAGCCCCATATCTGTTGAAAGTCTTCCATAACGCCGCTTCATTCTAGTCTGAAGGAAAGTCATGGACGTAGTAAGTAACTGCTCTCCCGTTGACGTCAAAATCCTTCCCATAGCTCTTCCCGTGTTTCTTCTTCCGACGGACTTGCTGTCATCAACCACAGCCCCATATATGTTGAAAGTCTTCCACAGCGCCGCTTCATTCCAGTCTGATGGACGTAGTAAGTAACTGCTCTCCCGTTGACGTCAAAATCCTTCCCATAGCTCTTCTCGTGTTTCTTCTTCCGACGGACTTGCTGTCAGTCGTCGTGTCTCTCCATCATATATATTCAGAAAATGTAAACCATTAGACATTTTTTATTTATTTTAGTAGAATGCATATACTTAAAAAAAAAAAAAAAAAAAAAAACTTGGAATGTTAAAAGGGTCGCCACCATTGACGTTTGATCCACCTTAGTCAATTTTACACAACCGTAGTATTTTAAGGGTCGCCACCATTGTGGACTCCAAACGCCAAAATCTCTTGAAAGCTGTAAAACATAGAAACACACACACACACTTAAGAAATGGATCAAATTGCACACAAATTCCTACATATCAACGGACTAAAGCTTCACGTAGCTGAGATCGGCTCCGAATCTTCGCCGGCGGTGATTTTCCTTCACGGATTCCCGGAGATATGGTACACTTGGCGCCACCAAATGATTGCCGTCGCAAACGCCGGTTTCAGAGCCATTGCCCCCGATTTCAGAGGATACGGACTATCCGATCCACCTGCAGAACCCGAGAAGGCCTCCTTCGATGACTTTGTCAACGATATTGCCTCTATCATTGATTCTCTCGCTATTTCGAAGGTAAGTTCATCCCAATTTCAGCTGTGATTTTCAATTGTTCATCTTGTTGAGACGCACAGTTAATCCTTCAAAATTTTCAGATTCTAATTGTAGTTCAGCATAGATTCCAAAGAAAACAAGAAATTTATGCGCCAAAATTGACTGATAACTCATGTATTTGGTGCTCAAAATTACAGATGCAATTTTTACTTTTATTCCGAAATTGATCATAATTGTTTGAACATTGTTAGGTATTTGTGATTGCTAAAGATTTTGGAACAATGGTTGCCTACCCATTTGTCCTTCGCTACCCACAGAAAATCGCTGGAATTATTTCACTTAACATGGCATTTATGCCTCCAGCTGCCTTCAAGAGTCATCCGCTTCCAGAAGGCTTCTATGTTACAAGATGGCGGGTAAATTAAATACCATTTCCTCTATATTCACATATACATAAGAATGAATATGAACGATCTCTTTCTATACATATATATTTAAAGGGTTAAAAATCTACACATTATAATTTGAAATTTGAAATTTGTTATTTTTTGTGTTTTTAGGAACCAGGAAGAGCTGAGGCGGATTTCAGTCGCTTTGATGTTAAAACTGTGGTGAGAAACATTTATATTTTGTTTTCTCAAAGTGAAATCCCAATAGCAAATGAAAATGAAGAAATAATGGATATGGTCAAACCGTTGACTTCTCTGCCATCTTGGTTGACTGAGGAGGATCTTGCAATTTATGGGGATTTGTATGAAAAGTCTGGATTTCGAACTGCACTTCAAATTCCATATAGGTAGTTTATTAAATCTTAGTTAAATCGTTACACATATCTAGACACTTCCAAATTGAAAAAAAAAAAAAAAAAAAAAAAAAACAGTTGTTATTTCTCCATTTTATTGATTTAGCAACTTGTCTATTTTGGATATTGATTAAACCATTAAACATGTTTTACTGTTTACAATAACCACTTTTTTGGGGTTTTGATATTATAGCAAAAAAAAACACACACACACTACTTTTTGTATAATTTTATCCATTTAGCGACTCGGTTACTGTTGTTAATCGATTTAGGGGTTTTTTTTTTGTATTGTGGTTTTTAGTATTTTGCCCTTTTTCTAATCCAAATAAATAAAATATAGTTTTTTAATCTGTCAAAAAAATATAATAGTTTAATGACTATGAAACTTAATAAACATCAAAAATGTCGTTAAAAAGCATCTAATGTGTTTCGACTAATAACCCTATTATCAAATTTTCTATATTACGCGTCACTTATATTGTTTTTAGTTTCATTTAGGGACACAATGTCAGTGACACGTGGACATAACATAGAAAATAAGTTGCCAACATAATGCCACGTAAAATTGAATATATTTCCATGACGCAAATTATAGAAAAACTCTTTATAAAAGTTTGAGTAAAATCACTAAATGCGAAATGTTCCACGTGTTTTTTATTTATGTTACACTACAAAAGAGGGATTTTTTTTTGTATATGAATCTGGTTCGATCTCTAACTTTGACGCCAAGAGCGTAAGTTCCTTAAACCATGTAAAATGACTATGTTGTCCTTTGCTTTCGAAAATTTTATTTAATTTTTATAGGTCTTACATGAGCCTTGGATACACGGAGGAAGTTCCTAAAGTGGAAGCTCCAATGATGTTAATATTGGGTGAAGAAGATTACGCACTCAAAGTTCCTGGAATGCATGAATACGTGAAAAGTGGGGAAGTGAAAAAATATATCCCGAATATAGAAACAAGATACGTGCCACGTGGATGTCATTTTGTTCACGAGCAATTCCCCAATGAAGTCAATCAATTAATCCTCACTTTCCTCCATGCTAACAAGCATCTCTCAAAAGTTTAGCTTATTCCCATTTGGAAAAAACTATCTTTCTCTAGCTCTTCGGGTTGAGTGTATTGCTTAGTTAATGGTTGATATGTATAATGGTTAGAATGTTGTAATAACAAATAAACAAGATATTAATAGATTGTGAAATAAACAATACATTTGTTTTAACTTATCTAACCATATGTACCATGTTATAACACTTATCTTGATCATAATAATGATCAATAATGATTAATATCCAAATACATATAAAAATTCAGGCATTGCAAAAACAAGGGATAATGACTTGAAAGGGTAACGAACTTTCGACTTTTTTCACATTTAGTCACTAAACTTTTTTTCGTTATCTATTTGTCATTGAACTGTTGAAACTGTTCATATTTTACCCTTGTGATCGGCTGTTACTGGTCATAAGGGTAAAATGTGAACAGTTTTAATAGTTTAGTAGCAAATAGATAACGAAAAAAAGTTTAGTGATTAAATGTGAACAAAATCGAAAGTTTGTTTCCCTCTAAAAATTTCAATGACTAAATGTGAACAAACTTCCTATTGTATTATGTTTTAGCAAATTATTTATTTTTGTTTAATTGTAGCAATATTTGTTGATGAAGAAATCTATGAAATAAAAAAAACAAAATGTAACATCCGGATTTTCAGGTATCATAATTTAAGTATTTTTCTTTTGAGTTAAGAAGAGAGACTCGACGAGTTGACGTCTCAACTCGTCAAGTAAGATCGCGACTGATGACTCGGATTAATGAATGGACTCGACGAGTCGGTGAGGCGACTCGACGAGTCCGCGTTGTTGGCAAAAACCCTAAATCTTTGGGCCCGAACCATATTTAAAGGCACTTATGGCCTTCAATTGTGACTAACTTTCCCATAAGTGAGAACCCTAGAGAGCTTGAGTGTGTAGAGTGAGAGGAAGAGTTATCTTGAGCTTTTTGGTGTGATTTTGCAAGAAAGGAGAAGAGTTCCAGCAAGAGGGACCAATGAAGGTTATTGTTCTGAGTTATTAAAGCAAGGAGCTTCATTCTGAGGTACAAAAATGAACCCCTTTCCTTCCCTGTTGTGTAGATTCCATTTTGGGGTTAGGGCTTGAATCACTTCATCTTTGGGGTTTTGAATGCCTCAAACCCGTCTTGCAAGTTTGTGTTATAGATCTGGACCCTTCTAGGTCCAGAGAGCCGAGAATATGAAGCTTTAGTAGAGTAAACCTTGGGGTTTGAAGTTAGGAATCTAGACCCTTCTAGGTCCAGAGAGCCGAGAATATGAAGCTTTAGTAGAGTACACCTTGGGGTTTGAAGTTAGGAAGCATTTATGGGATTTTTATGGTATAGCTACTTTCATCTTACACATAGAGATGAAGTATTTTATATAAATTACGTGCTATGTGTGCATATTATTTGAATACTTGTTGTCTATGCTGGATGAACGATTTTATACATGTTTTAAAAGATTTAAACAGTATATTTATTTTATATCTACAAATATGTTGCGGATGAAACATGGGTAGATGAAATAGTTGGTGTGTGATGAAATAAAATGATGAGAGATAGGTGATGATAGAAAGGTGATGATAATTAGGTAAATAGATGATGATGAATAGGTGATGTAGGATGAAAGGAGATACCATAACCTTAACCGGCAATGTGGTGATTTAGTCATCTACCAGAGTATAGGTGGCGACCACGAACTATTCTAGACAACCCAATGGAAACACCAGTAAGCCCATAACCTGTAGGTGATGAATTACGAGTTCAGGCGATGTTGTAACTACGTATTCATGTGATGATACTCTAACCCCTTACTATGAATTACGAGTTCAAACGATGTTGTAACTACGTATTCATGGGATGTCACAAATTCCGCATGCCAAACCAATGGTCATAATTCACATAAGTGAGAATGGTTCGTTTTATTGTAAAACCAAAATCATATAGGAAATTTTGATTTTTTATTTTGGAAAATTTCAAACCATTGGTTTTTTATTTCGGTTTCGATTTTTTGTTTTTTGTTTTTTTAAATATATTTTCAAGGTTTTTTTTTTTAATTTCATATATTTCTTCATTAACAAATGTTGTTACAATTTAACAAAAATAAATAATTTGGTAAAACATAATACAAGAGGAAGTTTGTTCACATTTAGTCATTGAACTTTTTAGAGGGAAACGAACTTTCGATTTTGTTCATATTTAGTCACTAAACTTTTTTTCGTTATCTATTTACCACTAAACTATTGAAACTGTTCACATCAGTCATAAGGGTAAAATGTGAACAGTTTCAATAGTTCAATGGCAAATAGATAACGAAAAAAAAAATTAGTAATTAAATGTGAAAAAAGTCAAAAGTTCGTTACCCTTTCAAGTCATTATCCCCAAAAACAAACATTCATATGTTGCAAAATGTTCAACGTTTGTGAAATCAATTGAAACGGTAAAACGTTTGATTTTACATATCCACCACATGCAACTTCTTTAGAAGCATATAGCAAATGATACAATAATCAAAACGCAAATATGTATTAAAATTCAGGCATACGTGTTAGAAAATGTATTATCGGTCAATGTAAACCGAACCAAAATGATACAACGGACATAAATCCACATAATAAAAAAGACTCTAGTCATAGGAATTTGGAAAACATAAGTCCTAAACAAAAATAAGGGAATTTGTTTTCATTGATTTTGTGACATTTATGTAAAATACTAGAGATTGTGAGTAGGTTTGTTCTATTCAAACCTTGCTCTATTTGCCCATTTAAAGTTGTTCAAACTTTCGTACTTTTATATAAGATAAGTCTTAAACTTTCTCAACATCTATTTCATGCATATCACTTTGCCGATTATTATCTAATTCATTTGAACTCCATTATATGACATATCACAACAAACCTATTAAGTTAGTGCACATAAACCCATAAACCATTTACGAATTATAACAAGAATTCAACTTTGTTTTCAAAGTATAAAGTAGCACAAAATCAATTTTTTAAACAATCCCCCAAACACATCCATGTTGATGTTGATTGAGACTATACAAAGATATAAAGATAAGTCTACAAAATAGGTACGCATTAACCTTTGACCCTTCTTGAGATCATTTAGTAGAGATTTGACGCCTTTTAAATTTTTGTAGTTTTTGTAAACTTTCAACATAGTCACCATCATTACGCTTGTTGTCAAGCCATCTCCAACTCCTTGACTGAGTGGATTAAAGAGCATGAACTAATCTCTAAATTAATAGACTTCTCTAATAAATGAGATTCGTTAGTTGCTTCCTCACAGTTCATTAACCATAATAGAAGGAATCAAAATCTTCAAACAACCAATGTCTGAGGTTCCCCCAAAATTGATTCCTCTGGAATCGATGGACTTTCGGTTAAGGTTGATCATCATTGGGATCGGTGTAACACCGTAATTAATTTTTTTTTAAACAATTAATATGGAAAAAAAAACTTTAATAATTAACTACCTTTGAAAAGAATATATTTAAAACCACGCCTTTTAAGTCTTAACTATAAAAATCATTTGTAAGAGAAACATTTATATCATCCCATTTAAAGCTTTCAAAATATAATATCAGAGTTTGCTAAAAGTTTTCATAAACCAAAAATACGGAAGTCATAATCTTAGTTTACAAATTCAAAATGTCATAAGAATAATAAAGCTAAAATTCATGAGAATGTGAATTTCGTCACATTGACATCGGGATCTTTCCCTTGTATACCCAGAGGGTCCTGAAAAAGATTAATAAATAACAGATAATCATAAAGTTTATTGAGTATACATATTACTTGTCTGTTACATTAATCATTTACCTTCACTTAGCGCATACTTTCACATGATCACATATAACACATTTGCTCCAAACACATGTTTTTGTTATCAACTTCTTTCCTGTTTTGTCTCCCTTTTTTCCAAGAACAAGAACTATAATTTGTCCTCCTTATTCTGGGAACAACCCTCTTATTCCCCCCTTTTCTTAGGAATAAGATAACATTACGCATAACTACATATGAGAGCTAAGATGAATCCACACTTCTTTGAATTCATAAGTGTTGCGCCAAGAAGAACACGTATAGATGTTTTTTAATCCTAAGACTTCTGAAAAACAACCGGCTGAGAAATGAAAAATGATGCGCGTGTGCTGAATCGTGCAACAATAAGAGGTTTGAAGAGTTATATTTTCAAAAAAAAAAAACAAACAGTACCTTACTCTCTAGAAGGTTTTTGGGATATAAACCAATTTTCTATGAATTTTACAATAAAACAAGAAAAATGTCCCAACATTCTGCACCAATGGTCACTAATAGTCTAACACCCAAGGATGTGTTAGGATTAATTATTTGGAAAAAATAAACTTAATTCCAATTGGATTTTCTTATAATTATTTATACATTTTATAAGATGGCTATCGCAAACAACTATCATTCTAGACCAATCTGTAAAGAATGTCAATACTATCCTACTTGGGAATAGAATCAGATCGATATTTGAAAATTTGAATATATTTTCTCCGCTATGTTATCCGTTACTGAGTACGATTACTGAGTTCAGCATGTCAAAGTCAAGATCGTGATGTGTTGAAGTCACATTAATTCCTACCAAGGTGTAGTGGAGCCACTCTCTACAACCTTAATTTGGTCGAAAAGCAACATAGTTCTAGTTAAAAAAACTACAACTGAGTTGTTAAATTTTTGTTTAGATTCAACGTTACTAGTAGACGAAACCTTAACTGATAGGAGTCCAAATATGACCTGAAATTTTAAACAAACAATTTTTGGATCATTTTGAAACCAACTTTATAACTTAAATTAAAATTAAAATAAATAAAGCCTTGATGTATGCATAAAAAGAAGTATCGCATGGAACGCATACACAACCCCTCTGGAGATGGATCAGATTGCACACAAATTCCTACAAGTCAACGGGCTCAAGCTTCACGTGGCTGAGCTCGGCTCCGAGTCCTCGCCGGCGGTGATATTTCTTCACGGATTCCCGGAGATATGGTACACTTGGCGCCACCAGATGATTGCCGTCGCAAACGCCGGTTTCAGAGTCATTGCACCCGATTTCAGAGGATACGGACTGTCCGATTCTCCTGCAGAACCCGAGAAAGCCTCCTTCGACGACTTGATCAACGATACTGCCTCTATCCTTGATTCTCTCGCCATTTCCAAGGTATGCTGTTGTAAACTTCATGATTCTACCTTACACACAGTTGATCAATAGAAAATCTCGGTTCTAATCTTAGGTTAAAACTCCAAAGAAAAATCACAGATGCATTATGTTCTTCGATCCGAATTTGATAGGATTATATTTTAGGGGCGAGGTCAATGACGATGATACTGCAGTAGAGGGCATAAATTGTAGAGTGGGGTTATATGATTACATTTGATAAACGTGAAACAATTTCAAATTGACAAATCATTCGTTCGCAACTCAACTAATTTCTTGAACAATTTCTATTTCTATCTTCATTGAATTTTGTGAAATTGATCGAAAAAACACACCAAGGGCTCGACTTTTACAGAATTCACAAGACACTAACCTACATTGATCATAATTGTTTGAACATTGTTAGGTATTTGTAATTGCTAAAGATTTTGGAGCAATTATTGCCTACCCATTCGCCCTTCTCCACCCACAGAAAGTAGCAGGAATTATAACACTTGGGTTGCCCTTTATGCCTCCAGGTGCCTTCACGCATCATTTTGTCCTCCCAGAAGGCTTATATGTCCGAAGATGGCAGGTAAACATGATGCCCTTTATATTAACATCTATCAAACTATGAATTCCATTTTTCCCTTAAATTTTGAGCCTTTTTTTTTTTTTTTTTTTTTGCAATTAGGAACCCGGAAGAGCTGAAGCTGATTTTGGTCGATTTGATGTTAAAACAGTAGTGAGAAACATTTATATTTTGTTTTCGCAAAGTGAAATGCCAATAGCCAATGAAAACGAGGAGATAATGGATTTGGTCAAACCGTTGACTCCTCTACCCTCTTGGTTGACCGAAGAGGATCTTTCGGTTTATGTGGATTTGTATGAAAAGTCTCGATTTCGAACAGCTCTCCAAGTTCCCTATAGGTAATTTACTGGATCCAAAGTTGAGTAAATTACTGAAATCATCCCTATGGTTTGATCAAAATTACATGTTTGATCCCTAACTTTTTTTTTGAACTCGGGTCCCTATGGTTTGATTTTGTTGCGTTTTGTGTCCCTTACATACATAAAGTTTGAGACCAAACGTGCAATTTTGACCAAACCATAGGGACGAAAACGCAACAAAATCAAACCATAAGGACGATCCGAGTGCAAAAAAAAAAGTTAGGGACCAAACGTGCAGTTTTGACCAAACCATAGTGACGATTTTAGTAATTTACTCTAAAAAGTTTAAAGTTCATTGTTATAATTTGGTAATTTTTACAAACTACAATTCCTAAACAAAAAGAAAATTGAAAATACAATTTTGTAATATTGTAATACACAAGAAACAAAGGTACGTTGTTATTTCTTGCATTTAGTAGATAAACGCACGGAAATGATATCCAAGTTCCATTTCTTGTTAATCGTTGTTGCAGATCATTGCAAATGGTTGGATCCACGGTACAAGATCCTAAAATCGAGGCTCAAACATTGTTAATTATAGGCGAGGAAGATTATGCATTTAAAATTCCTGGATTGGATGAATATGTAAAGAGTGGGGAAGTGAAGAAGTATGTACCGAATCAAGAAACAATATATGTGCCCGGTGGATCTCATTTTGTTCACGAGCAATTTCCTGACCACGTGAACGAATGCATCCTCACTTTCCTTGATAACAACAAGCATAGTGTGGTAGTTTAGCTCATTTGCATAAGTGAAATTACAAAAGAACCCTTACAAGTATTTGTTGTTATTCGTAGGTACACCGAATACATTTGTATCGTTTATTTGTCTATGGTTTTTTTAGTCAAGTTAAATGGGTGGGTTTTTTTCTTTCTTTTGGTACAAATTATGAAAAAACTTTATATTTTTTTTAAAACTACTCGTACTATAAAGGGGGTGAAAACCCACACTGCTTAATTGTGTGGTTGCCTGAGGATGATGTGGATGTGGATGTGGATGTGGATGTGGGTGTGGGTGCGGGCGTATGCATTATCCATAGGACAATATATTGTTATTTTAGTTAGGGGTGGGTCATTTTAAACAAATATAATCTATTAGCTTAGAGCATCTCCAATCTCACTCAAATTTATAGAGTTACTCTGTATTTTGTAGGGTTATAAACGAAACGAATCGAACGAATACGAACGAGAGTTGTTCATGTTCGTTCGTTTAAGTTAGTCGAATAAACGAACGAATACGAACGAATAAACAAATGAGTTTTCTTGTTCATGTTCGTTCGTTTAAAAAAATACATTGTTCATGTTCGTTCGTTTATGTTCGTGAATATGCTAAACGAACATAACAAATATAAATGAACAGAGACAAACAAAGATAATTGAACATACATTAACATAAACAAACATAAAATACATTAATGTAATCAAACATAATTGAACATAGATAAACATAAAAGAAACTTAAATGAATAAACGTTCACAAGAACATTTTTCATGTTCGTTCATTTAACTAGACGAACGAGAATCTATTTTCGTGTTCGTTATTTATTAAATAAACGAACTTCCCTACTGAACGGTTTATAAACAGTTTATTGAACATTAAGTTCATTTATAGCGCTATTAATTTATGTAAAATATAGAATTGGTGTTCTCTAAACCTGCTCTATACTTTACACCAAATATACAGTTATCAATAGTAATCTTCAAATTTGAAGTTATACTATTCATAAACTTTATAAATAGAGTTCAACTTTCACATGTGATATATGGTCCTATGTGATATATGGTCCTTAGGTTTGATTTTATATATATATATATATATATATATATATATATATATATATATATATATATATATATATATATATATATATATATATTTATTTCATTTGTTCTAGCCTTGAGTTATTTATTTGGTATTTGTATTTAATAGTATAAATTAAGGAAAATTTTGTTACAACTATTTAAAGTGATATATTTGTTTGGTAATATTTATTTAAAAATATAAATTTTAAAGTTAAGAAAAGAAGATTTTAAACAACTTGTAAAAACATATTAAATTGAAGAGGTATTAATGAAAATGTAAAAAGTTGGAGAAAAAGAATATAGTTTGAATATTTTTTGGGTGAAAAAATATAATGGAAAATAAAGTGTGGTTGAAATTGAATCATTATTAACATTATTTTTTACTTAAAAACTAGAGTGAAAACTAAAATAAGATTGTAGATGGTCTTAGTTGGTTAAAATATATGATAATTAATGTGAATATCGTATGTTCTCATACATATACATACGTCTCTTAAATCAAACTTTTTTTTTTACTAATTAGAGAAAACCATAAATGGAGAAATTAAATATCTTCTTATTTCTATTCCTACAAATCATTCTAACCAATTAAATGATAACATATGTCATATTAGTATATTAAAATATCGTTAAATGAGCATTAAATGTTACACATATCACTATTTAATTAGGTAAGAGGATTTGTATGAACAAAAAGTAGGAGAATATTAATTTCCTCCATAAATGTTATGCTTGTGGTTTGCCGATATTTGTGATTATAATCTTCGTAGTTTCAAAATTGCAAATTTCATCCCTTTTAGTAGGTTTCGTTGTGGATTTAACCCCTTTTTAATATCGTCAATTTTTGTCTATTAAATGACCATTTTGTCATTAATATATATGTCTATTTATTATTGATATTATATATAATATTAATTCCCGTGAGGCTTATGAATAACAACATGTTCCAGCTGGTTGGGATTTGGAGTTGAGGGCTTCGATTTAGAGTTGCACCTATTTTCCCCTCCTGTCTAGCCGCCATGATCTTCCAATTGAATATCTCTCTGGTTGCCTCCTCACCGCCTTCCTCTTATTTCTATTTTCTTCCAATTATGTTTGTTTTCTCTTCTCCAGACGACCATCGTCTTCTCCACCAACATCTACGCTCTGATGCCTACAAATCGACCACCACATGATCATCTTTATTCTACTTCACTCTCTCTGTAAGAAAATTTTACATCTCCACCCACATCACCCCAATCAAATTCTAAGTCAAATATGTCTTCCTTTTTGTGTTCCTTTTAGTTTTGATGAAAAAAGTTGTGGTAAAACTCAAAAAGGTTGCATTAAACAAGGACCCGAACACGTTTCCGTTAACAATTTCAGTTTCGGTTAACAGTTGTTTTTCTCCCTTTTGTACCGGTTATTGTGTTTTTTTATCTTCTTTTGAGTTTTTAACGATTAAACCTTCTTTAATTTCTTTTATTTTACATGATTTTCGCTTAAGACCATTCACTCTTTTGTTTGGACCATACATATAAAATCATAGGAAAAACTTGTTGATTCTTTATCATGCTTGTTCATCTCTTCTCAGTTACATGTTCATTTGATTTTAGTTGTGTTTATGTAGTAGTTTATGTGCGTCCTTAATTTTGTTGTTTTTTGTAGATTTGGATCGATGTTGTTGGCTTTCTTCTTCACACACTAAAACGGGGGAGGATAGAAAGCAGACTATGGATGTTGATTTCAAGGATGGAGGTTAACGAAATTGGTATTGTTTCTCTGTTAATTCGCGTTTTCGTCAAGTATTACTTGGTTTTTAGGGGTTTTTATGTTATATTATTATTGACTCTTTTCTCAATATACATGGATTCTGTAACATCCCAAAATTCAGAACCAAAAATTTTATTTTTAAGTTCATCAAATCATAAAATAAACCATATTGTTTTTCACAAAACCATGTAAACATAAAGTAGTTTAGTTTGCTATCCAACGATACATATAAAATCATCATCAGAGTCATAATCCCAAAATCACTAATGCGGAAAATAATAGTGTGATGCGATGCGATCAAGTCGGTCCTTTCCCCTTCGAGTTGCAAGTACCTCAAACCAAAACTGAAAACCGTAAGCACGAATGTAACATCCTAATTTTCAAGACCAAAAATTTCATTTTAAATAAATACTTCATAGCATAGTTTACCAAAACATTACCAAGGTCATGTCATTTTATTAAAAAAAACTATAACAACATGTTCGAAAACCATCTCAATACAAGTAATATAAATCAGAGTACAATCCCAGAAACTCAATGCGGAAACCATATGTGTGTGTGTGATACACTGCTACACCGTCGGCTCCTTCCCCTTAGACGAAGAGGTACCTGAAACCAAAACTAAAATTGTAAGCACAAAGCTTAGAAAGTTCTCTCATCATACCACATACCAAAACGACTTACTTAATGATACAAGAACCTCAACATTTATATAAATAAGAAAATATCGGATTTTCTGGAGAAAATATTCATATAAAATTATCACTTACCCATAATACAAAAAATCTAAACTACATTTATATATGTTACAACTATGAAATTCACACATGCAGTTATACTTGATTTTTATATCATTTTCAGACATGGATTAAGTCCTTAATGGATTAAGTCCTTAATGGATAAAGTCCTTAATGGGTTAAGTAAGAAACACTTAACCCTAATTGTTATTTTATGTGAAAACCCTAATTTCACTTGGGTTTATTGTTGGGCCTTGATGATTGGGTTATTAATAGGCCATCCAAGATCAAGCAAATTGATGCGACCTTGTCTTGGCTCGATTGGTGCCGTTCACTTGGATTCTCGGCTGCCTCTGCAAGATCACAAAGAAGAAGGCCGTCAGCCGCTTTCCAGGAGAAGTTCCCGGAAGAACGCTCTCACAGTCAAGTTAGAGAGTGTTCAGGTTCTTTGGGTGTGCGCTCTTTGAAAGTCCAGATAGCTTACCTCGTAGTTCTGAGAGCGTATCCTTTTATACCTAGCTCCCTTACCTGATCCGTACCAGACAAGATCGCTTTTTGGGGAAACAGGATCAGGGGCGCTGATTGGAGAGGCATGCGCCTTCAACCGTTAGGGCGCTCTTATTGGCTTTGTTGGTAATGGTATGATCATTCTGCTTATCTCCTGATCGTATCTTTTGTATTGGAGTTGGGAGCATCTCTTGGCGGGCGCGAGCCTTTCACCTGTGCCTTCGACTCTCAGGTGTTCCAGCGGACGCTAAACCCGCTGGGTTGGGCCCGGTTGGCGTGTTCGGCTCGTGCTTCTGTCGTGATGCCCTAGGCACGTCATCAACTCCCCCAGTCCTGTAGCCGTAGCATTGCAGCACTAGCTACGGTGTTCTGGACTTAGTTAGCTTACGCGTGTTGGTTTTTCTTTACCCGTTGTTCCGTCTTTAATGGCGACGTGACTGCGTGTGATGCCTGGCAGTTACGTCACCGTCTCAGGTGTTTAAATTGTTGGGTAAGGTGTCTAAGTCCATAACTATTTCTGGTATGTACTTGACCCGACCCGGCATGGTCCATTTGGGTTGCATGGCACCATGCAATTAGATAGACTAAATGAGAGAAATAACAGTTGGAGATTATTAATATATTATAAGTTCTAATATATTAATAATATTATTTGACTAGTTTGATCAAGAATTAATTTAGAATTAATTAAGTGATCAAAAGATAACTAATTAAATATATGGGTTGATTATGTAAATCATCCATATCTTGTATAGTGGGCTAAAAGGCTCCATGGACTATCAAGTTGGGTTCTACCCATAGGATGCTCCATGGGAGTTACAAACCCACGGGTCATGGAAATGAAGAGTCATGACACATTAGGGTTTAACCCTAGATGTGTCAACACTATATAAGTAACATATTCTCCACCCAAAATCGGCTACACACTAAGAATCAAGAGGGCTTGGCCGATTTTGAAGAAGTGAGTATTCTCTCATAAGTTCTTCCAAGAGCATTTGGTGTTGTGTGAAGCATTTGAGGCATCACACTTGGGGTGCTAGGCTCACAAGGTTTCAAGGAACACAAACAACAACAAGGTAAGTTATTCTATCTATACTTTATGTTAAAATTGTTCCCCATGTATGCTAGATAGGAATATAACCTTGGAATTCAACTTTGCATGACAAATTAGACAAACATAGATCCAAGGTTATTAGGGTTGCATGTACACTTAGGAAGTGTTAGAATGCTCAAAACCCATCAGTGGTATCAGAGCCTAGGCTTGTTTGCTCTTATTTGTGCTTAAAAGTTGAAAACAGAATCGGAAATTTTGCTGTCTGCGAATGGACTCGTCGAGTCTATAGGGGGGACTCGTCGAGTCCATGAGTATCTTCAACCAACTCGGCGAGTCAGTTTATGCACTCGGCGAGTAGGGTCGACTGAGTGCAGAATTTCGATTCAGTTGCTGGAAATGAATTAGAAACATTACCCTAAACTGTTTTGGTAATTGAAAACTTGTTTTTTGGTGGTGTAATGTCTTTGCTAATTCATTTACAACAACTAGTTATCAAAATTACAAAGTTTTATGTAATTTTTTATTGTGTTCATATCCATGTTCTTGTTCTTATGATGTTTTAGATGATCATAGGAATTATTTGTAACCTATGTGGTAGATTAATTCTTGATCATAATGTGTTTTAATGGAGTCCATAACTTATCCTTAAGTTATGGAAAACCAAGAGTCACACTTGAGTTAAAACCATTAAGAAAACACAAGAGTTAGAAAAATGAAGAGTCTTCATTTTATTACTCTATTAAACTCATAAGTTACAAGAAATGAAAAGTTTTGAAAGTTACAAAACTTGCCCTCAAGTTTTGGAACAAGTAAAGTTAAGTTAAAACTTTAAGTTCCAACCCCTAGAATTTTAAAAGTTAAAATTCAACCCTTATACTTATATTATGATAATTTAATAATTATATATATATGTATAAGAATAAAGTCGTCTTACCGCTAGTACGCCTCATTCACGAAGCCGGTCTATAAAGTGGGTATAAGGTTGTTGCCTATAAAATGGTGACTTAATGGGTGTATATTCTCACCCACCGCTTGCTTGACTGGTGGAGGGTCGTTAGCCGAACGGGTAAGACAAGGACTTATAAATTCTTATTCAAAGTATGATGAATATTATAAAGTAACTAAATGTTTATTAAATTCCCAATCTTAGTTACTTTAGGAAAAATGTGAATAAGGTGCTAATCCATGAAATTACACTTTACACTTTGTCTAAGTCGTTGGTGGAGCGTGTGTGGTTAACCGGCACACTAACTTGGACTTAACAAGGTAGGTAAAGGGTGACTTAAGGTTTATTATAGTATCGGTGGAGCGTGTGTGGTTTACCGGCACATCGATTGAGTGATAAACTTTAAGGGTACCAAGTGATTTGCATGGTTACTTCACACCTCGTTTTGTGATCCTCGGCATCCCAGTCACAAAACCTGGAGGGCACTCTCGAGATTGAAACATGCCTTTGAAAAGTTCATTGGATCTCAAAGAATCTAGGAATTTCTAAAACCAATAAAAACTAAATATTTAATATTTCGGTTTTCGTGGTGGAAATTGGTGAATCGTCATTCACCTACCTTTCAAATATGGTATAGCTTAGATTACGGCATACCTCTTCTAAGTTATATTATATTGTGATTGGATCCTAGCCTTAATATTACATTTGGGTGTTTTATTAAGGACTCTCTTAAATCTAAACTAAACTCGTTCTTCTCTTTCAGATGTCTTCAAATAATGCTTCTGGCTCGAATCCTAATGGCTCCTTTACTCTTATGAGTTTGTGTGGGAAAGTCACCTTTGATGGATCCAACTTTAATAAATGGATCAGAAACATCAGGATGATTACCCGCTACGAGGACAAAGAATATGTCCTTGACAAGGAGCTTAAGGAAATTGACGAGTCCACTGCAACTCCCCAGGAGATCGCTGACTTTCATACTCATGAAAGAGATGCAACCAAGGTGGCTTGCATCATGTTGGCCACCATGACAGCTGAACTCCAAAAGTCTTATGAAGATTTCTACCCTTATGAAATGCACCAAGATTTGATGGAAAGATACCATCAAAGTGCACGACAAGAGAGGTACGAAGTCATCTGCTCCATGATAACAACCATGATGAAGGACGGAGAGTCCGTCACGAGCCACATGCAGAAAATGCAAAGGTATGTGGATCGTTTGCTGAAGCTCAATGTGAACTTCCCTGAGGAGCTTGCAATAGATATCATTTTGCACTCCTTACCATCGTGCTATGATCAATTCCGCATGACATATCACATGAACAAGGAAGAGGTCACCCTCAGCAAACTTCAGGGACTTCTCAAGACCGCAGAAATAGGTCTTAAGGGGAAGTCGGTTGCTATCACTCCTACTCCAGACTCAACTCCGGTCTTGGCAATCGGGCAAAGTCGAGGGAGGAAGAGAAAGAGATCATCGAAGGGTACCAAGGCTCGGACCCTTGATGGCTCTTCTTCAAGTGGAACCAAGAAAGGTTTCATTACTCCTTCGTCTGACCCAAAAGAGGCTGAATGCTTCTATTGCCATGAAAAAGCTCATTGGAAGCGAAACTGCCCAAAGTACCAGCAGGATGTAAAGGATGGGAAAGTCAAACCCAACCATGCAGGTATTTACACTATCATTTCTAATAACTCACCCCATTCGAAATCTTGGGTCCTTGATACCGGTTGCGGTATTCATATTTGTTGTGACTTGCAGGGACTAGGAAGAAGTGAGAATGTGGAGCAAGGAAGAATAAACTTAATCATGGGGAATAGGAAAGTTACACCTGTCACCAAGATTGGAGTTTATACTTTATCGCTAAGTAGTGGGTTAAATTTAGATTTGAATAAATGTTGTTATTCGCCAGAAATGGCAAGAAATATTATTTCCTTTCATGCATTGTACAAACAAGGTTTCACCTTTTCATTTGATAATGAAGTTGGTTCGATTAATGCTTTCTTTAATAATGTACTTTATTTTAAAGCATTACCTTGTGATGGTGTGTATGAAGCTGTATCTATTGTAGATAACTTAGGAAATAATGTTTTGTGTATTGATTCTACTAATAATAATAACTTGGATAAAGCATCATTATGGCATTGTCGTCTTGGACATATAAGCAAGAAACGCATAGGCCAACTCCAAAAGGATGGAGTCTTGGAGTCGTTTGACCTAAAGTCAAATGATAGTTGCGAATCATGCTTACTTGGAAAAATGACAAAGTCACCCTTCACAGGCTCGTGTGAAAGGGGTGAAGGTTTGTTGGACCTTATACACACGGATGTGTGTGGACCATTCAAACATGCCACAAGGGATGCTAATCGTTATTATTTGACTTTTACCGATGATTACAGTAGATATGGATATGTCTACTTAATCAAGCATAAGTCAGAGACTTTCGAGAAGTTTAAGGAATTTAAACAGGAAGTCGAGAATCAATTGGGCAGGAACATTAAGATGCTTCGATCCGATCGAGGTGGTGAGTATCTTAGTTCAGAGTTCCTCGACTATCTAAAGGAATGTGGGATTATCTCACAATTGACACCTCCCAGGACACCGCAGTTGAATGGTGTGGCTGAGAGGCGTAATCGAACCTTGTTGGACATGGTTCGTTCCATGATGAGTCGAGCTTCCCTACCAATCTCATTCTGGGGGTATGCCTTAGAGACTGCTGCCCATATCCTCAATCTAGTCCCTACAAAGAAAGTTGCCAAAACTCCTCACGAGATGTGGACTGGTAAAGTACCTAAACTAGACCACATCAAGATTTGGGGCTGCGAGGCTTTCGTGAGATGCGACACTCATGATAAGCTCGAACCTCGAAGCGAGAGGTGTATTTTCATCGGCTACCCACATCAATCCTTTGGTTACCTCTTCTACAGACCTAGTGATAATGTGGTCTTTGTAGCAAGAAGAGGAGTCTTTCGAGAAAGAGAGTTTATAAGCCAAGGAGATAGTGGGAGGAAAATTGATCTTGAAAAAGTTCAAGAGTCAAGTGGTGAAGGAACTTCAAACACTAGCCCTCAGCTTGAGGAGGAAACTCCCGTTGAGCCAATTGACGAATCTGTACCTCTGAGGCGTTCCACGAGAGTTAGGAGTGGACCTGAGCATTACTATGGTTTCCATATTACTACAGAAGGTGAGACACTTATTAGTGATGGGAAACTAGTAAGTCAAGATGACCCTAATAGCTACGAGGAAGCCATGGCAGGCCCCGAGTCTGCTAAATGGAAAGAGGCTATGGATAGCGAGATACAATCCATGTATGACAATCAAGTTTGGAACTTGGTTGAGAATGTACCAGGTCGAAAGACTGTAGGGTGCAAATGGGTCTTCAAGAAGAAGACCGACATGGATGGTAAAGTACACACTTATAAGGCTAGACTGGTTGCAAAGGGCTTCTCTCAAATTCCTGGAGTGGATTACGATGAGACCTTTTCTCCGGTAGCCAAGATTAAGTCTACTCGGGTTCTGTTAGCCATAACCGCATTTCATGACTATGAAATTTGGCAAATGGATGTCAAAACCGCTTTCCTTAATGGAAAGTTGGCTGAAGATGTTTACATGAGTCAGCCAGAGGGTTTTGTCAGAAACGAGTACCCTAATAGAGTGTGTAAGCTTGAGAAGTCCATTTATGGATTAAAGCAAGCACCTCGCAGATGGAATCTTTGCTTTGATGAAAAGGTCAAGGAATTTGGCTTTTCTAGGAGTGAAGATGAATCTTGTGTGTATGTCAAGGCTAGTGGGAGTATAGTTAGCTTCTTGGTATTGTATGTGGATGACATACTACTCATAGGAAACGACATTCCAACCCTGCAGGAAGTAAAGTCCTGGCTTGGAAAGTGTTTCGCTATGAAGGACCTTGGAGAAGCTGCCTGTATTTTAGGGATAAGGATCTTGAGAGATCGGAGTAAAAGACTAATTGGACTTAGTCAAAGTACCTACTTGGATAAGGTGCTGAAGAGATTCAGAATGCAAGACTCCAAGAAAGGAGAGTTGGCCATCCAGAGTAACGCCAAACTGAGTAAGACACAAAGCCCTAGCACTGAGGCTGAGATAGCACAAATGAGTCGAGTACCTTATGCTTTGGCTGTAGGATCGATCATGTATGCTATGACGTGTACTCGACCTGATGTAGCTTTTTCCCTGAGCATGGTTAGCAGGTTTCAGGGGAACCTTGGCAAGGCACACAGGACTGCGGTAAAGAATATTCTCAAGTACCTACGAAGGACTAAGGACTGGGTCCTTACCCTCGGTGGGAGTGATGACTTGAGAGTTGTAGGGTATAGTGATGCTAGCTTCCAGACTGATAGGGATAACTTCCGCTCTCAGTCGGGCTGGGTCTTTACCCTAAATGGAGGAGCAATTTCTTGGAAGAGTTCCAAGCAAGAGACAGTGGCAGATTCTACTTGTGAATCAGAGTATATTGCAGCTAGCGAAGCGGCAAAGGAGGCTTTATGGCTGAGGAACTTCATTGAAGACCTTGGAGTTGTACCAGCTATTAAAGAGCCAATGGAAATTTTCTGTGATAGTGAAAGTGTTGTTGCCTTAGCCAAGGAACCAAGGGATCACGGGAGATCCAGACACATCGACAGAAAATACCATTTCATCAGACATCGGATCGAAGAAGGACTCCTCGTGGCAAAGAGGGTATCATCAGATGAGAATCCGGCAGATCCCCTCACGAAGGGACTGACTCGGATTAAGCATCTCCAGCATGCTCGGAGCATAGGGCTGAAGGATGATATTAGATTTAGTAGTTAGATAACCTCGAAATTTGTAAAGTGTAATTGACATTTGATGATGAATAAAAGTGTTTTATTTATGAGTAAAGTGTTACTATCTCTTGTCGATCGTTTACTATATTTCTTTTGCATGTTTTGACTTCCAGAATAATTTTGTTTGGTATAACATATTATTCAAACCTCCACAGTCGGTCATATGTCGGAAGTAGGTATGAATTAAGACTGTCATGTTTGGTTGTAGAGGTCTGGGACAAGGCTACAACAATCATGAGTGCTCATAAGTTCTGAGCATTGGACACAACCCACGCTCACTGGAATCACTTCATGGAATTCTATCTCGAGTGATCGTGAGACGGTAATATCATATAAATCTTTAAACCTAGAGATATGATTTGTTACTTACAAGTTGGTTATGCATTGATTGTACGAAAAACGCATTGGTAACTCGATGTTATAAAATCGCGCTCTTATGTGTAATTCAATGAGTAGTAGAACAAACATATGAGTCGAAGTTTATCTGTTCCTTCTTGGATTAGAAGCTGATATCTGGGCCCCTCGATGATTTTGTTTTGACCTATGTACCGGGCCCGGTTAGAACTAAATTGATGTGTTCAATGAAGTTCTTTGTCAAACAAATCGGAAATCGGGAAACAAACTGTTGGACAATAAGTAAGACATTGTTCCATGTATTTGTCCGACTGATATCTAGAACAGAGGATTATATGATCACTTATCTTAAATGGCGTACCATCATTTTCTCAGTTTCGAGAAACCTTGTAAAGAGCTACGATTGCCGATCGGTTCCTGAAGTCATACTTGCAGTAATAGTTATTAGACTTATCCAAGTGGGAGACTGTTGGATAAGGTGTCTAAGTCCATAACTATTTCTTGTATGTACTTGACCCGACCCGGCATGGTCCATTTGGGTTGCATGGCACCATGCAATTAGATAGACTAAATGAGAGAAATAACACTTGGAGATTATTAATATATTATAAGTTCTAATATATTAATAATATTATTTGATTAGTTTGATCAAGAATTAATTTAGAATTAATTAAGTGATCAAAAGATAACTAATTAAATATATGGGTTGATTATGTAAATCATCCATATCTTGTATAGTGGGCTAAAAGGCTCCATGGACTATCAAGTTGGGTTCTACCCATAGGATGCTCCATGGGAGTTACAAACCCATGGGTCATGGAAATGAAGAGTCATGACACATTAGGGTTTAACCCTAGATGTGTCAACACTATATAAGTAACATATTCTCCACCCAAAATCGGCTACACACTAAGAATCAAGAGGGCTTGGCCGATTTTGAAGAAGTGAGTATTCTCTCATAAGTTCTTCCAAGAGCATTTGGTGTTGTGTGAAGCATTTAAGGCATCACACTTGGGGTGCTAGGCTCACAAGGTTTCAAGGAACACAAACAACAACAGGGTAAGTTATTCTATCTATACTTTATGTTAAAATTGTTCCCCATGTATGCTAGATAGGAATATAACCTTGGAATTCAACTTTGCATGACAAATTAGACAAACATAGATCCAAGGTTATTAGGGTTGCATGTACACTTAGGAAGTGTTAGAATGCTCAAAACCCATCATAAATATCCCGCCTCTTCCTTTTCTTTATAAGGGCCTTTGAAGGGTTTCTCTTTATCTTTTCCTCCTTCCTTCTTCGTCTTCCTCTTTCTGGTTTGTCTTCTTCTTCTTCTCCTTTCCTTTCTCATGGCAAACCTTCCCGGTATCCTCCCTTCCGCCACTGAGTATCGTCAACTGGAGGTCACGTATGGCTTATCTTCTTTGGAAGGTGTAGAGTTTCCTGCACCCGGTTCCAGTATCTCATCCCCTCCCCCTGGAAAGATTGGACCGCCCTGCCGGGCCTACAGTCTGTCTGAATCTATCCCGAGCCTTCGACATGACTTGTCCGCCACGTGGGCCTACAGTCTCCTCGGACCGCTCATAGGGTACATTGGCCTTCAGCACAAAGCAGGATTGCCTCAACCCAACCACAAGCCAATAACCATGTGTGCATACTATCATATACTAGCATATACAAACATCAAACATATATATCTCACTGATCATCAATCATAGAATTCTCCTGTAACTAGAGTACCGACCTAGCAGGTCACTAACATACTAATCCCTACGGATCATAAGAGCATAACATACTGTCTACCCCGATTCCGATCTAACAGGTCATAACCACATGTAACATACCATAACAATAACAACTAAAGGGTCGACCTTGGTGCCGTAGACCCTATCGATATAGTGAGGATAACTCACCTCACAGATTTTGACTCGAAAGGTAAACTCCAACTCTCAGATCACTTGACACAGGCTCCACCACCTATTATCATAGTACAACATACTCATAAGTCCTTAACCTTATAAGATAATCAATAACCCACTAGCCAACCCCTTGTCAAAGTCAAAGTCCTCAGTCAAGGTCAACAGTCCATGTTGACCTTAACTCGCCGAGTACCCTTGGCTACTCGCCGAGTTCCCTGAAGTACATTCCAACTCGCCGAGTCATCGGAGTGGCTCGTCGAGTTCCTTCGATTCTCGATCAAACTTTAAGGCTACCAGTCGAGTTCCCTCCTTACAACTCGACTAATATACACTCATACATATCCAAGAGAAAGTTCATCCGACTCGCCGAGTTGTTCTTCAAATCGTCGAGTCTTATGACGATCTTCATCGGACTCGCCGAATTGTTCATCCAACTTGTCTAGTTCACGGCCATTTTTATGTGACTCGCTGAGTCAAACTTGCAACTTGTCGAGTCCATTCAGTCCTCTTTCCATATAGACTTGTTTTGAGCCATGCAGCGGCTCCAAATCACAGATCCAAGCTTCTAGGACATGCTTATCACGTAAAGTTGCAAACTTTACATGCATGAATGACCTTAAAGGATCCAAAATGCCAAATCTAAGTTCTTAATTGGGCTTTCATGCCTAAGAGGGACCTCAATCACCACCAAAACTGTGACTTTATGCTTCTAAAATCTAAGGAGGGTCCAAATCTGAAGTTACAACTTCATATCTAGCCCATAGCTCATCATACCAGCTTGAAAAAATCCATAAACAGCCCTATAAACTCAACAAAAGGGAAAAAGTGAAGTAAGGATGGCACTTTGATACCTCCAAAGGATGCTAGCTGAGGTAAATCTTGCTTCCCACGCCTTCCTTGCTTCAATTCGTTTACACTCTTAGATTTCTTCCTCCAAGATTCTCTTTCTAAGCTTCAAACACCACACAAAGGCACTCACACACGTATAAGGACTCTCAGGACTCTCTAGATCTGTAAAGAGACCCAAGGGAGGCTGAGGTCCCTTTAAATAGAGGTGCAAACCCCGGGATTTAGGGTTTCCTCTGCCAACTCCTACTCGCCGAGTCCCAATATGGACTCGTCAAGTAGGTCACTTAACATGCGATCCCATCCCGCTGCTACTCGATGAGCAGATCAACCAACTCGTCGAGTAGAGCTTAACCCAATAAATCTTATTTAAGCAATACCTGAGAACCGGGGCGTTACACTGACTATTTTGATTGTTTGTTTCTCTATAAAAGTGGATGTTTTTCCCTAGTTTATAACTATCTTAACACGAAAATAGCTTGCATTGACTTTCAAGTAGAACTATCATTATATGAAAATAATGGTAAAAGTAAGTATTTGTGGGTCTTTAGAATTGACAACTTGTAATACTAATTACCTGAAAACGTATTTGTTTTATTAAGGTCATAATGTGATAAGTAGTTCCCATACTAAACGTTCTCCCTACAAGAGATTCTGGGAAACAAAAGTGACTTCCGCAACGAATTGCTAGGCCGTAGTATCCACATTAAAGTTATATGATCATGTATACCCAATTTATTATAACCTTTTGTTTAGAACAATGTGTTAGTTATCATTGGTATAGTTAGATCCTGTAGTTGTTCCATGCTATATCATCTTAGTATGTTCTTTCTGTTATAGTATTCTCTGTCTAATATTTGTTTTATTAAGGTCATAATGTGATAGGTAGTTCCCATACTAAACATTCTCCCTACAAGCGATTTTAAGAAACAAGAGTGAGTTACGCAACGAATTGCTAGGTCGTAGTATCCGTGTAACGCCCGGGTTTTTCAGGGCTAAGCATTTTTGTCAATGTAATAGTCTAGGTCAACTCTTGTAACTCTTCTTGAAGTAATAAAAGATGAAATATATGTGAATTATGTGTGTTTATGTGTTTATTATTTAATTATAAATGTATAATTAATAAATAATAAAAATAAACGTCAAAATTAAAGTATGAGATAAGCCCGTGTCTCTACATAAACGAGTAGAATATGTCTCAAGGTTTCCGTACATATAAAGAACGCCGAAATCCGAGTTATAACGAAGAAGTTATGACCCGTCGAAGTTTCGCGACAGAACCGGCACGATACCGGAAAGCGTAAATAATGAATTTACGATAGAGCGAGATATAGCCTTAGCGATCTAAACGAAAGTCGTAGAATATGTTAAATTAAGAACATCGATAAAAAGAACGCCCAAATCTGACTTCGTATGAAGAAGTTATGATTTTTCGAAGTTTCGGAATAACAGTATACAGCCCGAAATTCGAATATTAGATCGAGTGATTTTTAGCCGACACGACCTAAACGAGAATCGAAGATCTCATTGAGCGTAGCGTAACGAGAAAAAGATGGGCGAAAACGGATGTCGGATGAAGAAGTTATGAGGATTTAACGGACCAATCCTGTCCCGGCCCGTTGATAATATAAAATTTAAAATCGAGCCAAAATTAGCCGACGGAGTCCAAATGAAAGTTGTAGAGTAAGTTCCCACCTTCGCGTGGATATAAAGAACGTCAAAAATGGAGCTTGTATGCGAAAATTACGAATTTTTAAAGTTGAAGCATGAAACCTGCTGCGAAGCTGATGACATGGCACGATCCCAGCCGTCGCTTGCGGCCCACGGTCTTCGCTTCGGATTGTGACACGCCCCCTTCGCATTACGCCCCGCATACGAGGTCTGGTACACCCCGCATACCTCCGACCTTATCCTTCCGAGTCCGAGTGCGAGCCAGCTGGTGCAAGCTGGCAACCACCTCCGAGCTACGCCCCGCGTAGCGCTACCGAACGCCCAGCGTAGCGAGGCCCTTGCGCTTATAAAAGGAGGCCGAGGCTGCCTCCATTTTTCACACCTTTCCACCTTCTTTCTCTCTCTACAACCCCAAACCACCCCTAAGCCCTAGTTAAACCCCTAGCACCCTAAGGAAGCCCCGAGGCTCCCGGAGTCCCGAGAAAAAAGAGTTTTTCGATTTCGAAACGCTGCTCCAATTAAGTTCCGGTTTTCGATAAAATTCGCTGTAAGTGTGCTACGCTTACGTGTCACACCCCAAAACCAGGAACGGCGGAAACGTTCTGGGGTGGAGGACGTCATGTATACTATCAACAACAATGTAAAGTAGTAAACAAGCAACAACATCACCCATTGCATTAATAATATAATTATTATACAAATGTGTTCTGTCAAATTTTGATAAACACTAAAGCATAAATCAAAATGAAAGATAAGTCTTGAACAAGCTCCATCTTCCTTTCTCCTTGCATCGGTACCTGTCTATGATGACCTGAGGATACAAGTAATTTTGAAAGTGAGTATCAGCTTTAAAGCTGGTGAGATCATAAGTATTTAGTGTCTTAATTTGTATGTGAGAAAATGTAAGTATATGTACTTAAAAGTATTGAAAGTGTATATGAACTGTAAGTGTTTGAAAAACCCTAGAATCCCTATGATTCCTATTAATAACAAAAGGAGTCTTCTACCAAGACCTAACTGTTCTGAATGTAGTCTTCTACCAAGACCTAACTGTTCTGAATGTAGTCTTCTACCAAGACCTAACTGTTCTGAATGTGTGTGTCTCTTGTAAGAGGATGTATTTTCCAAAGTATAACTATCATTATTCAAAAATATAGTTTGTACAATAATGTTTAAGTAAGGTTATCACTAAAAATATGTAATGGAAAATCAATGTAGTACTATGGTGTAGTGTCCAACTACAACCGTACTTATTACCTTAAATCTAGGGTAATACTTCCAAGTACTGTAGTATTTAATAAAAATAACTACATCGGTACTCAACTGCCTTATTTGAGGGATAAGGTATAATGTGATGTCTAGATCCCAGACTATACGCTCCCCTATCAAAGGGATTTTGGGACCTACCCACGACCCCTGCATGAACGCAAGCCGTGAGCATCCACATTACCGAATGATCATGTATACTCGATATAACTATCACAATTGTGGTGTGATTCATCAGTATAGTTAGATCCTGAACTGGTTCCGTGCTATAGCACCTAATGACGTCTATTCTATGTATATGTAAGTGTGATCATGTAATTGTACTCAAGTAAGAGCGATCATGTAATAGTACAGTAGTGTACTGTAATGCTCTACGTGTGCTAGTTGTAATGTGTGTTCTCTCTATCTAGCAAGTATAGTAATGTAATCATTCTAGTATAGTTGTATATGTTCTCGTCCTAGTATAGTTGTATATGTAATGTACTGAAAAGTTCTAGAAAGTATTGACTCATGAATGAACTGACTCATTGAATGATATCGCGTTCTAGCAATGGTTCTAGTATCTTCCTGAACTACCCATATGGTAGCTTTCTAGTAATCTAAGTGTACGTATGGACATGGATGTATACCCTTGCTACCCAAGGGCATAGGATGAACTGGAAGGACCTTTTATGACTATATATGTGTACATGATATATAACTAATATTTAAACGACCTTCGGACGAATACCCAAAATCCCACCAGACCACATCTCAAGGCGCGAAAAGGAAATAGGGTGGATAGCCTTCCTAAGTCTTTTAAACATTTCTTATATAAGTATACATATAGAGGCATGCAATTTATAATATAAAAGCATAAATAAGATTTGTAAGACATTTGAAATATAAGTATTATTTTAAGAAAAGATCGACTTGGTGTCAATCTATAAAACAATTTGAAGGCATAAGTTTAATAAAACAGTTTAAGTATAAGGAAACATTTGTTTGAAACAAAGTTGTAAATAAGTTTGAAAGGAAATGTACGGAGTAAGCTGTACAGTGTAAAAAGGAGTTTAAACATTTAAAATGTTTATAAAAAGTCATTTGAAGGAAACTGTTTGGTAAAACGGCTAATGAGTAGCCAAATCATTTGAATGTTGTATATTAATCACATGTGATTGATGTAATAAGTAATATAATCCTACTTGCTAATCACATGTGATTGACATAATAAGTAGCATGATTCTACTTGTATCCCCCCCCCCCCATAAAACATTTAAAAAGAGTTTAAAACATTAGTTAAGGGGTATGAACTCACCTGCGGTAAGTGACTGGAATTGAACGGACTGTTATCGTACGGAAGGATCGGACAAGTGGTTGGTGTCAAGTGGAGACTTAGACACACACAATGATCCTAATTACATATGAAAACATATGTATATAAATAATTAGTGATTATAACACTAATTATACAAGTAATAACATTTAAGCACGGGGATAACTCTTTTGGTCAAGTGCTAAGAGGCTAAAGGGTTGCAACAAAGGAGTGCAATGCCCCTAATGTGAGTTTAAGGTCAAAAGACCATATTCATTAGAGTTTACGGCCCAAGGAAGTAAGTTCCTGGCCGTAAACTCCCAACCAAGGCTTGGGATGGTACTTTCAATTACTACAACCTTAGAGGGAATTGTTTCAAGGCATATACAAGTGTTTAGGCACCATATTGACTCCTTTGGGGAGTTTACGGCCCAAAGACCCTTTTCCCTTGGAGTTTACGGCCGTAAAATCCCTTGGGAGGGTGATTATGGTGCCTTCAAGTCTCTCAAATAACTAGGAACAATTCTAAGCTTTTGTACTTGGCCTTAAGAGGATTTATGGCACCATTTGGTACCATTTCTTGGAGTTTAAGGCCATAGAACATCTTGGGCCGTAAACTCCCTCAAACATGGGGTTCTAAATGTTTTAGCTAGTCCATAACTCATCTAGGTACTTGTCAAAATTGTCCCTTGGCCTTAGGAAGTGTTTAGGGTGTCCTTTGACCCCTTTAAAGGAGTTTACGGCCCAAGAATTACTCTTGGCCGTAAACTCTTCAACATATGTGTTTTCCTTATGTTTTCTAGGTCCTAGATACTTTAGGGTATTTGTCTAACATGAAGTCCAAGCCTTTGGGGGTGATTAGGGCACTTTTAGCCCTTGGAAAAGGGGTTTACGGCCCAAGAAATGTTCTTGGCCGTAAACTCCTATAAACTTATGATTTTGAAGTGTTTTGATGTCTAAAATAGTCACAAGCATATGAGGGTTAAAGTCCTTAGGCTTAAGGGGTGAGTTAGGGCACATTTGTCCCTTGGAAATGGGGTTTACGGCCCAAGAAACCCTTGGCCGTAAACTCCAAAAGTCTTGTGATCTTGGATGATTTTGGACATGTAACAATGTTATAAAGCATATAACAAGTATTAAAACACATCTAGGGAAGTAGACTCACAATCTGGGATGAAAACCCGAAGATCCGTGAGAGAGAAATGGGCTTTTCTCTAAATGGAATTCAACTAATGAACCAATTTGGTTCAGAATTCTATTTATAGTCTTGAGATTTTTGGCAGAAAATATTTCAAATCTCGGAATGGATTCTAATGATTCTAGGGTAATGGAATTTACAGTGTTGCACAAAATCCTAGTGCAACCACTCTCATAATACCCCTTTTTGGTGTAAAACCCTGAAACTGCCAAACTTATATTCTAAGTCTGAATTTTCATTGTAACTGCTCTACTTCTATTGGATTGAAATGGTTTTGATTAGAATGGGAAATTTCAGGTTGTCACATTACGCAATTTTTAATATAGCTTTCAAATAATTATAGGAATGTTATTAGGCCCTTAAAATAATTATTTGGGCTATTATTATGAGATATATCGAGTATTATTAACGCTTAATAATTCTCGGACTAATTACTTTGTCGCGGTTATCGTTAAACTAAACCCTAGTGGTATCGATACTAGGTTTTATCGAAGGAATATCATTTTGAGAGTATCGAAGCGCTGTCCGAGTGTTGAGTCACCACCTAATCAGGTGAGTGCGTAGTTACTTTCATCTTGCACATAGATATGAAGTATTTTATATATTACGTGCTATGTGTGCATATTATCTGTATACTTGTTATCTATGCTGGATGAATGTTTTTATACAAGTTTTAAATGATTTAAATTGTATATGTATTTTATATCTACAAAAATGTTAGGGTAAAACATGGGTAGATGTAATAAGACGATGTGTGATAAAATGATGAGAGGCCTCAATGTTGTTGTTGTTGATCCAGTCATCTAGCGGAGTATAGATGACGACCACAGACTCTTCTAGACAGTCCAGTGGAACACTAGCAGGCTTGCAACCTGTAGGTGTTTGTGAATGATGTGTTCACCGGTGTACTCCATCCCCCACATGGTTGCCTTTAGGACATTTATTGCTGACGAACCCCCTTAGCAGTAGTGTCCGTCCCGATGATGATCCTTAGGCTAGGTCCCTTATGATAGGTGTTTAGGGACGTAAAGTGAGGATAACGGGAACGGGTAATCGGGGGTTATTGTTGACTGATGAAATTAATAAACTTACTTATTTGTTTAGAACAATGCGTTCGTGATCATTAGTATAGTTAGATCATGTAGTTGTTCCATGCTATAACATCTTAGTATGTTCTTTCTGTTATAGTATCTTAGTATGTACTTGTATATGATAGTATTCTCTGTGTGTACTTGTATATGATAGTATTCTCTAGGTGTACCTGTATATGATAGTATTCTCTGTTGTAGTATTCTCTGTTATAGTATTCTCTGTCTAATATTTGTTTATGATAGTATTCTCCTAAACTATACCTATAATAGCTTATTAGTAATTTCTATTATAGTAGTATTCTTTGTAGTATTTGAATGATTGACTGGTACTTTTATAAAAAAAACTTAAACTTTCAAATGCGGGCTGATGGATCCATGCATTGGGTCCATCAGCCCGCATTTGAAAGTTTAAGTTTTTTTTTTTATAACTCACGACGTGAGGAGTCAAATCACCACTTTTCAGGCCTAGAATGCAGAAGTCAAGTCTACATATAAGACTCACGACATGAGCCTTAAAACTCACAATGTGAGCAGTCTGAATGACCCTTCCAGAGCAAGTTGACGAGTGACGCATACCATGAACGAAGCGGGACCAAACTCACGATGTGAGTTACGAAAACTCACGACATGAGAGTAGAAATCTTGTCTATAAACAGAAATCGAAGCCTTCCGAGTTTGGCTACTCATTTCCATCCTTTCTCCTACTTCTACACGCTATTAAACCCTTCTAAACCACCTCGAAGCCTTGGTAACACCTCTCACACACGACGCGAGTCCCAACACTCTGAATCTCCCGAGAAACTAACTTCTTTCCAGTCGAAGTACTGCCCGCGTGAAGCTTGTTTCTTCACCCACGACTCGCGGTTACATTGTGACAACCCCAATTTCACGACCGGAAAAGACCGATTTGTTTATGCTTTGTTTTATAAATCAGAGTGATCGTTTAAAGAAAACGGTTGCGGAATTTGTTCCCAAAATAAAATATGATAACCATTTATCAAAACATTTCTCGAAAAGAATGTATTTTCATTATATAATAAAACCTCGGGATGTCATGTTCGTTACAGACCAAAAGCATAAACAATATAAAATAGATCTTACAATAGTTAATTATAACTACTGATCTATAATCCCAAAATCTCTCGTCAAGTCTACCAACTTATACCCTTGTGCCATTACCTGTAATGAAAAGAAAATTGAGAGGGTCAGGCTTGGGAGCCTGGTGAGCATATAGGGTTTTCAACCCACAATAATATAATTATTATATTCAACCATCAAACAATCAACTCAATTACCCATCCCTATTATCTTCCTTAGGATTTTACCCTGGGAATTCAACTACCCGTCATTCTTTCATTCCTAAGGATTGACCTAAGGAATTAACACAAACTTCCATTGCTACATAAGGCGCATCTGCCAACATTATCCTTTAAGCGCCTCTGCCAGGATTACGACATTCACTATTAGGCACATCTGCCAATATTATCCTTAAGCGCATCTGCTAGTAGTATGACATTCTCTATTTGGTCCATCTACCAATATTATTTCTAAGCGTATCTGCTAGCATTATGGCATGCTCTTTTAGGTTCATCTACCAATACTATACTTAAGTGCATCTACTAGTATTATGTCATTCTCTCTTTGGTGCATCTACCAATACTATGCTTGAGCGCATCTGCTAGCATTATGACATTCTCTAATTGGTGCATCTACCAACATCATTCTTAATCATCTTTCATACCTCATCATTTTATCACATACCAACTATCTCATCTACCCATGTTCTACCCAACATATTTGTAGATATAAATACATATACAGTTTAACCCATTTAAAAACTATATAAAACATCCATTCCACACTCATCTCAAAGAAACAACAACAATATATATATATATATATATATATATATATATATATATATATATATATATAACCATAGCACGTGTTTTATAACAAATACTTCATATTTATGTGTTAAAAGAAAGTAACAACACACTCATACATATAAACGACAATATACCAAATACACTCAAACCATACTTGTATTATTATTGTGTTTATGAAAGGTAGTAAACACTCACTTGATCAGAAGATGATCGGACAGCACTACGACTTGCAGAAGTAGTAATCCTCAGCAGATCTGGAAGATCTCTTCAAAAATCAAACTTCTCGCGGGCAGAGCTTCGGCTCGGGAACCGCACTTCTTGGGATCTTCGGGATCTCGGGACTTGCCTCGGGGCTAGAGTATGATACCGGGACTTCGGGGTATTTCTGGGACGCAAAACGATGCAAAATGGGAGAGAGAAGAGAGGAAATTGGCATTTGGGTCGGCTGCCCTCGCATCCTATTTATAGGAGGCTGGAGCCTCGGAGTACGCGGGGCGTACTGGTCCGAGAAACGTCACTGCTTACATATCCGAAGCCACTTGCTGCGATGTCGACACCTTCGGAGTACGTGGGGCGTACCTCGGATCAGACTGGTGACTCCTTCGGATAATGCTTCCGAATTAAAGATTAAAAATAAATACAAAATAATTAATAAACTTCGGAAATTCATATCTTCTTCATAAAAACTCCGTTTTTGACGTTCTTTATATCCCCGGAAAGGTGAGACTACGCTCTACAACGTTCGTTTAGACTCCGTCGGCTAATTTTCACTTTATTTTTTATTATTTATTTTTAATAGGCCGTGACAGTAAAACTTCGTTATAAATTCATAACTTTTTCGTTTGACGTCCGTTCTTGCCTAACTTTTTATCGCTTCGATACCAACAACGAGATCTTCGATTCTCGTTTAGATTGCTAAGGCTAAATATCGCTCTAACATAAATTCGCTTTTTACGTCGCACTGTGTCGTGCCGGTTCTATCGCGAAACTTCGACAGGTCATAACTTCTTCGTTATAACTCGGATTTCGGCGTTCTTTATATGCACGGAAACCTTGTAACATATACTATAACTTAATTAAGATTATTCCTTCAAAATAATCTTCCATCAAAAAGTCATTTTTGACGCTTAACGTCTCTAATTGACTAGCCCGGATCTACGGGCGTTACAATTATCTCCCCCCCTTAGGATGATTACGTCCCGGAATCATCAACGAAAATAGAACTTGTATAATGATTCCATACGCCATCTCTTCATCCTAGGTAATAACTGTAAATTCTATGCTTCCTCGAAAGAATTTTTTTTTTAACTCTATGGATTTCTTGACAGCAGACGATGCCCAATCTTGCATCTGCTTATCGTACTAGGTTGTACTTTCAATCGTAACCCTCGAGTTACCAAATAAGTCTTTATTATGGACTCGTTCTTCTTCTCAGGATAAATACTTTCCTTTATCTATTGTAACAAACCGATGGGTCGTGCTCTACTGACCTCTCATCGCACGATGCAACGCTTAGACTCGGTCTTTAATAAAGTTAAATTCCATAATGGAATATACCTTCCTTCATATTCTAATGTGATATAATCACATTTCAGTATGTAGCATTTCTACCTGCAAACTTCTTTTAACAATGAGAGTGACACTATTAATCGCATTAACTTCAACCTTCTGACTTAAGTCAGATGTTACACCTAACTTGGTCCTCTAGACCACGTAACATACTCCTTGTAGTCAAACTCAAATTTAAACATGACCACTAGGGTCGGAACACGAACCATATTACTAGTCATTACCAAAATAATGGTAATGACATACCAGAATAAAATGGAATCAGTCACTAGCTTCTTGGTAACCTTGTGACTTTCCCTGATCCAAGTGCGAGTCCTGTGCTTCCGGTAGTATATGCATCTACTACCTTTCACACCTACTCATACTCGTCCCAAGTATTGTCCCGCAGTCGACCAAGTCACCATACAAGAAAATCAAACAATCATTCAACACATCAGTTAGCAAAACTAGGGTTTATATTAATTCCTTGAAATGATTACACAAAAGTTCAAGTTCACCCTATACTATGCCTCTAATAGGCTATATACATGATACTTTTCATATCGCTACTTTATAACTTGATCTTTAGATATGAGATCCTTATTCCTGATTCCTTGCATTGCCATCTGCTTCATCAAGGATCATTTGAAATGCTCTTGCCTTTAGCTTTGGCGGCGCCTCTAGCCTTGCTGCTTGATTTTTCCTTGGGCAATCTTGCTTGAAGTGCCCCTCTTCATTACATTTGTAACACACCTTTTTGTTGAAAATACATTCATCGGCGTAGTGCCCATGCTTTCCACACTTGAAACATGTCACCTCCACGCCACATTTTCCTGAGTGCTTCTTCTTGCACTTATCGCACCACCTTGCCTCATCCCTTCCTCCTCCTACAGACTTCGAGAATTTTCTTTTCTCATTAGAACCTGAAGTTCCTTCTAACTTTCTCTTCTCGCCAACTTCAACCTTACTGTTAGTCCTCCCCTTGATCATATTCTCAACAGACTTGGCAGCCCAAATAGCTGCCTCTAGAGTAGGTGCCTGACGCACTGGCACCGCATACTCCCAAGGGAGTCCCTTTGCGTACCGGTCGACTTTTGTCAGTTCGTCTGGGACAATGCGCAAAGAAAACTCCATCTTGTCTGTGACGGCATTCGTGTATTCATCCACTGACATGCTGCCTTTCTTCAATATCAAAAATTTGTTCTCCAACTCTAGCAGGTTTTGGGCCGAGCAGAACTTGCGCTTGAATTGTACCAAGAACTCTACCCAAGACAGTTGCAGTGGCTCGTTAGGGCTTAGGATCTTCCCTAGAGTGTTCCACCATCGAACGGCTCCACCTCGGAACTGACGCACTGCATAGATAGTCTGCAACCTGCCTCTGCAGCCACAAGTCATGAAGGCTAGCTCCATTTCCGAGATCCAATCCATAACTTCGATCGGATCTTCCTTTCTAGTGAAGGTCGATGGTTTGCAAGTTAGAAAATCCTTATACTTGCATCCCATTCCATCATTCCTTCCATTCTGGTTGTTTTGCCTAACTATCAGTGGGTTGGCTTGACCAACAGATCCACTAAAGTTTCCACCTTCCGAGTGCCCTTCATTCACTTCGGGCTCCTCCACTTGAATTAAGAGTTCTTCACGATTCTGTTGAAGCAGACGTCTCGTCTCATCCATCTGACGATCCAACATCGTCTAAATCATCAATTGTACACCGGCCAATGTTATCGGATCAGGTGCTGCTGCTATGACAGGTATTTGCTCAATCACTGGTGGTTGATTCATGTTTTCATCAGCATTTCCAACTCCACTTCTTGTTCTCACCATTTTTGATCTATACACCGAATAAGGTGAAATTAGATCCTTATTCACGATAGATATTCAAATCATCCTTATCACTCTGAAATGTTTACATGCTAGTTCTAATATCGTAGACATACGCTTAGAATCCTAAACACATAAGGTTTCCAGATCCGATCGGCAACAGACCATAGATCCGAACAAATAATAGCATCAATATAGCTATCACACAAAACATTTAGCACATAAAAGCTTTTTAGGCATCATTCCGAAAATAAACTAGTGCTTGTGTCAATTTAGGTGTACTACCTAACATATTTTAGACACACTCCTCACAATCATTACTTAACATTCTAAGTTTAAGTCTAGAAATTTCCTACAAATTCCTAGTTCGCTTAAACTAATGCTCTGATACCAACTGTGACATCCCCAATTTCACGGCCGGAAAAGACCGATTTGTTTATGCTTTGTTTTATAAATCAGAGTGATCGTTTAAAGAAAACGGTTGTGGAATTTGTTCCCAAAATAAAATATGATAACCATTTATCAAAACATTTCTCGAAAAGAATGTATTTTCATTATATAATAAAACCTCGGGATGTCATGTTCGTTACAGACCAAAAGCATAAAAAATATAAAATAGATCTTACAATAGTTAATTATAACTACTGATCTATAATCCCAAAATCTCTCGTCAAGTCCACCAACTTATACCCTTGTGCCATTACCTGTAATGAAAAGAAAATTGAGAGGGTCAGGCTTGGGAGCCTGGTGAGCATATAGGGTTTTCAACCCACAATAATATAATTATTATATTCAACCATCAAACAATCAACTCAATTACCCATCCCTATTATCTTCCTTAGGATTTTACCCTGGGAATTCAACTACCCGTCATTCTTTCATTCCTAAGGATTGACCTAAGGAATTAACACAAACTTCCATTGCTACATAAGGCGCATCTGCCAACATTATCCTTTAAGCGCCTCTGCCAGGATTACGACATTCACTATTAGGCACATCTGCCAATATTATCCTTAAGCGCATCTGCTAGTAGTATGACATTCTCTATTTGGTGCATCTACCAATATTATTCCTAAGCGCATCTGCTAGCATTATGACATGCTCTTTTAGGTTCATCTACCAATACTATACTTAAGTGCATCTACTAGTATTATGTCATTCTCTCTTTGGTGCATCTACCAATACTATGCTTGAGCGCATCTGCTAGCATTATGACATTCTCTAATTGGTGTATCTACCAACATCATTCTTAATCATCTTTCATACCTCATCATTTTATCACATACCAACTATCTCATCTACCCATGTTCTACCCAACATATTTGTAGATATAAATACATGTACAGTTTAACCGATTTAAAAACTATATAAAACATCCATTCCACACTCATCTCAAATAAACAACAATATATATATATATATATATATATAACCATAGCACGTGTTTTATAACAAATACTTCATATTTATGTGTTAAAAGAAAGTAACAACACACTCACACATATAAACGACAATATACCAAATACACTCAAACCATACTTGTATTATTATTGTGTTTATGAAAGGTAGTATACACTCACTTGATCAGAAGATGATCGGACAACACTACGACTTGCAGAAGTAGTAATCCTCAGCAGATCTGGAAGATCTCTTCAAAAATCAAACTTCTCGCGGGCAGAGCTTCGGCTCGGGAACCGCACTTCTTGGGATCTTCGGGATCTCGGGACTTGCCTCGGGGCTAGAGTATGATACCGGGACTTCGGGGTATTTTTGGGACGCAAAACGATGCAAAAAGGGAGAGAGAAGAGAGGAAATTGGCATTTGGGTCGGCTGCCCTCGCATCCTATTTATAGGAGGCTGGAGCCTCGGAGTACGCGGGGCGTACTGCAGTACGCGGGGCGTACTGGTCCGAGAAACGTCACTGCTTACGTATCCGAAGCCACTTGCTGCGATGTCGACACCTTCGGAGTACGCGGGGCGTACTCGAGTACGCGGGGCGTACCTCGGATCAGACCGGTGACTCCTTCGGATAATGCTTCCGAATTAAAGATTAAAAATAAATACAAAATAATTAATAAACTTCGGAAATTCATATCTTCTTCATACGAACTCAGTTTTCGACGTTCTTTATATCTCCGGAAAGGTGAGACTATGCTCTACAACTTTCGTTTAGACTCCGTCGGCTAATTTTGACTTTATTTTTTATTATTTATTTTTAATAGGCCATGACAGTAAAACTTCGTTATAAATTCATAACTTTTTCGTTTGACGTCCGTTCTCGCCTAACTTTTTATCGCTTCGATACCAACAACGAGATCTTCGATTCTCATTTAGATTGCTAAGGCTAAGTATCGCTCTAACATAAATTCGCTTTTTACGTCGCACTGTGTCGTGCCGGTTCTGTCGCGAAACTTCGACAGGTCATAACTTCTTCGTTGTAACCCGGATTTCGGCGTTCTTTATATGCACGGAAACCTTGTAACATATACTATAACTTAATTAAGATTATTCCTTCAAAATAATCTTCCATCAAAAAGTCATTTTTGATGCTTAACGTCTCTAATTGACTAGCCCGGATCTACGGGCGTTACATACATCAAGAACGATCCTTCTTAGAAACGAAATGTTGCTCGATTCACCACTTATCAAGTGAGTTCATACCCCTACAACTATGTTTTCAAATACTTTGTAAATGGTTTTATACACTTTTAAGGGGGTGAATACAAGTAAAAACACAATTATCCTCGTGTGAAAAACATAAATCTTTTGCTATACTCTTTGTTATTTAATCAATCATATGTGATTTATAACTGTGTTTCAAACAATAGGATTTCATATACCTCAAACTGTGTTATCAAACAAACTACTTTTAAATCGATTTATAAATTGACATCAAGTCATCAATATTTATTATTAAAGAACATACTTGTATGAAATTATACTATTAATGCAATGGATGATGCTGTTGCTTGTTTACTATTTTGCATTGTTATGATACTGTACATGATGTTCTCCGCCCCATAACGTTTCCACCGTTCTTGGTTTTTGGGGTGTGACACGTCGTGAGTTTCTAATGCTCGCGTCGTGGGGCTTGATCGTCACTGCATGCGTCACTCGTCCACTTGGGTCTACCAGCTCCGGAAGGGTCAAATCTCTGAGCTCACGTCGTGAACACAGTGTTCACGTCGTGAACTCTGACACAATACCGAGTTTCGTGCCCCGAACTTCATAAATTCATATCTTTCGCATACGAGCTCCGTTTTCGATGTTCTTTATATGCACACGTAGGTGAGATTATGCTCTACAACTTTCGTTTAGACTCCATTGGCTAATTTTGAATTTATTTTTAATATATTATTAATATCTTATTTTTAGTAGACCGGGACAGGAAAACTCCGTTAGAAACTTATAACTTCTTCATCCAACGTCCGTATTCGTCTGTCTTTTCGTCGTTGCACTACTATTGATGAGATATTCAATTCTCATTTAGAAAAATTTTGGCTAAATATCGCTCGATCTCATATTGGAACTTCGGGTTGTCTATTGCTAAGCCGAAACTTCGGAAAATCATAACTTCCTCATAAGAAGTCAGATTTGGACGTTCTTTTTATGTACGCTTTCGGTTTAACGTATTCTACGACTTTCGTTTAGATTACTAAGGCTAGATATCGCTTTATCTTAAATTTGTATTTTAAGTCATTTAGTGTTGTGCCGGTTCTGTCGAGAAACTCTAACAGGTTATAACTTCTTCATTATAACTCGGATTTCGGTATTCTTTATATATTCAGAAACCTCGTCACGACCACTATCACATCCTTCATAGATATCACGATTATCTAACATTTCATTTTGACGCTTATTTTTATCCTTAATTCATTTAAGTCACACAATTAAGCACAAAACACATAATATTCAAATAATACATCTTTATTATTTCAAGACGGTTAGAAAGGTTAACCTAAAGTATTACATCGCTATTAATGACAAGCCCAGAAACACGGACGTTACATTTCTTGAATCTATCGTAAGCAATAAACAAATCCTAATGTTCTTTGTCATTCCCATGTTGGAGGTATGGGAATAGTTTAATTGAATGAGGCTTATTTGACAAGGGTTTTAATGAGATTCTATCCTTGGCTAGGGAATAAGGATGTGCATCGAAACCGGGTACCTGCTTTTGGAACCAGAACCGCCTCAGAATGGCCAGTTCTAAAATGGGAACCGCCTTAAGTGGTTCTGGTTCCAGTTCCTAAAGTTATGGAACCGTCTTAAGCAGTTCCGGTTCCAGTTCTCATTTTTTCGGAACCGCTACCCGCTGGGTACTTGTCGGAACCGGTTATATATATATATGTGTGTGTGTGTGTGTGTTACTTAGACCAATTTAGAATATTGGTCCGATTTCGTCCGTCTTTGGTCCGAATTGATTCAATTTAGATCGAACAAAATTACGATTATATCGACAAAAGTTAACAAAATTAATGTAACCGGGTTATCTGCTCCCAGAATCGGAACTAGTTCTAAAAATTTAAGAACTGCCTAGAGCGGTTCCGGTTCTGATTCTAACTTTCTAGAAATCGCGGGTTTTGGTTCCGATTCTCGCCAAATGAGGCAAGTACCCGCCTATACTCATCAGTACTAAGGAGACAAGGGCTACGAGAACCGGTTAATTGATTATAGTAATAACAAATTGAAAAGACGGTGATTTAAATGAAAAATTAAAGATATGATGTCAAAATCACAAATAAAAAGTAAGGACTTTTATATGGTTTATCTAACTAAATTTTATCTTTAGAGTAAAAAACAAGAAGTTAAAAATCAAAATTTTCTAAAATTAAGGGGTTTGCACCCGTAGCAGATTATAAACCGACCAAAAACCCAAACTCGAAGCGGATATAAATTATATACGATCCGTCATATCTCCCCGTCATCCTTCAGTAACCACACCGGCGACATCGTCACCCTCATTGATTCCCCGATGACAGCTGAAGTGGCCAACGGCGCTGTGGCGACCCTGTCCTCTTACCCTAAGGGCGACGTTAACAACAATACGAATACGAATCAGGCGTCGAAGAAATCACGAGAAACTGACCGCCGTCGGAGGCGGCGTAAACAGAAAAAAAACAAGTCCGTTGGAGGTGAAGAAACCAACAACGATGCTTCCGCTAAGGACGATGGTGCCCTTACCGGCGATGATAACGCAAAAGAGAACTCCGATCCTCAGAAGGTATTACCTCATTACATTTTCGTCTTAGGGTTTCGTAAATTGTAAATTTGTTTTGTTTTCTTATGCTTGGATGTTTGAACGTGCCACGAATTAGGGTTTTGAGTTCATCGTTGCGATAGATTAACTATTGCATCCTTTCAGTTAACTCAATAGCTTGATTGGTTTCACTTTTTAGATGACTGTACATATTACTAATGTGCACTAAATGTCTGTGACTGAGAAGTTGTAATCTTGAATCTGGCTATTACTTTTTTCCAAGTTTTATTCTACAAATTAGTCGAGAATCAACCTCAAATGCTATACTTGGTTTGGATTTGGTTTGGGTTCTATTCATTTTGTAACATAGTACTATAATGTACATAACCAATTACATATGCTGCTATCTATGCACGGGCAAAAGTGCTACTAGATTTCATAATATTATGCCCATTGTCAAACAACTTGCAGTTCTCCAATAAGAGTCGGATCTATCATTTAGTTCTTGTTGGAGAGTTGACTCTTGATGTAGAATTGTAAATTTTTTGACAATGGACATAATCTTATAAAATCTAGTACATCTTTCTGGGCTTGTTCACTTCTAATCAATGTGTTAGTTTGTGTTTGTTTGGATGGATTGACAAGTAATGGGACAAAAAAGTTATATAAGTCTTCATAATTGTTTCAAAGATAATGATTAGTCAATCTAATAATAACAATAATAATGTTTTTGTTCAAAGAAACTTGTCAATAATTACAAGAATTGTCTGCTTTCATACAAGGTTTTGGAGCAAGTTGAGATTGAGTATGTCCCAGAAAAAGCAGAACTAGATGGCTATTTCGATGATGAATTCAGGAAGATCTTTGAGAAATTCACTTTCAAAGAAACTGCTGCCTCTGAGGTAGAAGCAATCTCTATCTTTCACTTACATTTCAAATCCTTAATGCCTTAATTGCTCATGTTATTCTGATGTCATTCCTTGTTTCTTTATATAACTCATTCAGGAAAACGATAAGAATGAAGAGACTGCTGCAAATGCAGCATCAAACAAGAAAGCTAGTTCAGATTCAGAGGAAGAAGAACAAGATGTCCAACAGAAGGACAAAAGTGGCGTCTCTAATAAAAAGAAAAAGGTTGAACATTGTGCTTTCTTTATTGTTTTTGGCTGGATTTTTGTTGTTATTTGTTAACTTGGTGGTAATTTATTACATTCTTAACCAGCTTCAAAGAAGGATGAAGATTGCTGAACTGAAGCAGATAAGCACAAGACCAGATGTAGTTGAGGTGGGGATCGAGTTTTCTCTAATGCATTAGTATGATTAAATGCAAGAAACATCATCCTACTTTCATTGATTTTCTTATTATAGCCTCCTACTTTCATTTCTTCATATTAAAACATTCTAGATTACAAATTCTACCCAATTATAGCAATCTTATCGAAATAAAAAGCAATTTTCACTGCTGTAATGGGATAATTTTCAAGGTGTAATGCCCTAATAGAAAGAAATGAAAGTAGGATGCTGTATGACTTGAATATTTAAAGGGTGTTTGGGATTTCATCTCAAAACAACTTATTGGCTTTTTGAGAAGTCAATAACTCAAAGAAAGTGTTTGGCAAAAAGAAAAGGACTTTTAAAACAACTTCTCATTAACCCTTCAAAAAGGAGATTTTAAGAAGCTAGAATTTGTAATTTTTCTAAACTCCTTATGACTTTTTAAGTTGTAAAAGTCAATATTACCTTAAAATACCCTTAAGCCAAGACAAACACTTTTTAAAAAAAAACAACTTATTGTCTCATTGACTTTTTCCTACCACAAAAACTAATCCGAACACTTTTTTAAAAACTCCTTTTCCTACCACATAAGTCAATAAATCATTTTGAGGATCAAAATGAAATCCCAAACACACTCTTTTACATTTATCCACTCATATCATCTTCTGCTCTGTGCTGACATCATCATATGATACCTTGTTACGAGTTTCAGGTGTGGGATGCCACATCAGCTGACCCTAAATTACTGGTTTTCCTCAAGTCATATCGCAACACAGTTCCTGTTCCAAGACATTGGTGTCAGAAGAGGAAGTTCTTACAGGTGTGTAATTACCATAATACCCTCCAAGAAATTATTACTATTGTCAGCATAAGTTGCATTGATAGATGTATTTAAAGTTTAAAAATTAAAAGTAGGTTCTTATAAGAGAAAATACTTTAAAAATGAGGGTTAAGAGAGATGGGTGATGAGGTTTTGTCTTATATTGTATATATGTGGTTGTTGCAGGGTAAAAACGGATGTGAGAATGATGGAGGCTGGACATGTATGTGTTTTACAAAGGGAACCATTTCATGGTTTCTCTTTTAAGCACTTACTATATATATATATATATATATATATATATATATATATATATATATATATAGTGATGAATAAATAATTAGTGATGAATATGATTATAAATGTTGTAATTTATGGTTTAATGATATTTTTAGTGGATCTCATCATGTTTTGAATCGTGTGGCAGGGGAAAAGAGGTATTGAGAAACAGCCTTTTCAACTTCCTGACTTCATTGCAGCCACTGGGATTGAGAAAATTAGACAAGTAAGATTTATTTATTAATTTTTAATTTTTTTTTTTTACTCTAGTAACATCTTTTCTTCCACTGGTTTGTGGATTTTGATGGAATTCAATGGAATTGGAATTTGGGATTCCACTCCATTGCGTGTTGACAGAATCCTTTGAATTTTTTGTTTGATTGATTTTACCCTTTGTGGGAATGGCGGAAGGAATTCAGTTCCGTTCTTTCTTTTTAGTAAATTACGGAAATACAATATATAAAAACAAAACTCAGTTACATATATACTTGCAAAAAGAACAATTCCATCTTGGTTTTATTAGATTTTAATATTATTTTTTAAACATAACTAGAACATGTGTTCTTTATCATAAACCTTATTTGAATTTTAATGATCTTATTCTTCGTTTTGTTTAATTTTTAATTTTATAAAAGCTCATTTATTCTAATAAATCTCTAGATTAGAGCCAAAACTATACTTTGTGTTTTTTATTCATTTATTTTTTAATTTTTCTCAACTGCTTTCTTGAATCTTTTGACAGGCGTACATTGAAAAGGAAGACAATAAGAAGCTTAAACAGAAGCAACGTGAGCGAATGCAACCCAAAATGGGAAAAATGGACATTGATTATCAGGTTTTTTTATATTTTTATTTTTATTATATATACTAAAAATTATAATTTCCTCAATGATTCCTTTATTTTAACCAGTATATGATCATTTATGTTACAGGTACTTCACGATGCTTTCTTCAAATACCAAACTAAACCAAAGCTGACATCACATGGCGACCTTTATCATGAAGGAAAAGAGTTTGAGGTAATATAATTAATAAATATAAAATAATGTTTTTATCCAAATGATTTTCTCACATGTGTAATTAATTATACAGGTAAAACTTAGAGAGATGAAACCAGGAACCTTATCACATGAACTTAAAGAAGCCTTAGGCATGCCAGAAGGTGCTCCTCCTCCATGGCTTATTAACATGCAGGTAAATAAATTATAAATAAACTTTTTTTTTTTTAATTATTATTTGATGAATCATTTAATTTGTAATATGCAGAGATATGGCCCTCCACCTTCTTATCCACATTTAAAAATTCCTGGTTTGAATGCTCCTATTCCACCTGGAGCCAGCTTTGGTTATCATCCTGGAGGCTGGGGTAAGCCACCTGTTGATGAGGTAGGTTATTTTATTTTATTTATTTATTTATTTATTTTTTCATTTTTTAGCTTCTTTTTTTATATAAAACTTTTTTTTTTTTTTTTTTTTGATTTAAGTTTGGGCGCCCTGTTTATGGTGATGTTTTTGGACAACAAGAAGAATTGCCCAACTATGAGGTACTCCTACTCACATCATTATTATTATGCTCCTCATGCCACATCAGCAATTTATAAACCTATCTACACTACTCATAAACTATGAATGGGTCCCACTCTCACTCTCACTCCCAACTAACCTGTATATTTTTATATTAAATCATAAACATAAGACAAGTATCTACAAAGGAAGCAATTATTTACCTATGTTTATAATGAAAAATCTGAAAATAATAAATTTTTTTTCTTTCTAGAATCTTAATTAAAATGTATGCAGAAACGTCCCATTATTTTGGGAATTTTTTTGATAAAATCCTAAATCTGTTCTTTTTGAACATAAAAGTCCCGATTTTTTAATATTTTGCACGAAAAAGTCCTTATTTTTATTTTTACAGGAAATGACAGATTATCGCGTAAAATTAAATAATCGGGACTTTTCTGTTAAAAAAACACATTTAGGATTTTATCAAAAAAATTCCCAAAATAATGGGACTTTTCTGCATAAAACCCTAAAATGAAAAGAAAAACTTGAAAATAATATTCGGTTAACATTTTTGTTTTCTGTGTATGATTAAATCTATTTCACAAAAACATTTCTTATAAAATTAATATCAATAATAATAAGTTGAATATAGGAAAAAAGGTGTAATCTATTCTATATGTTTTATATTTTGTAATAAATGAAGTTAATATAAAATTATTACAGGAAGAGCCAGTGGATAAGACAAAACATTGGGGTGATTTAGAGGAAGAAGAGGAGGAAGAGGAAGAAGAGGAAGTGGAAGAGCAATATGAGGAAGAGGATTTGGAAGATGGCATTCAGTCAGTTGATAGCCTATCAAGGTCTTATTTTCTATTCCTTATTATTATTATCATTATTATTATTATTATAATAATAATAAAATGTATTTAAAAAACCGATATTTCTCCTCAGCACCCCAACTGGTGTTGAAACTCCAGATGTTATTGACCTCCGAAAACAGCAAAGGAAAGAACCCGAGAAACCTCTGTATCAGGTATAGCTTTTTCTTTTCATGCTTACAAATGTTTTTACACATATATTTTTAATACAAATGTTTTTATATATGTTTAAATAATATATATATATATATATATATATATATATATATATATATATATATATATATATATATCCAGTGGTTTTACTTTTATGATTTATGTTGTTTGATTTGGTAAAGGTGCTGGAGGAAAAAGAAGAGAAGATAGCCCCAGGAACTTTGCTTGGAACTACACATACGTATGCAATCTACTTCTTTCCCCCCCCCCCCCCCCCCCCTTTTTTTTTTACTTCATTAATCAATATAATGCATTTATATGTTCAAAGGTAATTTTTGGAATAAGATCTTTTTGATTTTGGTTTGCAGGTATGTTATAGGAGGTGCACCTCAAGATAAGCCATCTGGTAAAAGGGTATGTGTACTTTAATTTCTACTTTTATATTTTTGTGGTGCTCATGATTTTTTTTTACTAATTAAAAATCATTCTTTTTTAAAACAGGTTGATTTGCTTAGAGGTCAGAAAACAGATAGGGTTGATGTGTCTTTACAGCCCGAAGAGTTGGAGCTCATGGATAATGTTTTGCCTGCCAAGTAAGTGTTGTTGAACATTCATCCCCTCATCTTTTTTTAAAAAAAAAAAAAAATCAATTGAGGAGGGTATTTACGTCATTTTTACAAAACGATAGATAAATCGAAAATCATTATGTAAAAATACTTTTCTTGTGGTTGACAGATATGAGGAAGCTCGAGAGGAAGAGAAGCTTCGTAGTCAAAAGGAGGACTTCAGTGACATGGTTGCAGAGGTGCGTAACCATATATATATATATATATATACACTCATTTTAATTTTATTATTTAACAATAAAATAAAATCATGTATGGGTAAAATAGTCATTTCAAGGATTGAGTACCAAATCCGTAGTTTTTGGATAACTAAATGGGCAATCTATGTAGTTTTTACTCTTTTTGTGTCTAACCATATTAGTCATTTTAGCGAAATTATCAAGAGCAATTTAAAAAAAAAATCAGGTAAGGGTAATATTGTCATTTTCGGTTGGCCAGGGTTTTGAAGGGTTATAATACTTGGGGACCAAATTTGTAAATGTTAGATAACCACATGGACAACTTATGTAGTTTTTACTTCTTTTTTATGCTTTCATGTATATTATTGAAATTATAAATAACAAAAAAATAAAAAAGAAATCATGTAAAGGCAATTTAACTCTTTAAGATATTCATGCCTACGATGATATATATATATATATATATATATATATATATATATATATATATATATATATATATATATATATATATATTTTTTTTTTTCATCTTTTTTGTTCTATATATAAATTGTAGAATGAAAAGAAGAGGAAGCGAAAGATGCAAGAAAAGGACAGCAAATCGAAGAAAAAAGATTTCAAATTCTAGTTCTACTTTCTCCCTACAGGGGTCTTTCTGTCTTTTTACTTGGGGCATAATGTATGAGATTTCGTGGGTGAGAAGATATGATGAATGTTGTACACTCGTAGGTTAATTGTTGTTTGATAATGATTACTTTTAACGAGGTTGGATCTCATCCTTGTTTTTATTTTTTTATTCTGAATCCTTGTTTTTAACGAGGCAGGCTGTGTTTTTGTTGCATTTAGTTTGACTGGATTGAATTTAACTTGAATGATGAATCAACAAACAAACGAGGAAAAAGGGTTTTAGTTAGTTTTAAGGTTTTAACAAAACATATGTAAAAGCCTTAAAGAATAAGAAGAATAACATTAATACAAAAGAATGATCCGAAGAATGCAGAGCAAGAAAACTCTCCACAAAGGTTTGATTGTCAAGAGAAGATTGAGAGCCAAGAGTTTAAGAGTTGCTTTGAAAAGACTTTTTATTAATAATGAAACTAACTATCGACCTTTACAATTGAAGGATTGAATATATAGGTTCTAACTTCTCATAGGTAAGGATAGAAAAAAAAGGACGAGTTCAAAACACCTAAAGATAAACTTGGAGTAACAATAAAACTAATAACCAATTAGATAAGAAAAAACTGGAAACGTTTTTGACAAGAAAATACATTGCATCATGTTTCCTTGGGTAAGAGAAGCTCCGCCTTTGAATTTGGAGTAGTCTCTTTCCGGTGTTTATGAACTGCACTTCATAAGATAGGGACGATTGTTGAAGATGAGTCAATGCTCGAATGAATATTTTGAAATGTAAAGACGAAATCGATGGTAGTTCCATGTATACGGGTCTGATCTAGCAAAGTGGAAAGCTCTAATGGCCCACGAGGGATGAGCATGTATAGCACCTGAAACAAACACATTGCTAAACTTTGGTTAGTAGCATGATTGTGAACAAACTCAACTGCTAGTTTCATTTCCCATGTGTTGATGTTATCTCTAATGAGACTGCTTAATATATTATCCAAAGCTTTGTTAGTAACCTTGAGTCTGATGTGGATGATATGTCGTGCTCATATCGAGATTAGCGTGCAACAATTTCCACACCAATCGCCAAATATGGCTTAGGAAATGCATATGTATATCTGTTAGACACAATGGAAGTAGCTCTGAAGACAACAAAATTCCTTGAAGAATAACTAAGCCACTGTAACTACATTTGTTGTCTGCTTACAAGGAATAAAGTGAGACATTTTCGAGAAATGATCGACCACTACAAATATCGAATCAAAGCCTATTTGTGTTATTGGCAAGCCCAAAAGAAAATCCATACTCACATTTGTCCAAAGTTGGTAAGTTTTTAGACTTGTTGCAACACCACAATCATTCTTAGGCACATGCTAGTCAATCCTTGAAAAATATAGCTGATCAGAGTATATCCTCCCATATTTGACTATATGTCTCTAAGCCTAATTGTGTTGTTCAACAATCGTAATACTTTTGTTCTGTCATAGTGACACTGATTTTAGTATGAATGCAAGTATGTATACTTAGTTAAATATTTTACTATTTAAAAGTATAAACTCTTGGTCAGAGTATTTTAATCCCGTTGTGTTTATAGTTTGTATATCTTTTATGGGTTGATATACACAATTCAAACAATGCTTTGATACCAATCTGTCACACCCCAAAACCGGAACATCGAAAACGTTCTCGGGTGGAGGACGTCATGTACAGTATCACAACAAAGCATAGTAGTAAACAAGCAACAACATCATCCATTGCATTAATAATATAATTGTATACAAGGGTGTTCTGTGAAGTTTTATAAGACACCATAATATGAATCAAAATAAAAGACGTGTCTTGAACACGTTCCGTCTTCTCAAAAATCTGGTCGACTGCACCTATATATGATGATCTGAGAATACAAGTTATTTTGAAAGAGTTTATCAGCATAAAAGCTGGTGAGTTCATAAGCATTTTAGTGTCGTTGTTTGGATGAAAATGTTTGTAAGTGTTTGATGTATAAGTTTGTAAATGTTTGTAAATGTACAATGTAAATGTTTGTATAAGTAATTGTATCTCCTAGAAAATCATATATTTTCTACTAAAAGTAGCCTTCTACCAAGGCATCAAAGTTCTGCATGTTTGTTTGTCGTAAAAGTGTGTAATTTTCCCAAGTGTGACTATTATTAACAAAATATAGTTTATACATTATCGTTTATGTGAAAAGATCACAAAGTAAATGCAATGGGAAAATGATTTAGTATTATAGTTTGCATGTAAAAACTACCTTAAACCACTTATCTTAAAGTCAATGAATTATCAGATAAGGTGAGATTTGTAACCATACTGATTGACGGCTGTAAAACACGACGGTGAAAGACGCCGAAATAAAAGTGACATTTGTCACCCCTTGGCTTGGTCGGCCGGTGACCGTAGCTAACAGTCGGGGTGCGAGATAGTCTGTCCCGTATAGATCTATACACACAATGCCCACTCTCCCTCCAAGAGACTCTGGTTACTAACATGACAACGGTGGAATCCGTGTCATGTGGGGGTGAATCTCATATTCTAAAGATTATACTGGTATATGTTCCTTCTGTTTATTTGCAAATGTATATGTAATGTTTCTCGTAATAGTAAGTTCTCTTAGTTTCTCATCATAGTATAGTTATATAGTTTCTCATAATAGTATGTTCTCTTAGTTTCTCATCATAGTATATTTGTATCGTTTCTCATAATAGTATGTATTGACTCATGAATGAACTGACTCTTTGTATGCTTCGTTGAACTAGAAGTAATGAATAGTCTCATCCTAAACTACGCATAATATAGTTTACTAGAAGAATTGTTTGTATGATCGAATGTACTGAACTGAGATAAAAGCTTTTATGTCTTATACATATATACATAATATATAACTAAGGATCAAACGACACTCGGACAAACAACCGGGTACTCTAAGTCCACAACCAAACAAGGAACAAGAAATAAAGTGAGTTATCAGTCTTAAGTCCTTCAAACCTTACTTATATAACTATATACGTATTAGACATGATATTGACAATATATAAACAAGTTTAAAAAAAAGAAGTTGTTTTTTTAAAACCTTTTGATGAATTTAAAAACAAATATTGATGAGTTGATGTCACTTTATAAAACGATTTAAAAGTAGTTTTACATATAGAAACAACTTTGGTAAACAGTTTAAAGTAGTTTGTTTGATAAAACAGCTGAAAGTATAATAAATCTATTAGTTTGATAGTTATTAATCACATATGATTGATATAATAGCCATAATGTTTCAACTTGTATTCCCCCCATAAAATCATTTAAAATAATTTAAAAGGTACATTAAGGGGTATGAACTCACCTGTAGTGAGTGGTTTGGATGGAAGTGTTGGACAAATAGAAATTTTGGGTTGTCACACCTTAACCTTTGCTCAAATCTATTGACAAACCTTTATGCAAAACCACATAATCCAAAGAGAGATTGTTATCTTTAGAAAATTCATATATTTATGTTGTGCTACAAAAAATTCTCACGTCAAAGAATTTGTAAGATCTAAAGGAGATGATATGTGATGTTTGCAAAAGCGGAATTAAAAACCAAATTATTGTCGGAATACACCACTACGAATTTAACTACAAAAGGTCTCAATGCCTGCTTTATCACCTGCATAAATGTACTCGACGTACTGGATAACCCAAAGGGCATAATGATCCATTCAAATAGCCCCTCACATGCTTAAATTTTGTTTTCCAATCATCCTTGGATTTGGTTAAGATTTGATGATTACCAATCTTGAGGTATAATTCAGAAAATATTTACGCTTTCACAATATATTTGAGCATAATATCGAATGCGGTATCGGAAAGAGATAGCGGATGATGATCTTGATTTCCCGATTATCCACACACATCCTCCACGAGCCATCTTTTTTGGTAATGATGGATCACATCCATTGGGGAAATATCCCACTGAATTTTTTCTTTTTAATGATTGCCAATTGTAAAGGAAACCAAGGTTATGTATGAAATAGGAATCTCTATCACTTATTTTAACCAAGTTATTTTTTAAGGAGTTGGATTATCTTCATGTTTGAGTCCTAATTCTTCGTTGCTCCCTACAAAATTACATTGTGGCAGCTCCCTAAGTCAATCACAAAGCTACACATTTTACCATTAGTTATACAAGTTAACTAGAAAATGTTAGTTCACAACCAAGGTTCCTTTATATATACAGGAACTAAACACACATGTTGAACTAATAACAACAAACCTCTATCATCGCCGATAAATTCCATAGGGCGTTCGTTATTACCTTCCTTTGCATCATCGTCATATACCATAGTAGCTTCCTATTATATAGAATCAACAAGGAGTTCGCATCGAGCATGATTAGGAAATGCAGATTGGCGATGACCTGATTCACTACAAGTGAAATAATGCAAGGAGTTTGGTTGAGAGGAACGATCTAAGCCTTGATTTTATGGTGTTGTTTGGATGAGATGGTGGTGACTTTTTTCTCTAGATGATGTGTCTATCCCTTCTTTATTTCTAGGATTTTGTATATCCCTTGTGAATCCTGCATTATGAGTCCATGAACCCCAACTCATTGTAGTTAGTTTAAACTGGTTCGAAAATGCAATTGCTCATCGATGAGCCTCTAACACAGTAGTTGAATCAAACTAAGATAAATATGCTTGAATTTAAGGAAGCAAACTTCCAAGAAAGTGTGATACGAGTTGGATATCACTATAATTAATCTCATTATGTGCAAACAAGAGGAAAATTCATTTTCGTACTCATTAACTGATTGTGATCCATGTCTCAAGTTCTATAACCTAATATACATCATACAATAGTAGACCATGTTGCAAAAGTTTTCTTTCAATGTTTCAACAATTTGTCCTAAGATTGGAACTTGTTCCTTTTGGTGTGAGCATGAGTCCCATTATGTCACACCCCCAAATCGAGATGGCGGAAACGTTTGGGGGCGGAGGACGTCATGTACAATATCACCACAAATGAATAATAGTAATCAAAGCTACAAAAACCATTGTATTGAATATATATTTTTTACATTGTATTCGAAACATAACTTGAATGACTCCAAATGTACATAATAAAAACTAAGACTAGAAGCTGTTATGCTCCGTCTTCTTGAAAACCTGTATGTGTACCTGTCTATTGGTTTCCTAAGAATACAAGTAATTTTGAATGTGTATGAACATTTAAGTTGCTGAGTTCATAAGCATTTTGTTTTAGAAAAATAAGTTCTTTGTTTCTTAAAAATGTTTGTATGTTCCTCCAGAAAATCCTATATTTTCTTAGTAAAATGGAATGTTGTCTTAGTCCCTTCGGACCAAAAGTATAAATGTCTTTGTATCCTTAAGTAGTAATATTACATAGATTTTAATCTATATAAAAACCATTTGGAAGTATGATTTCTGAAATGAAAGTTGTTATGTACTTGAAAACAGTGCAATGTAGTTTTATTAGGGATGAGCATATGGACCGGGAACCGGCCGGAACCGGTACCGGAACCGGAACCGGCACCGGAACCGGAACCCGATGGAACCGGTCGGGCCGGGACCGAGACATTATTTTTGTGGATTTTTGGAACCGGGAACCGGTAGGAACCGGAACCGATATAACCGGAACCGGCAAAAACTGGTAGAACCGGCAAAAACCGGAACCGTATGATGCTATTTTTCAAGGACCGGTTCCAACATTTGAAGACACGACAAGAACCGGTAGGAACCGGGAACCGGTGGAACCGGAACCGGTAGAACCGCCGGGCCGGTTCGGTTCTTAATTTTGGCCGAAGCCGGTTCCCGGTTCCGGTTCGGTTCGGTTCTTTTGCTCATGCCTAAGTTTTATGATGGTATCACCCTTATAATGCATGCTCCCGGGTAAAAGTTACTCCAGATATGTAAATTTTTGTGTCATAGAATAGTGTACTCCTAGAGAGACTTATGACTTCCTTCTATAATCCCCCAATGTATATAAGTTATATAAAAATCAAGATCGAATAAACCGTCGAATATAATGGGTCTGCCCTAAGCTCACAACCACAAGGAACATGATCTAAGGTGGACCCAGCCATTTCCAAGTCGTTCGTGTCAAATTTCATATAACTTTGCCGTATACACGTAGCAATTTTGGACGAAATCTAACAATTCTAGACGAAACGTAGTCTTAACTACCCTAAGACCGATATGTGTGAATGTTTATTTCTTGGAAATAGTATACTGCAGTAGTACATAATTAGAACTTCTTTCTTTGTAAATGTAATGTATGTTCAAGAAAAATCCAATATTTTCCTTATAGAATGAGTGGTAGCCTTAGAGCTCAAAGACCAAATTATACAAGTATCTTCCATACTTATGATAGTAAGTGCAGTTTTAAATAAATAAAACCGTTATGAATGTAGGAATTCCCGAACTATATGTGTCGTTGTTTCCCTATGTGAGTTATTATAACTGTGCAATTGATATAGTAAGCATGTTATGACATTCTTCAGGCGTCAAAATGTTTTGACATTTGTCACCCCAGACCTGCCGGTCTAGCTATTGTAAGCAACATAGGGTGTGGGATTTCCAGTCCTAATATAGATCTATACACAAGTATCACGCTCTCCCTACAAGAGATTATGGTTATAATACAAGACTTTAACTAGTACTATAAGAGTACAATGAAGTAGTGTCTCACAAATTTAATCCAACGAGTTTACGTGTAGTGTGAATGAAAACCCTTTTTGAAATGTAAGAATTCCCGTAAACTATATGTGTCGTTGTTTCCCTATGTGAGTTATTATAACCATGCAATTAACATAGTAAGCCTTTTGCGATGTTCTTCAGGCGTCAGAATGTTTTGACATTTGTCACCCCGGAACTGCCGATCTAGCTATTGTAAGCAACTTAGAGTGTGAGATTGTCAGTCCCAATATAGATCTATACACAAGTTTCACGGTCTCCCTACTAGAGATTATGGTTATAATATAGGACTTTAACCAGTACTCTAAGAATACAATGAAGTAGTGTCTCACAAATTTGATCCAACGAGTTTACGTGTAGTGTAAATGAAACTTTCCTTAGTATGATCGTAGTGTTAATGTACCACAAAAAACTATACCTATTATAGTTTATCATATGTATAACATCCTTAGTATGTTTGCAGTGTTAATGTACTATAAACTATACCTATTACAGTTTATCATATTTGTTTGTAATGATGAAGGATCCTTATGAGAATGCCTATTTCTGTTTCATAGAAGTAATCTAACATGAAATATAATCAACACTTTAGCTATTTATTGTTATACAATCTGTGCTCAATAGGTTACAAAGTGTTAATGAACTTATAAACTATTTTACTAGTTTTAACTTTTCTGTCATTGTTTTTAAAAAATTCATAGAAAAATCACTATAAGTCGAAAACTGAATCTGTAAACTCTGGGAGTTCAGAAAATGCATCTAGTTTGTTCATAATTTTTATTATGGTTTTTAGTGGTCTCTAACTAGTGTGAAAGTGTCCATAATAACAGACTAGTCTGAAATCATTTATGAAATGATAGGCAGTTTTGTAAAAATTGCCATAAATTGTAGCAAAATTGTATGAACGTGTGCAAGTAGTCATTAGAAAGGTATAAACCTGAACTATTTGTACATTGAACAGTTTTAAAATTTTTTTAAGTTTAATATGGTCAAAACAGTTCGTGAATAGACCATAACGTTTCTGTTGAAAGCTGTTGATTTAGTTTAGAATATGTTTTGGGTGTTGTAACTTGTATTCCCCTCCCCCCTAAAACTTAAAGAAAACATGAAAATGTAGAGGCATGAACTCACCTTGAGTGATTCCTTGAGGTGGTAAGTTGAAGAAGGGGAGTTTCAAGTCAAGACACTGGAAAGATGCTTGAAGATTTGAAGATCCTAAGAACAAATATGCGAATATTTGTGTGAATGATTCATGATTTGTGTGTAGAAATGTAGAATATTTAGGATTTGAATGAAGGAACTTACCTAGAATGGAGGAAATCTCCTGAATACTTTTTTTTTCAAGATGATAATTACTGAGAAATAGGTAGAGAGAACAGTGTGTTTTTGGTGGAGGCAAATAAGACTTTGAAGGTGAGGAATAAGATCTCTTGGGTGGATTTGGTTAAGGCAATTCTGATGGAGTGTTGGGATGAGTTGAAAAAGGACAACGATTTGACTAGGTAAGGTGTGAATAGTAACATATAGTGGGTGATTACTTTATGGATAAAATAATGAGTCTTAGACGTTATTCATAAAAATGTGTTCTAATTCTTCAAGGTTGGCATAAAATAGTAGTTTAGAGGGTTTTAGTCATGAGAAATACGAGTTTGAGGGTGTTCCCAACGTCAAATACTCCTAAAATTTGCTAAAAGGTCAGAAATGGTAAAAAATCCGGAATAGGGTCCGAGTCAGGAGTGTCAGGAAGTCAGGAGCGTCCGTCCGGAGTCAGGAGTGTCAAGAGTGTCCAGAGTAAGGAGTGTCAGGAGTGTTCGGAGTTAGGAGTGTCATGAGTGTCCGGAGTCAGGAGCGTCCATCTGGAGTCAGGAGTGTCAGGAGTGTCCGGAGTCAGGAGTGTCCAGAAGCCAGGAGCATCCGTCCGGAGTCAGGAGTGTCAGGAGTGTCCGAAGTCAGGAGCGTCCATCCAGAGTCAGGAGTATCAACCGTGTCCAGATTTAGGAGCATCCGTCCAGAGTCAGGAGTTTTAGGAAGTCAGGAGCGTCCATCCGGAGTGTCCAAAAGTCAGGAGCGTCCGTCCAGAGTTAGGAGTATCAGGAGTGTCCGTATGTCAGGAGCGTTCGTCCAGAGTTAGGAGTGTCAGGAGTGTCCGGAGTCAGGAGCGTCCGTCCGGAGTCAGGAGTGTTAGTAGTGTCCGTCCAAAGTCAGGAGTTTCCGGAGTCAGGAGCGTCCGTCCTAAGTCAGGAGTCTCAGGAGTGTCCGGAGGTCTGGAGCGTTCGTCCAGAGTCAGGAGTGTCAAAAGGTCAGGAGCGTCCATCCGGAGTCAGGAGTGTCAGGAGTGTTCGGATCTCAGGAGCGTTCTTCCTGAGTCAGTAGTGTCAGGAGTCATGAGCGTCCGTCCGGTTCTTGAGTAGGTGCCCCGATTCAAGAGGGTTCCGGACCAAGAGGGCCCTTTTGGTTTTTCTCCTTTTGTTTTGAGCTGTTTTCAACAAAAGAAGGGGTTGGGATAGTATAAATGTTTATAAAAAGTTGAGAGAGATCTGAGAGAGATTTGGGAGAGATAGAGAGAGACGTTATTTGTGGCCTTTGTTATTATTTGGCTTCGTAATGCAAAGTTATTACACCCCACTATGCCTCGTTATGAGTGTTTTACACCCCGAAAAGGTACATAATAGTGTTTTATCGAGTCGATACATCACTCACCCTGCTTAGGGTTTATAATTTCTGAACCTATGAAACTTCTGAGTGATTCTTTGTATTAAGATAAAGAGTTGTACACTGGAAAACATAGAGTAAGTCCTATCATACAAGTAATAGTTGAGTTGACCGGTTTGACTTGTTGACTTAGTTTGACTTTGATTTGGCCCGAAAATGATGGTTGTCACACATTGAGCTGTGCTTACTACGTTTCTGCCCTGCTGTACAATCTGGTTGCTACCAATGTCACCTTTCCTATCTACTACCACCTGCTTGAATTCTGGCAGTTCATCCACACTAATGATCCAATCATAAAAGACTATTCCTCATAAACTCCCTCAAATTCAAGAATGCTGAGCTGGAAACCAACCTCAAAATGCTAAACGGTCTATTCATTCATGCGCAGATCTCTTTTGTAAGATTCTATTTCACCATCCTTCCCTGATTCCGACTACTTAATTTGGTTCTATAAAACCACCCCAGCCAGTTCAAGGATCAAATTAGAAATTATTGCCTAAATGTTGCCCTGAATTGCAAGAAGTTTTCAACAAAGCTTTGCCCACTCTTGTGTTGATCGTCTTTGCATTGGTCGTTAGCTTGATGGTTATTTTTGCGTCTTTCCGGCCTGATCAACTAATTCAAATCTTATTAGGGATTTTAGGTTACAAAAGGAATGTACATGTGGAAATTTTCTTAACACTTAAGGGTACATGTAACCTTTAAATGAATCTATGTCTTTTTTCACATCTAATAGCAACATACTTATGAAAACCACAAACTAACCCCTATGAACTGAAATTCATGGTTAAGAAAAACATACATTTTCTAGATTCCAAACAAGCTAATCAAATATTGTTGTCTTCTTGGGAAAACTAACTCCAATAGTATATGAGCCTCTAATGTTTCACACATACAACACAAGAAACCCTAATATTGAGAGGAGAGAGAGGAGATAGAAAGGATTTTTGCATTTTTTCCCTTGGAATAGGTTTGCTAAAAGCCAATGGTTAAGGCCCTATTTATAGCTGCCAGGAAATCCTAGAAACCCTGAATTTGAACTTACACTAATCATATTTTAAGTCATGTAATTATATATTTCCTTGATAGTATCATATTTATAAACTTTTTTATACATTATTTTAATAAATTTGAGTTATATTTTGGTAAAATGCAAAGATATTTGGTACTTATATTGTTCGAATTCTATTTTGCAGCCAACAAGGATATTCTCAAGGAAAAAGGAATGAAATCGAAGAAAACTGGATACTTAGAGGACTAGAGCTGAAATTAGGAGAAGGAAGAAGAAAACGAGGATATTGAAGTTCCTAATTTGTGGACATCTATTTCCCATGGAGTGGTATTCAAGAATCTTCTTGAATCCTTACATGAACTTTGCTCACAACGTGACCATCTCTTGGTCACGACGTGACCACATGTCAACAAAACAATCCGCTACGGACATGGACATATTCCTTGGCACATATGGGATTACTACAATTTGTACACCATGATACTCTTATTGTCACGATGTGAGAGCCAAAAATTTGAAATTATACAAACCGATCATTAATCAGAATCAACAAACTGAGGCCAGAGAGAGCTGAGATAAATTGCAAAAAAAACCTTCTGAAAAGTCCTTGGAAGGTTGGAATTGTTGGATAAGGTGTCTAAGTCCATAACTATATTTGGTATGTACTTGACTTGGCTTGGCATGGTCCATTTGGGTTGCATGGAATCTCAACAATTAGATAGACATAATGAGAATAAGGACACTTATGATTTGTTAATATATTCTGATATATCACTATGAAATCATATTATTTAATTAGTATTGATCAAGAATTAATTTGGAATTAATTTTGTGATCAAAAGAGACTAATTAAATATATGTGGATTGATTATGTAAATCTTTCATTCTTATATAGTGGGCTTATGGTCCATGATTCACTAGATTGGGCTAGGACCCATTGGGTGCTCCATGGAGGTTAAAACCCATGGATCATGGGGGAAATGAAAATCCATGCACATTAAGGTTTACATGGTGTAACCCTACATGTGACACACTATATAAGCAACCTCATACGGAGAAAAATCGGCCACTAAGACAAAAAGAGTGAGGGCTAGATGAATTTGTGCTTAAGTATACTTCTCTCAAGTTATTCCAAGAGTTGTGGTGTTGTGTGAAGCATTTGAGGCATCAAATTTGGGGTGCTCGGCTTACAAGGTCTTTAGGAATCCAAGAAAAAACAAAGGCATGTCATTCTACAATTTTTTATATTACAATTACCCCATGGTGTCACACCCCAAAACCATGAACGGCGGAAACGTTTTGGGCGGAGGACGTCATGTACAATATCACAACAATGAATAGTAGTAAACAAGCAACAACATCATCGATTGCATTAATAATATAATTTTAATACAAGTGTTTTGATATGTCTAATAGACACTAAAGTATAAATCAAAATGAAAGATGAGTCTTGAACGAGCTCCATCTTCTCTAAACCTTGCATCGGTACCTGTCTACTGTTGTCATGAGGATACAAGTTATTTTGAAAGGGAGTATCAGCTTTAAAGCTGGTAAGATCATAAGTATTTTAGTATCTTAATTTGTAAGAATGTATTTGTACGTATATGAAATGTAAGTATTTGTACGTATATGAAATGTAAGTATTTATACGTGTATGAAATGTAAGTATGAAAACGTTTTGAACATCCTAGAAATCCCTATGCTTCCTACTGAAAGTAGCCTTCTACCAAGGCATCTAGTATCTGTGTGTGTCTCTTGTAAGAGTGTGTATTTTCCTAAATTTGACTATCATTAACCAAAAATATAGTTTCTACATTACGGTACATCGTGTGAATGTTCACGAAGTGAATGTAATGGGAAAATGAAATAGTACTATGGTGTAGTATCAAATAACTACAACCGTACTAACTACCTTAAATCTATTGTAATTTCGTAAATACTGTAGAATTTGTAATAAGTGACTACTTTTGTACTATTTTGCCTTATTTTAGGGATAAGGCGTAATGTGATGGCTAGATCCCAGACTAGACGCTCCCCTGTCAAAGAGATTTTAGGACCCACACACGACCCCTGCATGTTTGCAAGCCGCGAACATCCACATTACTATGATCATGTATACCTAATATAACTATCACAATGCGTTGTGATTCATTGGTATAGTTAGATCCTGAAATCGTTCCATGCTATAGCGCCTAGTTATGTCTGTCCTATTATCGTATATGTAAACGCACTCATGTAAGCGTATCTATGTAAACGTACTCATGTAAGCGTATCAATGTAAACGTACTCATGTAAGCGTAATCATGTAAATGTATCTATGTAGAAGTATAGTAATGTACTGTAATGTTCTACATGTGCTAGCTGTAATGTGTGTTCTCTCTGTATCTAGCATGTATAGTAATGTACTGTGTGTACTAGCTATAATGTGTGTTCTCTCTCTATCTAGCAAGTATTGACTCATGAATGAACTGACTCGTGGTATGATTCTGCATTCTAGTAATCGTATTAGTATCTTCCTAAACTACCCATATGGTAGCTTACTAGTAATGTAACTGGTACGTATGAACATGGAAGTATTCCCTTGCTACCCAAGGGTATTGAATTGACTGGAAGAACCTTTATGACTATATATGTACACATGATATATAACTAATATTTAAACGACCTTCGGACGGATACCCGATACCCTACCAGACCACATCCCAATGGGGAAAAGGACATAAAGCGGGTTAGCCTTCCTAAGTCCTTTAAACATTACTGATATAACTATACATATCTAGGCATGCAATTGAAAATATAAAATTATAAAAGAAGTTTTGTAAAGCCTTTGAAAAGTTTTATAACTAGGAAAAGATGACTTGATGTCAGTTGGTAAAAGGATTTGATAATAGTTTGTTTGATGAGAACAATTTAAAGTATAAGGAAAACCTTTGTTTTGAAACACAACTGTAACAGGGTTTGAAAAGAAACATTAAGTATGTAAGACAGGTTAACAAAGAGTTTTAAACGATTAAACATGTTTTGGAAAACCATTTGAAGTAATCTGTTTGGTAAAACAGCTAAAAGAGTAGTAAATCCTTTTGTATGCTACTTATTAATCACATGTGATTGATATAATAACTAGCATGATACATTTAAACCATTGATTAAGGGGTATGAACTCACCTGTAGCAAGTGGTTGGGATGAATAGACTGTATAGGATGCTAGGTGTCAAGTAAAGACTTGCACACACTCTATGATCCTAGATAACATATAATATCACATATATGTAACCAATAAGCCTTTAAACAATTACCTAACAAGGTTAAGACATCCTAAAACATGTTAAACACTTTATATAAGTGTTACAAGTGCTAAGGATTGCATCTAAGTGTTGTAGGACAAGGCTATTGGGTTTTAGTGTTCAAGGGAACCCCTAATATGAGTTTACTCCCTAAAGACCATAACCCCTTGAGTTTACGGTCGTAAACCCTTGAGTTTACGGCCGTAAGCTCACAACCTTATGACCATTTGATGCTTTGAATTCTACTAAGTCATTCCAAGCATTCCTACTTCATGTTTAAGCCCTAGGAAATGTTTTGTGGCATCAATACACTCCTAAATGGAGTTTACGGCCCATGGACCATTTCTCCATGAGTTTGCTGCCATAAACTCCTATGGAACATGGTTTTATGATGTTTTCAAGTTCTAAACACTTCAAGGTAAAAGTCTAGGCTTGATTCAAGGCATAAGGAAGGAATATGGGTCATTTATACTCACTTTGCGGTGTTTACGGTTTTAGGAGATCCCCAAACCGTAAACACATATAAATGAGAGATTTTGGTGCTTCTTATGTGCTAAACATATCAAGGAAGGATTTAGACATGTTTCTAAGGATTGTGAAGGACTAAGGCACCCTAAGGCACCCTTATTTGGGGTTTACGGTCCAAGAACATTCTTGGACCGTAAACACCTTGATCTTGGTGTTCTTGGAACTATTTCTTGATGTAAGGGAATGTAACAAGCTTTAAAAGACTCTAGGATAGAAGTACTTACTATATGGAAGCTTGAAATGAGCTAAAAGTCCAAGAACACTAGTGTGTTCTTGGTGAAAATGAAAGAATCAACCTTTTGGAATGATTTCACGGTTAGAAATGTGTTAAAACACTAGATTAAGTCATATAACAACTTAAGAAGGCTAGAAACACTTACTAGATTGAAGATCTTGAAAAACTTTTGGATGATACTTGAGAGAGAAATGGGTTTGGATCTTGAGATTTGGAAAAAGTGTAAATAATGACTAAATCTCATATATATACTCCCAAATTTAGGGTTTTTGGCAGAAAATATTTTATTCAGGCAATAAACTCTAATTTCTTAGAGTTTTGGAATAATAGTGCTGCACAATAACCCTAGGGCATCCTCTCTCCTGATATCACCCGAAGTGTAAATCCTAAAATACTCAAACTTGTTTCAAAAAGTTTGAAACTTAGCAGCAACTTTTCTGGCTTCTATTGTATTGAAGGGTTGTACATAATAGAAATTTCGGGTTGTACATAATAGAAATTTCGAGTTGTCACATATGGTATGCTAGTTAGAATGCGAACCTTGAAAAAATCATATTTACATGTATACTAGAGAAAACATAGATAAAAGGTTTCTAGGGTGGCATGTACACCATAGGAGTGTTATAATGCTCAAAACCCATCAGTGGTATCAGAGCCTACGCTTGTTTTCTAATGTACTTGATGCAAACTGCTTGAAAAAGTCAAATTTCTGCTAACTGTTCAGTGAAATCGCCGAGTCCATGGGGGGAATCGATGAGTCCAAGTGAAACTTCTTCCTACTCGTCGAGTAGGAGGCCCTGTTTGCAGATTTTTGAGTTTTGCTGCTGGAAATGGACTAGAATCATTACCCTAAACTGTTTTGGACTTATAAAACCTATTTTTGATATGGTAATGATTATGATAATCCATTTACTATGATTATTATCGAATTTTCAAGTTTTATATAGGTTGATATGATTCTTGAAATTGTTGATTTGAATGTTCATGCTTATGAGTTTTAGTAGATCATAGGAATTGTTTGAAAATTGTTTGTTAGTGTAATTCTTGATCTTAATGCCAATTAATGGACTCCATAACTTGTCCTCAAGTTATGGAATTCCAAAAGTCTTTTCTTTAAAGTTATTAAAACTCATAAGTTATTGAATATGAAAGGTTTTGAATAGTTTCAAAACTTGCTCGCAACCTGTAGGTTTTGTGAACGATGTATTCATCGATGCACTCTAAAAACCCATTGACATGTATTGCAAGTGGACTCTCGAAAATGATACTGTCAATAAACGAGATAACCCTAGCAGCTGTGCTCGAAGGACAATACTGGCAGCTACGCCTCAAATAGAATGTCACAATTCTGGCAGCTGCGCCTAAGTGATAGAACTAGCAGCTGTGCTTGACAGCTGTGTCATTGAAAACGATGGACTTTGTACCTATTTGTCACACCCCAAAACGGGAACGTCGGAAACGTTCTGGGGTGGATGACGTCATGTCAAGTATCACAACATATGCAGTATAGTCATCAAAGTACAAAAACCATTGCATTAATATTAATAGTTTTACATAAGTTACATTTCATAGAGACATTAAAGTAATACATAAACTAGTGTAGAGGCAGCTTGATTCTAGACTGACTTCACCAAAGCTCCCAGGTGTACCTACCTATTGGTAACATGAGAATACAAGTTATTTTGAAAGCGAGTATCAACATTTTATAAATGCTGGTGAGTTCATAAGTATTTAGTGTCATTTGTGTAAGTAAGCATTTTTATTCAAAATAACTTTATGAAGAGTAGTAGTTTAGAGTCTACGGTGTATTAGCATCCTTTCCAGAAAATCCTATATTTTCTAAATACAAGCAGTCTTCTACCAAGACTCGACAGAGTTAGGTTTTAAAGAGTAATTTTCCCTTACATACTATCATTACCAAAATACGGTATTTGACTTTAAAGAAAGTAGGAGAATATCACTAGTAAAAATACTAAGGGGAAATTGATGGGTTTTAGCCATAAGAACTTTCCTATGTGCGCATGCAAAACCCTAATGCTTGGATCTAGGCTTTCTAATAAACATGCTTTTGAATCCAAGACTTCTAATGGCTAATTAGGTTAAACAACAATATTGAAACAGATCTAGAATCATACCTTTGAATTCCTTGTTGATCTTGTTTGTCTTGGAGCTTCTAGAGTCACAATTGTCACTCCTCTAATGGCTTACAAACACCAATAGCAAGCAAGATGATTTAGGAGAGAGGAGAGGGGAGGAATTCGGCCAGAGGTTCCTTGCTTAAGGTTGTGTGTCGAATTCCCTCACCCATAGGGTCTATTTATACTTGTAGACTCCTTAAGGGTTTCACCCTAAACCCTAATTGGATAATCTTCTCTTAAGGCTATCCAAATCCATTCCATAGATAACCCTATGGACGATTTGAGCTATCCTAAAGCTCTTAGAATCCGTCCAAGGTATATCCTAATGGATTTATAGTCTAAAGTCTAACTATCAAACAATTGACAGTTTATACCCTCTTATTTAATTAATCTCTTTAAGTCACCAAATTAATACCAATTAATTTATGACTTATATTAATCAAATAGCCAAATATTATTCCTTATAATATTTACTCTCTCTTAATAAATCATCCTTCAAGTTGCTATGGTGAAGGCAACCCAAAAGGACCATGCACAACCGAATATAGTTATAGCCTTAGACACTATTCCAACAGAAATAACATATGCCTCAGTAGAAATACTGCTGACTAAGGCAAAAGAAAACATAGACTCCAGGGAAGTATCGAATGAATGATATGCCTGGCTCAGTCTAACAAATAGAAACACAGACCCCACACGATATCAAATGAACAATACGGCTAGCAAGGTCTAAAACAAAGAAACACAGACCTCGGACAGTATTAAATGAATGATACAACTAGCAAGGTCTAAAACAAAGAAACACAGACCCCAGACAGTATCAAATGAACGATACAACTAGCAAGGTCTAAAACATCCGTTAATCCTAAGTGGGTTGTCTCGAAGTATAGTGTTGATTCTCGTTACCTTAAGGCCATGAATTATAAGGTAAACGTGGAGATACTCGTAACCATACTAATTGAAACTAGAGTACTTGACGCCCTACAAGTGTCGGAATAAATGTGACATTTGTCACCCCTTGGCTTGGTAGGACGAGGACTGTAGCTAGCAGTCAGGCTGCGGGAGTGTCAGTCCCATATAGATCTATACACACAATGCCCGCTCTCCCTCCAGGAGACTCTGGTTACCAACTTGACAGCAGGGAAATCCGTGTCCTAAAGATGTATCTCGTATTCTGAATTCTGTTAGAGGCGCTGGAATAATGATACAGACTGATGAATGAACTGATTCTTTTGAAATTCTCGTACTAGAAAGAGTAAATAGAACCTCCTAACTATTCCTATAATAGTTACTAGTGTCTCTGATCTATGAATGATGAATGGAAGGATGCCCTTGCTACCTAAGGGAAATGAACTGGTCGATGTAAACCTTTATGTCCATACATGTATACATGATATATAACTAATGTTTAAATGACCTTCGGACGGATATCCGATACCCACCAGAGCACATCCCAACGAGGAAAAGGAAATAGGGCGAACTAGCCTTCCTAAGTCTTTTAAACATTATTTATATAACTACACAAGTACATGCATGCATTTAACGAAGTAGAAGCATAGAAGTATAGAAGAAACTTTGGTAAAACCTTTGGAAAACCTTTAAAAATAAGAATTTACGACTTGATATCGTTATGTAAAACAAGCTTTGAAAACCGTTCATAAACACGTTTTGAATATAATTTGATAAAACAATATAAGTAAAGAAAACCTTTGTTTAAAACCCTGCTGTAACTTGTTTTGAAGTAAAACATATGGTGCGAGAGACAATTTGAGAAAAGATTTAAACCAGTAAAGACGTTTTGGAAAACCATCTATAGTATTATACTTGGTAAAACAACTGAAAGTGTGATAAATCCTTTTGGATGCGGGTTATTAATCACACATGATTGATATGATAACTAGCATGTTTTAACTTGTATTCCCCCCCATAAAGCATGTAAAAACGTTTAAAAGGTTAATTCAGGGGTATGAACTCACCTGACGTTGGCGTTTCGGATGAATGGGTGGTATAGGATGCTAAGTGTCAAGTGAGGACTTGACCACACATGCGAATCCTATTTAACATGTAATGATACATTTAAGTATCTAATTAGTCATTTAATAACTAATTAAGCAAGTAAGGATGTCTTACTACATAAAACAAACACTTTGCTACAAGTGCTATAAGTACCAAGGGTTGCATAGAAGGTGTGTATGGACTCACATTGGAGTTTACTCTTCAAATGATGGCTCTTATGGGTGTTTATGGTTTCAAGACCACTTCCACCATGAGTTTACGGTCGTAAACTCATGGTAGTGGTGTCATGGGATGTTTATAGGTCTTATCTCACTCATAGAATCATGCTAGAGTCGAATCAAGGGCTAAGGAAGTGATTGGGGCTCAAAATGGACACAATAGGGAGTTTACGGTCCTTGGACCACCCCTTGAGGAGTTTACAGCCGTAAACACATGAGTTTATGGTCGTAAACTCATGTTAGTCTATTTCTTTTGTGCTTTGGTGGTTCTAGGCTATGTAGGCAAGGTTCTAGTCACTTATATGAGCATAGGAAGGTGTTAAAGGCACTTAAACACCTTGGAAAGGTGTTTACGGTATATGAAGGTGTTCTTGGTGAGTTTACTACCTTAAACACATGATTTTATGACCGTAAACTCATGTTTGTCCATGAATCATGTGTTTTGGTGGTTATAGGTTAAGCATACAAAGTTCTAGGTCCAATTCTAAGCCATACAAAGTGTTAAGGGCACTTCAACACCCTTTGGGGGTGTTTATGGTCTAATAAGGGGTGTTTATGGTTTTGAGAGACCTTCCCAAACCGTAAACTCAAGTGTTGCTCATTGGGGCATGTTTTGGTGCATCACATGAAGGATTACAAGGCTCTAGGCACTCATGGAAGCTTTTGGAGGTGTTTGAGGGGTAATTTAACACCCAAAAAGGTGTTTATGGTCCTTGAAGTTGGGTTTATGGTCCAAGACGCCATATGTTGATATTTTGGTGTTCTAAGTCCTTTCATGTAAGCCCCTAAGTCATAACTAAGCTCCATAAGTGGTTTAGAAGGGTTTTTGGGCATCAAAACCCCATCTATGAGTGTTTACGGTCCAAGAGTGTTCTTGGACCGTAAACTCATGATCTTGAGGGTTTTGGGTAGTTTAAACACGAATTTGTAAGTTAAATGAGCTACACAACAAGTTAGGATAGATCACTTACTAGTTTGGGGCTTGAAAGAGGCGATTTTTGACGAAACCCGATTTGTAGAGAGAGAAAGTAGAGAGAGAGAGAGACTCCTAAGGTGTGAAAAGGGTTGTAATGAAACCCACTCAACCCTTATATAGGGTGGAGTTTATGGCTTGGTTGGGGGGTCCACCTAACACCAACCACAAACGGAGGTTTTCACGACTACCGTTAAACACGGGAATTTTAAAATTAGACTGCCTTATTTTTGGTTTGCTTGATGAATATTATTTAAAATATTCCAACGGGTTTAATTCCGATCAAAAATATTTTTGGGATAAATTTGGATAATTTTTGACGTACTTAATTTTGACGTTAAAACTAACGGAAATTTTTGGGTTGTCACACTATTCCTTAGGATAATCCTTATGAATGAATGAATGAGAAATAGCTGATTCTTAGGGTATATCCTTAAGAGTAAAGAAGATAACGGGGATGTGTAATTGGGTTAACTGTTTGATGATTAAACATAATAATTATATTATCATGGGTTGAAAACCCTATGTACTCACCAGGTTTCCCAACCTGACCCACTCAGTTTATTTATATCACAGGTGTTGATATGAAGTCACATTACACCGAGAGATTAAGGAGATATAAATAACTAGTGATAATGAATGTAAGTTTTGTTTATGCTTATGTTTATGTATTGACGATGACATCCCGAATGTTTTAAAGAGAATAAAAATACTTTTCTTCGGAAATGCCTTGATAACGTATTTATCATGTTTCACTAGGAATAAATTCCGCACATTTTTATTAAAAAGAGGTACTCTGATTTTTATAAAGCATAAACAAAATCAGTCTTTTCCGGCCGTCAAAATGGGGATGTCACAATTGGTATCAGAGCATTAGTTGAAGCGAACTAGGAATATGGATTTATTTCTAGACTTAAACTTAGAATGATAAGGAATGATTGTGAGGAGTGTGTCTTAGGTAATACACCTGAATAGACACAAGCACTAGCTTATTTAGGGAAAACGCCTAACATGATTTTATGTGCTAAATGATTTATGATGCTAAATTTATGATCAGATCTATGGTCTGTTGTCGACCGGATCAGGAAACTTTATGTGTTCAGACTTCTAAACGTTTAATTATGGTATTAGAACTAGCATGTAACTTTTCGGAGTAATAGGGAGATTTACACGTCGATCGTAAATAAAATCTTTCCTATCTTAATTCTCGTCATTACATGCCGAACGTATGAATTGGTGTATAGATCGAAATGGAAAGAACCCGAAGTGGAGTCGGGAACGCAATTGGAAATAGGAATGAACAACCCCTAGTGATTGAACAAATACCTGTTGTAGTAGAAGCTGCACCTGAACCAATCACCATGGCTGGAGTACAAGCCATGATTTGGGCTATGTTAGCTGAACAAAGGGAAGAAATGAGGAGGATGTTGCATGAAAATAGGGATGAACTTACCATGCCCATTGAGCAACCTGTGCTGATTCCCGAGCAATCGGAGGAAGGGAACTATAGCCACCATGTAAGTCAAGTTGGGACTCATGGAGAATGGAGGAATGGCCCAGAGTGGGGAAACGACAAGGACGGACGAATGTATAAGAACTTCTTGGGTGCCAAGCCACCAAGCCTTTCCGGAAGCCCGAAGCCAGTTGATATTATGGGCTGGGTCTCCGAGATGGAGATGGTATTTGAGAGCTTAGACTGCAACGATAAGCAAAAGACAGTCTTTATAGTCAGACAACTAAAGACCATAGGGTTAAGTTGGTGGAAGTTGCTTGCAGATACAATGCCACGAGGATAAGCCATACGAATGTCTTGGGAAGCATTCACACAATAGTTAAAAATACATTACTGCTTAGAGATAGATCTGATAGACCTAAACAACGAGTTTCAGAACCTGAAGAAAGGGAAGATGAGTGTTGATGAGTATGCCACTGCATTCACTGAGAAGATGAAGATATTTCCCTACTTGGTGCCTACTGAACTCTCCAAGATAGATAGGTTCGCTAACGGACTGCCTGCAGACTTTGGCCCAACGGCCAAAATGGTAGCTACTTTGAAAACAGCCGTTAGAGCAGCTAAGAATATAGATACCCAAATAAGAGAAAGGGGTCTAGAAAAAGACATGCTAGGAGAAAAGAGGAAGTTTGAAGGATCTTCAAGGCCCAACAAGGAGAGTAAATCAAAGTTTGGAGGAGGAGGAAGAGGCGAAGCAAGATGGTGTGATAAGTGTGAGAAGAAACACTTAGGAAAATATGGCGAGGACTAGTAAGAGTGGAAAAGGGTGACTTAATGTTTATCATAGATCGGTGGAGTGCGTATGGGTAACCGACACATTGATTAGGTGATAAAGATTAAGGTTACCAAGTTAATTTGCATGGTTATTCACACCTTGTTTGTGATGCTTGGCACCCCAGTCACAAAATTGAGAGGACACAATCGAGATTTAAACATGCTATTGAAAAGTTCAATGAATCTCAAAAGATCTAGGAGTTTCAATCTAATTGAAACCTTATAATTTATTTCGTTTTTCATGGTGGAAATTGGTAAATCGTCATTCGCCTACCTTCAAATATTTTATAGCTTGGATTACGGCATCCCTCTTCTAAGTTATAAAGTATTGTGTTGGGTCCTAGCCTTAATATTACATTTGAGTGTCTTATTAAGGATTCCATATCTAATCTAAACTTGTCCTTCTTCTTTTCAGATGTCTTCCAACAATGCTACTTCTGGCTCAAACGCTACCAAATCCTTCCCTCTCATGAACCTTTGTGGGAGAGTAATATTTGATGGTACAAACTTTAATGATTGGATCAGGAACATCAGGATGGTCACGCGTTACGAGGACAAGGAATATATCCTAGACAAGGAGTTGAAAGAAATTGATGAATCTACTGCTACTCCAGAGGAGATTGCTGACTTTAGGGCTAATGAGAGAGATGCTACCAAAGTGGCATGTATCATGTTAGCCACAATGACAACTGAACTCCAGAAGTCCTATGAGGACTTTTACCCTTTTGAGATGCACATGGACCTGATGGATCGCTACCATTAGAGTGCTCGTCAAGAGAGGTATGAAATCATCTCTTCCATGACAACAACCTGAATGAAGGATGGTGAATCCATCATGGGCCACTTGTAGAAAATGCAAAGGTATGTGGAATGTTTGCTGAAGTTGAATGTGAACGTCCCTGAGGAGTTGGCTATTGACATCATATTGCACTCCTTACATACTTGTTATGTTCAATTCCCAATGATATATCACATGAAAAAGGAGGAGGTCAGACTCAGCAAGCTTTAAGGACTTTTGAAGACCACCAAAAGTGGTCTCAAAGGTAAATCGATTGTTACTACTCTTACTCCTAACACCACCCCTATCTTGGCTATCGGGCAAAGTAGAGGGAAGAAGAGGAAGACCCTTGCGAAGGGTACCAAAGGAAAGTCTCTTTATGGCCCCTCTTCAAGTGGAACCAAATGTGGTTTTTTCACTCCTTCTTCCGCCCCAAAGGAAGCTGAATGCTTCCATTGTCATGATAAGGGGCACTGGGAACGAAATTGCCCCAAATACTTGCAATATATTAAGGATGGGAAGGTCAAACCCACCCATGCAGGTATTTACACTATATTGTCTAATAACTCACAACATACTACTTCTTGGGTTCTTGATATAGGTTGAGATATTCATATATGTTCTGATTTGCAGGGCCTAAGAAGATGTGAGGATGTGGAGCATAGAAAGATAAAATTGATCATGGGGAATAGGAAAACTTCACTTGTCACCAAGATTGGAGTTTATTCTTTGTTGCTAAGTTGTGGGTTAACTTTAGATTTGAATAAGTGTTGTTACTCGTCTGAAATGGCAAGAAATATTATTTCTTTTCACGGTTTGTACAAACAAGGGTTTACTTTTTCATTTGACAATGACTGTGGTGGTATTAATTCTTTTTATAATGATGTTCTTTATGTTAAAGCATTACCTTGTGATGGTGTATATGAAACTGTGTCGATTGTAGACAACTTAGGAAATAATGTGTTGCATATCGATTCATCCACTAGTTTGGATAAGACATCCTTGTGGCATTGTTGTTTTGGACATGTCAACAAGAAGCGCATAGGAAAACTCCAAAAGGCTGGAGTCTTGGAGTCATTTGACTTAAAGTCAGATGATAGTTGTGAGTATTGTTTCCTTAGAAAAATGACAAAGTCACCCTTCACTGGTACTTGTGCTAGGGGTGAAGGTTTGTTGGACCTCATACACACAGATGTGGGTGGACCCTTCAGAACCGGCACTAGGGATGCTAACCGCTTCTATGTGACTTTTACTGATGGTTACAATAGATATGGTTATGTCTACTTAATCAAGCATAAGTTAGAAACCTTTGAAAAGTTCAAAGAGTTTAAACAGGAAATGGAGAATCAGCTGGGCATGAACATTAAGATGATTTGATCTGATTGAGGAGGAGATTATCTTAGTACAGAGTTCCTTGACTATCTTAAGAAATGTGGAACTGTTTCACAATTGACACCTCCCAGACACCACAGCTTAATGGTTTGGCTGAGAGGTGCAATCGAACCTTGTTGGACATGGTTCGTTCCATGATGAGTTGAGTTTTGTTACCAATATCATTCTGGGGGTATGCCTGAGAGACTGCCGCCCATATCTTTAGTCTAGTCCCTACCAAGAAGGTTGCCAAAACACCTCACGAGATGTGGACTGGGAAAGTTCCCAATTTAGACAACATCAAGATTTAGGGTTGTGAGGGTTTTGTGATACGTGAGACTCAGGACAAGCTCAAACCTCGTAGTGAGCGGTGTATTTTCATCGGCTACCCACATAATTCTTTTGGTTACCTCTTCTACAGACCCAGTAGGAAAGTGGTCTTTATGGCAAGGATAGGGGTCTTTCGAGAGAGAGAACTTATAATCCAAGGAAATAGTGGGAGGCAAATTGACCTTGAAGAACTTCAAGAGTCAAGCGGTGATGGAACCTCAAACCCTAGCAATCAACTTGAGGAGGGAACTCCTGTTGACGAGTCCTTACCTCTGAGGCGTTCCACAAGAGTTAGGAATCCACCTGAGCATTAATATGGTTTTCATATTACTGCGGAAGGTGATGCATTTATCAGTGATAGTACACTGGTAAATTTAGATGAGCATAACTACCTTAAACCAATTGTTAGTTAAGGTATAATGTGATATGATAGTAATCATGATTGATCGACTTAGTAAAACACGACGTTCGAAGATGTCGAAATGGTATGACATTCGTCACCCGTAGACCTGCAGGTCCCACTGTAGCTAGCAGCAAGGTGTAGGATGGTCAATCTAGTATAGATCTATACACAAATTCAAGCTCTCCTTCCAGGAGACTCTGGTTACAAAACGTGACACAATAGTATATTGTCATGCCATGAAGTACTGGCTCACATTAATGTTATAGTATTCTTATATATGTATAGTATGTTATCTTTATCCTAGTGTATTGTATGTTCTCTTTGTATAGTATATTGTATGTTCTCTTTGTTTCTCATTATAGTATGTTCTTTCCGTTTCTTGTTATAGTATGTTTGAACTGACTCTTGTATGTTTCATTGTACTAGAAATAGTGAGTAGTAGTCTCCTAAACTATACCTATTATAGTTTACTAGTAATGTTGTTTGAATGACCGAGTATGTTTGTACACCTTTGTTACCTCAAAGGCATTGAACTAATGTAAGAAATTTTACATCTATACAAATATACATAATATATAACTAAGATTGAAATGACATTCGGACAAACAACCGATACCCTAAGTCCATAACCAAAAAAGGAACATGAAATAAAACGAGTTATTAGTCCTAAGTCCTTTATATAACTATATTTGTATAGACATGATTTTGACAATATATAAGTTTAAAAGAGTTTGATAAAGATTTTAGCATATAAAGAGTTTGATAAAATGTTTTGAAATAGTTGTTTGATAACACAGTCTGAAGTATAAGAAATCCATTTGTTTGATAGTTATTAATCGCATGTGATTGATATAATAACTATAATGTTTCAACTTGTATTCCTCCCATAAAAGCATTTAAAATCATTTAAAAGTTAAGTTAAGGGTATGAACTCACCTGTAGTGAGTGATTCGAATGTAAGATTGATAAAGGATGCTGAGTGACAAGTGAAGTCTCGGGCACAAATGGATCCTATTAAGCATATAATGACACATATGTATATAATTAGTGCATATAACAACTAATTATGATAGAGAACGACCTTATGGACTAGGAAGCACTTGGATTGAAGTGTAATAATCACAAATAATTGTATTAAGGGGAGTTTACGGCCACACCTTGGAGTTTATGGCCATACCTTTGGTGTTTATGGACAACGGGAGTTTACGGCCATAGGGCATGACTTGACGAGGTGTTTACCGCCCTAACAAGCGTTCACGGCCGTAGGTTTGGACTTCAAACAAGTTTGCGGCTAAGATATGCACCAAAACAAGGGTTTGCGGAAATGAAAGGGTTTACGACCATAAACTCTTGATGGTCATGCACCTTATGATGTTTCAAGGCTAGGAATCATGTGTTTATCAAGCCTAACTAGAAGATAGAAGAGATACTTACACTTTTGAGGGTTCCTATGGAGTTCACGACCCAAGAAAAAGTGTGTGTTCTTTGTGAAAGTTGATGATTTTGAAGATCTAACCAAAAGAGGTAATTTCATGGATGAAATCATAGACTTTTACTAGATTAAGAAGGATATTAAGTCGAAAATGGAGGAAACACTTACATAATTGAAGATCAAGATGAAAACTCTTGATAATAGTTGAGAGAAAATCGAGTTTCTTGAGTTGGTAGGGCGAGAAATGGTGGAAAATGAAGGAATATCACTCATAAGGCATGAGTTCACGGCCAACTAAGGGTTTACGGCCGTAAACTCCATTTGATGGAGTTTTCTGGCTTGAATGTTGCACGATGAACTCTAGTAGATACTTCCTAACATCCATTCCTTTAATGCACTATGCTTAGAACAGTCAAACAAACCCTAAACAATGCTAAAAGATAGCAGAAATGAGTCTGACTTTGATTGAATTAAATAGCTGTACAAGATAGAAATTTCGGGTTGTCACATCATCCCCCCGTTAGAGAGAATTTCGTCTCAAAATTAGAGTTTAAGAAATTACAATATCTAAGCTAAAAGATGAGGATATTTAAGTTTCATTCGATCCTCACGCTCCCAAGTGAATTCAGGTCCCCACTTGGCATTCTAGCGAACCTTCACTATCGGGATACGAATTTGCTTCGTTTGTTTGACCTATCGGTCAATGATCTCTACTGGTTCTTCCACGAAGTTGAGGCTCTCGTTGATCTCGATCTTCTCGAGTGGGATTACAAGAGTCTCATCGGATAGACAATTTTCAAGTTCGAAACGTGGAAAGTAGGGTGTATGTTACTAAGTTCGTGAGGTAGTTTGAGTTTGTAAGCTACAGTGCCGATTCTAGCGATAATCTCGAAAGGCCCTACGTATCTTGGATTTAGATTTTTCACGCTTTACGAAGCGTATCAAGCCCTCCTAGGGTGAGACCTTCAAATGAACACGGTTACCAACCTAGAATTCCAAAGGTTTCCTTCTCTTGTCTGCGTAACTTTTCTGTCGGTCTCTAGAGGATTTTAATCGTTAATGAATTTGATCGATTTTCTCTGTCGTTTCTTGTATGATCTCCGAACCTGTGAGAGTGCTATCAGGAACTCGCCCTTTAGCTAGCTATGTGTCACCCACCTCAGCCCAGCATAGAGAGGATCTGCACTTCCGACCATAGTGGGCTTCAAATAGACCAGCCTTTATGCTCGTGTGATAACTGTTGTTGTAGGAGAACTCAACAAGGGGTAAGTGAGTATCCCATGCCTTCCCAAAGTTTATCACACAGGACCATAACATATCTTCCAAGGTTTAAATATTCCTCTCACTTTGTCCGTCGGTTTGCGGATGGTAGACTGTACTCCTGTCCAGCCTAGTTCTTAAGGAAATTTGTAGCGACTGCCAGAACCTTGAAGTGAATCTACTATCTCTATCAGAGATAATCGATATAGGAACACCATGCAATCGTACAATCTCCCCAATGTAGGTTCTTGTTAGTTTCTCCATATTGTCAGTTTCGTTGATAGACAGGAAGTATACAGACTTTGTTAACCTGTCTACGATCACCCAAATGGTATCGAGACCACCCGTTGTCTTGGGCGGCAACTTGGTTATTAAGTCCATCGTGATCCGTTCCCACTTCCATTCTAGTATCTCCGGTTGTTGTAGTAATCCTGAGGGTTTCTGGTATTCGACCTTAACCTTGGCGCAAGTAAGAAACTTACTCACGAAGGTAGCAATCTCTGCTTTCATGTTAGGCCACCAGTATAACTTTTTGAGATCCAGATACATTTTATCTGAACATGGGTGGACATAATATCGAGTGTTGTGCGCTTCAGTCATGACCAAAGCAATTAGGGTTGAATGTACACCATAGGAATGTTGTTATGCTAGACTATATGATTATTGCTTTGGTGTTCATACTTGTTTGTTCAATAGATAAAACTTAGATCCAAAGTAATTAGGGTTGAATGTACACCATAGGAATGTTGTTATGATCAAAATCCATTAGTGATATTAGAGACTGGGATGTTTTTTCAGTTGAATTGGTGTAAGAGTGAATTTCCAAAAGAACAAGAAGTCGAAATTTTTTGCTGTCTGACCTGGAAGTCGACGAGTTCAACATGAACTCGACGAGTTCATCATGAACTCGACGAGTTCAGAATCCAACTTGACGAGTTGACTTGTCAGTTTCCTAATTTTTCGATTTTTTGGCTAGATTTTGATTTGGATAATTACAAGAATTTGTTTTTAATGCCTAAATTCGAATTTTCTGATTGATATCATCATATCCTCATCAAAATTAAAGGATTTGGTTAAATATGGATAATAATAAGATTATTTTGATTTTAGATTTAACCTAGATTTTGAATAGTTTCAAATTGCATCCCTATGGTTTTATAGTTTAAATTTGAAATTAAAAGGCTTTAATTTTTGGATATTTAAATGGTTAAACCCTAATATTTTTAATAGTTTCAAAATGCACCTTTTGGTTTTATAATTTAAAATTTGATTAAATAGTTTTAATTTTGAAGTCTTAGATTTAGAACCTTGGTATTTTGAATAGTTTAAAATTAACCCTCATGGATTTAATTAATTAATTAATTAAGTGTTTTAATTAAAGGATAATTAATAAGTCCAGAAATAGGTTTAAGTTTAATTGAATTGAAAGTTTAATTTATTAAAAGATTAAACCTTAGTATTTTAAATGTATAAAATACACCATTATACTATATAAGATTAAAAGTTTAATTATATATATATATATATATATATATATATATATATATATATATATATATATATATATATATATATATATAAAAGAAAAAATCAGTCTTACCGTTAGTAGGCCTCATTCATGAGGCTGGTCTATAAGGGGTGTTTAAGGAAGCGACTTGTAAAATGACCGTCATTGGGTATCCGCTATTATCCACCACACACTTGACCAATGGAGGGTCATTACTAAATGGGTAGGATTGGACATTAAACTCTCATTATTAAGTATAATGAATATATAAAGTAACTAAACATTTTTATAAATTCCTAATCTTAGTTACTCTACAAAAATATGAAAATGATGCTAATCCATGAAATTGCACTTTGCACCTTGCCAAGTCGTTAGTAGAGCGTATATGGTTAACCGACACACTAACTTGTATTGTCAAGGGTGGCAAAGGATAGCTCGAGAATTATCATAGATCAATGGAGCGTGTGTGGTTAACCGACACATTGGTTAGGTGGTAAGGCTACCCCCATTGGGGGGTTTTAGGCAATCCGCTCACCAATTTTTTAAATAAAAAAAATAAAAATTAAATGATTAATGGTGAACTAGGCCACCACCACAACCCAACTCACACTTGCTCACTCAATTTATTTTCTTTTTTCTTTTATATGTCATATTCTATTTTTTATTGATTTGTAATTTATACATTAAATATTATCTCAATAAAATTAGCAAAAAATACTAAATTTTATAAAAAAAAGTTCTCAATAAATAAAGTATAATATCAATATATTTTTTATTTAATTTTAATTTTTTTATAATAAATAGTTGGTTTGGGTTGGATTGCTAATAGGGTGAAATTTTTGTTGGATTGGGTTGCATAGGTAGAAGAAAGAAAAATTAAAATTTTAATAGAAAATTTATGTTGGATTGGGTTGCTGATGGGGAGAGTGTAATTGACTCGAGATTGCCAAGCTAATTTGCGTTGTTATTCACACGTTTTTTTGTGATCCTCGGTATCCCAGTCACAAACTTGAAGGACATAATCAATATTAAACATGTCATTGAAAAGTTCAATGAATCTCAAAAGATCTAGGAATTTCATTTAAAACCTAATTCAGTTATAATTTTGTTTTCGTGGTGGAATTGGTAAATCGTGATTTACGTACCTTCAAATAATTTACAATTGGATTACAGCATCCCTCTTCCGAATTGTGAATTATTGTCTTGGGTCCTAGCTTTGATGTTTCATTTGGGTGTTATATTAAGGATTAAATCATCTAACCTGAATTTCTCCCTTTTAGTTTTGACAACCATGGTCTTCCTCAATCTTTTGGAAAAGGATTTCCTTCTGAAGATGATCTTCCACGTGTCGATCAAGTTGAAAAATCAATCCTTTCTTCTTGCATTTATGGAACCCAAAATCATACTTCTCTTTCTCCACCTCCTCTAGTGATTCTCCTCGACCCACGTTTTCGTTGACTTAAAACGTTCGAGGTCACTCAAGCCCTATTGGCAAGAAAACACCAAGATGGAAAGTCTGTGTGTGCACATATCTTGAAGATGAAGTCACACATTGATAGACTAGGGATGTTGGGTGTCGTTTCCCAAGGAAGCTGGTTGTTGAATTGGTTCTTCAGTCACTCCCTGAATCAAATAGTCAGTTCGTTAAGGACTACTATATAACAGATAATGATATGACCCTTGTTGATCTTACATATTTGCTAATTGCTGCTGAAAAAACAATGCTTTTGCGCACTAGTCAAGCAAAGTTGATTGGAAGATCTACATCCAAATTTCCATGGACATTGGTGATGGCAAAGGTGATAGTCGAGAAATTATTTCTCTTCCTAAGGGAGAGAAATCGGTCATGGTCGAAAAGTTTGATCATAAGAGAAAGGCAAATTCTAAGATAGTCCCATGTGTCATTCCCAAAGAGTCCATATGATTCTATTGCCAAGAGTAGGAGCATTGGATGCGAAGCTATCATATCTACCTGAAAGATCGCAAGGATAGTAAGGTCAAACTCTATGACTCTACTTCAGGTAAATCCACTATCTAACTCTATTTAAGTTCCTATTTATAGATTCTTAATACATGATGTGATAAGATTTCATTTTAATGTTTTATAGGATCTATGAAACGGAAGGAAAATTAAAAGAATAAGTAAGCTGAGTCTGATCGTGAAGAGATGGATTTTAATCACATGGTTCGATGATCGGATTTTTGATCTGCTACTTAGGAGTTATGATAGATTGCTTATGAAAATTTAGTAACATAGTTTTCATTTTCATTTGTGTTGTAAGGACAAGTTTTTCCGCATTTTATAAATAAAATAAAATTTGATTTTATCTTTTTTTTTTTTTATGTATCCTTGCAATGACATTTTTGAAAATTGGTGTTTATATTTCTATTGTTAGCAATGCTGCAAAAGGATTTGATTATTGGTTATATAGTTTGTGGTAGTGTCATAATTTACCAACTGAGGAAATATTCTCATCACCCAATTTTAAATTGGACCGAAACTTGGAATCATGCAATATTGACTTTTGTGATGTATGAGAATCTTGATCTTTGGTAAATTAAGACTGAATTCCTTGTTCACATATGTATGTGACTCAAGTGAAAGACTATTGAAGGATCTAGTGCACATTGATGTGTACAAGTTAGATCCACCACAAAGGATGATAAATCTATTCGTCCTGATTTACTATAGGTTCAGTAAGTATGGTTATTCTTACAAGTTTAAGCATAATTATAATACCTTGAGAAGTTTCAATGTATACCAGAACGAATAGGAAGAATCAATTAGGAAGAAAGATAAAAGTTTCTCCAATCTGAAAGGAAAGGAGAGTACTTTAGTATCGTGTTTTATGATCATCCTAATGATTATGGAACCATGTAACAGTTGATCCTCTAAGGACACCTAAGTGCATTTATATGACTAAGGAGAGAAATCAAGAATTGTTGGAATGGTTAAATCAAAAGGATGAGTCATACTTCGTTCCAAAATCGAGTTTTAGAGTCATACTCTAGTTACTCCAAGTTGTACTTTGAGTGACATATCCTAAGTAGGTTTATAACACCTCATGAAATGTGGAGTAGAAATGTTTCTTACTCTTGCACATTTGAAATTGGTAGTTGTGGTGTTTTGGCTAAAACAAAGATCAACGAAGACCAATTATATGAAGTGTTTCTTGATAAGAACCCTCAATAACTCTTGAATATTTGTTTTTTCAAGGAATGTTCCTTGAAAGAGAATCTTATATGTCAAGAGGTCAGTGGGAGTCTTAATGGTCTTGAATAGTTTCAAGAACTAAACAAGAATAAACCTTTTGGTAATCACTAGCACACGACTTGAGGATGATAACTTATCGTGTTGACATATTCTTGTTTTCTGTGCCCATTCCAGTTATGTTAACTATACATCTGACTTCTGTGAGTTCTCATTTGATTGCATAAGGCAAAGCATCTTGATCAGTGAAAGTACATTGATCAGTGTGGGTGAGCTGCTCAAATAACTTGGAAGCAATGGTAGGCCCTTGTGCTGTCGGATGACAAGAAATTAAGATTAAGCAGGTTTAGTCCATAAGATTTTGAATTTGTCATAAACCTTGTCTTATGATAGTGGTTGGAAATGATAAGTTCATCTAGATAGGAACACATACATCATAAAATCTAAGTGGTAAGAGGTTTCTCTCTACTTCATGAAAATGATTGTGAGGAAACGTTTTCACTAGTAGATTTTAAATGATTGATTAATATCATTAGAGTTACCAGTTGTGATAATTACATTCTCAAATTCGAGTATGATTACGACATCCCTTTTCATAGTTCGAATTGTGAGAAATGGCAAATAGTTTGAACGTTTGGGACTTATTGTTATGAGTTCTGGAAAAGTTTAGACACACAAATATGCTATATAATGAAAATTTCACCATAAAGACTTATCAAAGCACCACGTATCATAAATCAGAACCTTGGTAAGAAAGTTAATAAGTACTGTTTTCTAGAAGCCCAGTTGATTACTGAGTACATGTCAAAGCTAACTGGGGCATATTTATTATGCTGATTAGAACATAATTGTTATGCTAGTGGGAGCATGATTATTATAAAAGGTGTTGCAAGTTAGCAATGCTGTTTATAGGAAACAAAGGTTACAAATTTGCAAAGTTGCAGAATGTTACACCCCAAAACCGGAACGGTGGAAACGTTCTGGAGTGGAGGACGTCATGTATAGTATCATAGCAATGAAAAATAGTAAACAAGCAACAACATCATCCATTGAATTAATAGTAATATTTTAATACATGTGAGTTCTTTCATAGAAAAAGACATGAAAATAAGTAATCAAAACAAAAGATGAGTCTTGACTGCTCAGCCTTCTCAAAACCTGGTTATCGTACCTGTCTACTGGGACCTGAGAATACAATTGTTATTTTGAAAGCGTAGATCAACATTTAATCTAGTGAGTTCATAAGTATTTAATGTCATTGTTTGTATAAGTATCAATGAAAATGTTTGTACATATTTGTAAATGTTTTAACTTCCTAGAAAATCCCATATTTTCTACTAGTATAAAAGAAGTCTTCTACCGATTCCCGAATGAAAGCAAGTAGGTAGTCTTCTAATGAGACCCGCTGAAAGTAAGTAAGTAGTCTTCTCACGAGACCTGCTGAAAGTAAGTAATAATGTGATTGATAGTCCCCATACTAAATGTTCTCCATATAAGAGATTCTGGGAACTAAAGGAGACTTCCGCAACGAATTGCTAGGTCGAATAATCCACATTAATGTTATGAAATCATATATATACCCACAACTATACCTATAATAGCTTACTAGGAATTTATATATATATATATATATATATATATATATATATATATATATATATATATATATATATATATATATATATATATATATATGAATAAATGAATGTATACCTTTGCTACCCAAAGGTACTGAACTGATAGATTAGAACCGTTATATCTACATATGTATACATAATACATATCTAAGATTTAGATGACCTTCACACAAGTAACCAATACCTTAAGTACACATCCAAACGAGGAAAAAGAAATAAAGCGAATTAGCAGTCCTAAGTTCTTTAAACATTATTTATATAACTATACATATTTAGACATGCTTTTAACAATTGTACTAGGAATAGTAAATAGAATCTCCTAAACTATACCTATTATAGTTTACTTGTAATATATGTATAAGAATGAATGAAAGTATTCCTTTGCTACCTAAAGGTACTAAAATGACTGATAGAACTTTTATGTCTAAATATGTATACATAATACGTAACTAATATTTAGACGACATTCGGACAAATAACCGATACCCTAAGACCACATACAAACAAGGAAAATGAAATAAAGCGAGTTAGAAGTCCTAAGTCCTTTAAACATTACTTACCTAACTATACATATATAGACATGCAATTGAAGATATATATATATATATATATATATATATATATATATATATATATATATATATATATATATATATATATATATATTTAAGAAGAAGTTTTGTAAAATATTTGAAGAGTTTAATAATAAATATCTATGACTTGATGTCAGTTTATAAAACGATATAAAAGTATTTTGTTTGATAAGAACAAATTAAAGTATAAGACAGATTGATAAAGAGTTTAACATGTAAAAATGTTTGAGGAAATCATTTGGAGCAGTATGTTTGGTAAAACAGCTAAAAGCGCAGTAAATCCATTTGTGTACTAGTTATCAATCACATGTGATTGATATAAGAACTTATATGATTCAACTTGTATCCCCCCATAACAGCATTTAAAAACATTTAAAAGGTTAATTAAGGGGTATGAAATCACCTGTAGTGAGTGGATTGGATGGAAGTGTCGGACAAGGTGCTAGGTGTCAAGTGAAGATTTGAACACACATAATGATCCTAAATAACATATAATAACACATATATGTATCCAATTAGTTATTTAACAACTAATTAGCTAAGTTAAGACACCCTAGGATATGGAAACACTTTGATTCAAGTGCTATAGGTACCAAAGGGGTTGCATCTAAAGGTTGCATGGCATGGATTTGGAGTTTATGGACCAAGGACCACTCCTTATGGAGTTTACGACCTAAGGTCATTTCCCCCATGAGTTTACAGCCGTAAACTGATGGTACTAAGTTCCATTTGGTGATTTAAGGTCTTATAAGTCATGAGTAAGCATTCAATGATCAAGTCCAAGCCTTAGGAAGCATTAGGGGCACAATATCACCCCCTTTATAGAGTTTACAGCCTAAGGACCATTTCCTTATGATTTTACGGACGTAAACTCTATGTGGACTTGGTTTCTTTGATTTTTAAGGTCTCAAACACTTCAAGGAATTGATCTAGACTAGTGTCCAAGGCTAAAGAAGGGACTAGGGTTCATTTAACCCCACTTATAAGGGTTTACGACCCAAGAACACCCCTTGGCCATAAACACCTTTGATCTTATGATTTCTTTGTGTTTTCTAAGTGTAAACAAGATCATTCAAGCACACAACAAGCTAGGGAAAGTGTACTTACAAGATAGAAGCTTGATTGGATGATTAAGGTCTAAGAACACTAGTGTGTGTTCTTGGTGTTATTGGTGTTTTGAAGAATGCTTGAAGATGTAAACAAATGGATTGATTTCATGGATGAAACCTTGTAAGATCACTAGATTATTAAGTAAATCAACTAATCAAGGAGGAAAACACTTACAAAGTTGAAGATCAAGAAGGAAAATCAGATGCCACTTGAGAGAGAATGGCTTTTTGGTTTGAAAATGGTAAAAAGTGAATAAAATGACTAAGTGTCACTTATATAGTACTTAGGGTTTTCGACCCCCATACCATTTGGGCCGTAAACTCCAAACTCTTGGAGTTTTGGAACCTAAATGTTTCACACTTTAACCTAAGGTATCCTCTCTCCATTTATCTCTTGCAGTACTAGGCTTTAGAACACTCAAACTAACTTTAAACCGGCTAAAAATTAGCAGAAAAGTATTTAACTTTTAATTGAAGTGCTTGACTGTAGGGTTTGTACGAATGAAAATTTCAGGTTGTCACATCATCCCCCATTAGAGGGAATTTCGTCCCAAGATTCAGATTCGAAAGTGAATACTCCTGAATCATGAAAAGAATAGGTACTTCTGTTCCATCTGCATCTCCTATCCTAATCGATGGGAAGTTCTAAGTTTGGCTTCTAAGTTTATTTGTATGGTAGCACAATCACTCGTTGTCTGGAGACAGTATCCGTCTTGAAATTCATATTAGAACTCATACATGGTTCATCAATCACCGTCTCGGGTATACGAGTCGTATATAATTAAGATTGAAAAGGTAGTCGAATAAATGATTCTTCTCTAAGGTCACATCCAAACAAGGAAAAGAAGTTAAAGTGGAATCATCAATTCTAAACCTATAGAATCTTGATTATGTACCACTCTACTATATACTTTCCTCTGTGATAGGTTAATTGTATGGGCCTTTAGATTGAACTTGACGTACTGTATGAGTAGTTTTCCGGAGAGGTTTGCTGAAGTTACTTTGGGAAGGCTACGAATCATAAGGTACTCTGCGCATGAGCACCTCAGATTTAACGAACGATGGTTTTGCTAGAGAGTCGATTATGAGAAAAGGATTTTCGCATGAAAATGACACTGTGAGGATAAAATCGACTCAAGTCAAATGACGAAGTCGAACTTCTCAGAATTACAGGTGTTAGATTGGATAAAAACGTGTTACAAAACAATACGGTGCAATCTATGAAAGAGTTTTCAGTACTTTAGTTTCAGCTATGCTACTACAACTGTGAACAAAGTATACTGCAAAAAGCCAATACAGGCAGCACAAGAGTCCCTAACACTGATGGGATCTCGCAAAAGATATGACTCTAGTTGCACTATTTTTTAAAAGTTTAGGAGTCTAACATATACGCTACTGAACGTAATAGAATTTTAACATGGGTCCAGAGTAGTCTCTCCTACGGTGGTGATCATTAGCATCTTTCCGTCTGTACCAGCATTCGTTGTCCCCGGGCAATTTCTTTTGTAGTGACCCACCTCGCCACAACCTTAGCAAGCATGACCCACACTAGTGTTGGGTACTTGGGTGATCGGCCTTGCTGGAGTCTTGCAGTAACGGATGATGTGTCCCTTTTTGTTGCAGTTTAAGCAATGCATTTTCTGACAAGGTCGATGATGGTGAAAGTTGCATTTGTTGTACTTTGGAAGATTACCAGCATAAGGCTTTGCTGGAAATGGGTTAGCAGAGACTATTGTAGGTAGTGTAGCAGCATTGACTGTAACTAGTTATTGTTTCCTTGAGGATTCTTGTGAGGATTTCCTCTTGTTCCAACCTTGCTTCTTGTTGTTGTTGTTGTTGTTTCCCTTTTTTTGATCTTGTACAACAATCATTGAGTTCTGATAGTTTCCGTGGTCAATAATAGATTGTGCTAGTTCTTTGGCACTATCAAAAGTATCAGGCCTTGACGCTAACACACTTGACTGAATTTGAGGCGATAGTCCCCAAATATATCTTTCTATTTTCTTGCTCTCAGGAGCAACCATATCTGGGCAAAGAATTTTCAGGTCGCAAAATCTATTGGTGTAGTTGATATATCAGAACCAACCATTTCTAGTTTCCAGAGTTCCTGCTCGAGTTTTTGAATTTCCCCTCGTGGACAGTACTCTCTCATCAGCATTATTTTTAAGTTCTCCCAGCTTATCGAATTTGCCACTATTACAGTCAGTGCCTTAACATGGCCATTCCACCATGTTAAATCTCTTTCTGAAAAGGTATAAGTAGCAAACTTGATCTTGTTGTTCTCTAGGCAGGCGCAGATCTCAAAGACTGCCTCTATCTTTTCTATCCATTGTCTTAATATCATAACCCCTCAAGTTCCATTAAAATTCAGGAGTTTGGCGTTCATAAAATCCTTATAGGTGCACTCTCGTGAGTGCCCATGACTCTCACCATGGTTCGAAGGAAGTGCCCCAATTCCCGAACCAGTAGCGCCAAAATTATTGATATGTGTCATGGCAGCCGCTACAACTGCCGTGACTGCTGCTTGGAACACAACAACATCAAACTGAGGAGGTGGTGGGGGTGATATCGGTGCTTCAGTACCATTGTTACGTCCTGGATTTCTTCTAGGAGGCATCTTTCGACTGTAAGTTGAAAACAATCAGAAAATGATAAGAATTCAATAGTACAGAAAATGAATGTGTCCTATGAACTAAATCGCCATAGTTCAACAACAAGAGATAGTATGAATGGTATAGGGTTCTAATGATAGAAGAATGAAAGTATTTGGAAAAGGATTGTCGGAAACCAATCCAACTGTCAATATCATTGATATTCAAGATGTAATTGTAAAGACTTTAAGCCTACCACAAAAGGTGAGTAGTGTATTCACCAACTCACTAGGTCACATTGGGCTCTTCATTATTAATGCGACACATATGGTTTTCTGCCACCTCGCATGACTCGCGAGAGGTATCCTTTGTTCTCTGTCTTACTCCTGACGAAAGTAATATGATGTCCACTTATGTCCCTTTGGTATCTTCTGGCATCCCACTTGTCTGATCCCTTCTCGAAGTTCTCTCTGGTGACTATTTTAGTGAGGTGGTGTCTCTAGTCAAGTTGTCGGTGTGAGAATGGGAATGTCTAGAGAATCTATGAGAATACTCAATCTTTTTCTAGTACTAATTTTAACTTGAGATCCTTATTGAATCTTTCGATAATCACATAGGGTACACAAATTATATATAACTTGGATCTAATAGACATTCGAATATGTGATGCTACTCTAAATCCACATCCAAACAAGGAAAAGGAAGTAAAGCAAAACCACACATTCTCTTTATTCTATATAACTCTATGATGTATACACTCTGCAATTATAGACCGACCAATAAGGGTCTTTTAATTCTCACATAATTATTTACAGTTATTTTAAGACACTCATATGGTATCTCTATTTTGGGTTTGATTTTTAAGTTTCTTGTTATTGTACACTTTTAGTATTGTTATTGGATAGTATCCTATAATACTCCTATAGTAATTTACTTTATGTTTTGTTTTAAAGAATTCTTTGGACCTAGAATTTGGTAAGTTTTAGGTTTATCGCAACACCGCTATCATTCCCGAACACACATTCACCATATCTTAAATAAATATAGTTGATCAGGCTATATTCATCCGAGATACGATTACATAACTGCCCAAGTTTGATTGTTGTGTCCAACATTTAAATACTTTTGTTATGTTCTAGTATGATACTGTTCTATAGTAAGTATGTAGGTACGTAGATATGTATACTTTTAGTTAAGTATTTTAGTACTTAAAGGAATAAACACTTGGTCATAGTATTTTAATCCCATTGTTATTATGGTTTGTATATCTTTTATGGGTTGATACACTCGATTCACTATAAACAATGCTCTGATACCAATCTGTCACACCCCAAAAATGGAACGACGAAAACGTTCTGGGGTGGAGGACGTCATGTACAGTATCATAACAATGCAAAGTAGTAAACAAGCAATAAAATCATCCATTGTATTAATAGTAATATTTTAATACATGTGAATTTTCTCATAGGAAAGGACATGAAAATAAGTAATCACAACAAAATCTGCTCCATTTTCTCAAAACCTGGTCATCGTACCTGTCTACTGGGACCTGAGAATACAAGTTATTTTGAAAAGCGTAGATCAGCATTTAAGCTGGTGAGTTCATAAGTATTTAATGTCATTGTTTGTATAAGGATCAATGTAAATGTTTGTACGTATTTGTGAATGTTTGAATTTCCTAGAAAAATCCCATATTTTCTACTAGTATAAAAGGAGTCTTCTACCGAGACCCGAATGAAAGCAAGTAAGTAGTCTTCTAACGAGACCCGCTGAAAGTAAGTAAGTAGTCTTCTCACGAGACCTACTAAAAGTAAGTAAGTAGTCTTCTCATGAGACCCGCTGAAAGTAAGTAATAATGTGATTGATAGTCCCCATACTAAACGTTCTCCATATAAGAGATTCTGGGAACTAAAGGTGACTTCCGCAACGAATTGCTAGGTCGAATAATCTACATTAATGTTATGAAATCATATATATACGCACAACTATACCTATAATAGCTTACTAGGAATATATATATATATATATATATATATATATATATATATATATATGTATATATATGAATAGATGAACGTATACCTTTGCTACCCAAAGGTACTGAACTGATTGATTAGAATCGTTATATCTACATATGTATACATAATATATATCTAAGATTTAGACGACCTTTGGATAACTAACCGATAACTTAAGTACACATCCAAACAAAGGAAAAGAAATAAAGTGAGTTAGCAGTCCTAAGTCCTTTAAACATTATTTATATAACTATACATATTTAGACATGCTTTTAGCAATTGTACTAGGAATAGTAAATAGAATCTCCTAAACTATACCTATTATAGTTTACTTGTAATTTATGTATAAGAATGAATGAAAGTATTCCTTTTCTACCCAAAGGTACTGAACTGATTGATAAAACTTTTATGTCTACATATGTATACATAGTACGTAACTAATATTTAGGCGACATTCGGACAAATAACCGATACCCTAAGGCCACATCCAAACAAGTAAAATGAAATAAAGCAAGTTAGCATTCCTAAGTCCTTTAAACATTACTTACCTAACTATACATATATAGACATGCAATTGACAATATATATATATATATATATATATATATATATATATATATATATATATATATATATATATATATTTAAGAAGTTTTGTAAAATATTTGAAGAGTTTAATAATAAATATCTATGACTTGATGTCAGTTTATAAAACGATATAAAAGTATTTTGTTTGATAAGAACAATTTAAAGTATAAGAATCCTTTGTTTGAAACGTAGTTATAACAGAGTTTGAAAGGAAAGATATAGTATGTAAAACAGTTTGATAAAGAGTTTAACATGTAAAAATGTTTGAGGAAGTCATTTGGAGCAGTATGCTTGGTAAAACAGCTAAAAGCGCTGTAAATCCATTTGTGTACTAGTTATTAATCACATGTGATTGATATAATAACTAAAATGATTCAACTTGTATCCCCCCATAAAAGCATTTAAAAACATTTAAAAGGTTAATTAAGGGGTATGAACTCACCTGTAGTGAGTGGATTGGATGGAAGTGTTGGACAAGGTGCTAGGTGTCAAGTGAAGATTTGAACAAACACAATGATCCTAAATAACATATAATAACACATATATGTATCAAATTAGTTATTTAACAACTAATTAACTAAGTTAAGACACCCTAGGACATGGAAGCACTTTGATTCAAGTGCTATAGGTACCAAAGGGTTGCATATAAAGGTTTCATGGCATGGCATTGGAGTTTATGGCCCAAGGACCACTCCTTATGGAGTTTACGGCCTAAGTTCATTTCCCCCATGAGTTTACGGCCGTAAACTCATGGTACTAAGTGCCATTTGGTGATTTAAGGTCTTATAAGTCATGAGTAAGCATTCTATGATCAAGTCTAAGCCTTAGGAAGCATTAGGGGCATAATATCACCCCTTTATAGAGTTTACGGCCTAATGACCATTTCCTTATGAGTTTACGGCCATAAAATCCATGTGGACTTGGTTTCTTTGATGTTTAAGGTCCCAAAGACTTCAAGGAAGTGATCTAGACTAGTGTCCAAGGCCAAAGAAGGGACTAGGGTTCATTTAACCCCACTTATAAGGGTTTACGGCCCAAGAACATCCCTTGCTGTAAACACCTTTGATCTTATGATTTCTTGGTGTTTTCTAAGTGTAAAAAAGATCATTCAAGCACACAACAAGCTAGGGAAAGTGTACTTACAAGATAGAAGCTTGATTGGATGATTAAGGTCTAAGAACACTGGTGTGTGTTCTTAGTGTTTTGAAGAATGCTTGAAGATCTAAACAAATGGAATGCTTTCATGGATGAAACCTTGTAAGATCACTAGATGATGAAGTAAATCAACTAATCAAGGAGGAAAACACTTACGAAGTTGAAATGTCTAAGTGTCACTTATATAGTACTTAGGGTTTTCGGCCCCCATACCATTTGAAATGTTATGTTGAAATGTTTCAACATATGAAATTCTATATATGGAAATATTGTAGCGAGAGACTGGTCCAATATCATGTATTTATGTAAGACATTATGAATCGTATCCCATATGCTTCGGGTATAGGATCGATTGAATATGCTATAATATTCACATGTTCTAATTTTCCAAGTGCCTAACGCATTAAAAGGGAAAGGGGACCAGAACTGGATATGACTAAAGTTATTAAACAACTGTTAAGGACAATCTGAGGTTTACCAAAGATTGGTTGCTTAGGACAGTTGGAAGTATAGTAATTGATGGACCATATTGATATACTTCTAAATAGATAGGATTCTATTAGAAATGGATTGTCATATGGAAATTATGGAAATGTTTCCATAATAGTAGTTGGATATTAAGAATCTATGTGTAAGTTAGTAACTTTTATGCAAGATGGATGTTCAATGAATGTACACTGAAAATGAGACTTCATCTCCATGGAACTGTTCTGTAACAAATCTCTAGTTGAATGTTTTGTAATATCATTAGCGAAGTCTCTATAATTTTGGTGTCTTGACATTAATAAAGGAATATTGCATGTAAGTTTAAATTTAGCAAGATTCTAGTAGTGCCAAGAATTTGGTATTCCTACATTATAATAAGGATTTGAGAATTGTGAAATGAGCATCATTGGAAATGTGTTCAATTGATCTATTTCACAAAGGAAGGACCATAGAATAAACATAGTATGCATGCTTGGAGCATGGGATGACTATTGTTTTAATTCTAGTATTGAGTTGATTGATCGAAGCAGTAAACAATGAGCAAGGTCTAATTAATATGATGACTAAATAATAAGTGTTTTATTTACATTCAAAAGTTTTGAGACCAATTGAATTAGATTATTCTTGTGTTTTACTTTGCATGTTTTACCTCCCGAATAACTAGGTTATTCAAACATCCACAGTCGATCATACTTTGGAAGTAAGTAATGAGGTAAAACTATCATGAATCCGAGTGTAGATTGTCTATGAGCTTAGACATAGAAAATGTTTGCTGCAGTGTTCATGAGTACTCCTGAAATAGGAATTTGAGTATTGGATTAAACCCACACTTATCTGAATCACTTCATGGATTTTATCACGAGTGATTATGAGATGATAATATCTTACATTCTTGAAATGGAGACATATAGTTGTTGTTTACGAGTCGGTTGCGTATTGATAATACATAAGCGCATCAGCAACTTGATGTTATAAAATGTATTATTGTGTGTGATTTGATAAGTAAATAGTACAAGCATATGAGTTGAAGTTTATCCGTTCCTTTTACCCTAAATGGGATAAAAGCGATAGATGTGGGCTACTTGATGATTTAGTGATGACACCCTAAGCGCTTGGCCAAACCTGGACTAAGTTGATGTGTTCAATTGTAGTCTGTGTCAGTCATTGTAAATCAGATTTTGGGAAACAAACCTTGGACAAAGAGAATGATTATAATCCATGTCTCATGTCTATACAATATCTTGTAGTATGGAGGAATATTTTAATCCCTTATCTAAAGGACGCGTTACTGATAAGATCAGAGTTCGACAACAACTTTTGAAAGCTACGATTGCTAATCAGATTCTGAAGTCATACTTGCAATAATAGTTATTAGACTTATCCAAGTGGGAGACTGTTGGAGTAGTTGTCTAAGCCTATAACTATATTTGGTATGTACTTGATTTGATTATGAGCATGGTCCTTTTGGGTTGCCTTCACTCATGCAACTTGATAGGATGACTAGAGGAGAGAGAGAAAGAGTAGGATTTGTTATATGAATAATAAATTGGTACTCATAATGATATTATTAATATATGTTATAAGATTAATATATTATTTGGAAATCATATTATTAATTAGGAATTGATCAGAAATTTATTTAATATTAATTTTGGGATTAAAGGAACTGATTAATAATGGAAGGGTTGTTTTTCAAATCATTGATAGTTGAAAATTGGGCTAGTGGACTCCCTTGGAATGGGATGGGAAAATTTCTTAGGGAGGCCCTATAGAAATCGTCAAAGGCCTTCCAAAAGGGAGGTCCATAGGCTGCTTGGAGCCTAAGCAAGGATTAGGGTTTCCACCTGAAAACCCTAGCAGCCACATCTATTTAAGGACCTCTATACATGGTGAACTCAGCCCCATACTTATAAAACCCTAGAATAGCGGATTTTCACCTCTCTCCTTCATCATACTTTGCATTGAGTGTTTGTGACTGCATTAGAGTGCAACACTTAGGGCACTAAGCTTTCAAGAGTCAAGATCAAGCAAGGATTGTTCTTTTATTACAATATAACAAGTGAGGTAATCATCTAATCCTATTTCATATGTCAATTTTGAAATTATATGCTAGACTATAGGATTATTACTTTGGTGTTTATAGTTGTATGTTCAATAGAGAAAACTTAGATCCAAAGCAATTAGGGTTACATGTGCACCATAGGAATGTTGTTATCCTCAAAACCCATAAGCATCTAGGATACACATACATCCTATCCTCTCTCTCTCTCTCTCTCTCTCTCTCTCTCTCTCTCTCTCTCTTCTCTCTCTCTCTCTCTCTCTCATTCACTCATGCACTCACTCACTCACTCACTCACACACACACACACACACACTCTCTTTCTCTTTCTCGAAAGAAAGAGATAGAGTGTGTGTGACTAATCACACCCCATCTGGTCGACTGCTCACCAACATACTCACCCATGAAACCTCCACCAACCCTACACCACTCGTGCATGCTAATCATACATAACGTTGGATCCTATATACATTTGAATACTTGATTCTCCTCTAAACCCATAACGAAACAAGGAACGGGAAATAGGGTTAAACTAAACATTCTTAGGCTATAAAATATTAGTTATGTACAACTATGGTCTATAAACTAAGTAACTACAGTAATGATGTCATATTCATACAAGAAGTCTTCCTAGGCTATCAAGCATCATACATCTGGCAATTCTATCATGCAATTCTTGAAGTTCCCCAGTTTATCACTAGCATGCAGTGCTATCATATCATAACAAATAACAGTGTGGTAACTTGGGTATACTTTCTTGCTACGACTGATCATACACATCACATCCTTCCTTGGTTACTTTTCATAAACAATTTTTGAAAACCATTTTAAAAAAGCTTTTGTAGTTCCTTAGTTTGAGTCTCGATTTACACGAATGTTCATCCAATTCACTCAAACCATGGCTATGATACCAACTTGTAACATCCTAAAAACCACGACAAAAATTTTCATTTTTAAATCAAGAGAAATCATTATTTTCTGATAAACCCAAGTAAAAACCAGTTGTTTACAAAATGTTGTTCTCAAAAACAGAAATCGTATATCAGAGTGTCCTAAATAAGTATCATCATAAATACCTAAAATATATATATATCATCTAAGGATGTGTACGATCAGGCATTTGCTTCCTCACGATCATCTGAAGTACGTGAAACATAAAACTTAAACAGTAAGCACAAAGTTTAGTGAGATCCCCCAAAACCACTACACAAACATATAGTTAAACACATAATGGGTCTATAACCTCTTGGTTGGATTACACCTGGCCACAACCTTCCAGTTGGAATGTCATGGCCTAAACCCTTTCGGTTGGATTTCCTAATACATAACAGGTCCACAACCTTCTTGTTGGATTACCCATGGCTAACAACCTTTTGGTTGGAATTCCTCGGCCCATAACCATCCAGTTGGCTTGCCTAATATATAACAAGTCCAGAACCTCCTAGTTGGATTAACTGTGGCCAACAACCTTTCGGTTGGAATACCCCGACCTACAACCTTGTCACAACCAGTTGCAATTGGAAGGGGCACATGACAAGGTATTGCAGGACCTACCCTCCTCAGAACCAACAACAGTAAAACAACAACAACAATAACCGCAACAACAACAACACCAACAATGGCGGCAACAGTGCAGGACCTAGACACACCTGCTATGGATGTGGAAGGACTGGGCATTTCCGTCGAAACTGCCCCAACAACAACAATCCCGAAAATGGAGGAACAGGAAGGGTGCTGACCATGGGTCAGGGAGAAGCGATTCAGGATCCCGCTGTTGTTACCGGTACGTTCCTCCTAAACCACACTTATGCATGCATCCTATTTGATACCGGAGCAGAACGAAGTTTTGTGAGCAATAAGTTTAAAAAATTGTTAAAACAAGAACCCGAGAAGCTCAATGAAAACTTTACGGTGGAAATGGCCAATGGGAAATTCGAATCCACTGGGGAAGTCTACATCGGATGTACCCTAACTCTAAATCAACACGTCTTCCGAATAGACTTAATGCCTGTTTCCGTTAGGAGTTTTGATTTTATTATTGGCATGGACTGGTTAAGCCCACACCATGCTGAAATTATGTGTCATGAGAAGGCCGTTTGCCTTCACCTTCCAAATCATGAAACCCTAGTTATTTACGGAGACAAACCTAGCATGAACCTTCGTCTCATCTCGTGCGTCCAGGCACAAATACATCTACAAAAGAACGATTTGACGTTCCTAGCGCATATTGTGGATAAAACCAAGGAATAGGTTAACGTTCGAGACATTCCTGTAGCACGTGAATTCCAAGACATATTTCCTGAAGATCTTCCTGGAGTACCCCCAGAGAGATAAGTAGAATTTCGAATTGATCTTGTTCCAGGAGCTACTCCCATCGCTTAATCGCCTTATCGATTAGCTCCTGCTGAGATGCAGGAATTGTCCAGCCAAGTCAGTGAACTCCTGTTCAAAGGATTCATCCGACCCAACTTCTCTCCATGGGGAGCCCCAGTCCTCTTTGTCAAGAAGAAAGACGGATCTTTTAGGAGGTGCATTGATTACAGAGAACTTAACAAGCTCACTCTTAGAAATCGCTATCCACTCCCACAAATCGACGATCTATTTGACCAGCTCCAAGGAGCCAGTTACTTCTCTATTATAGATCTACGATCTGGGTACCATCAAATCAAGGTCCGGGAATAGGATATTCCCAAAACCGCTATCTGAACTCGTTACGGACATTATGAATTTGTTGTAATGCCCTTCGGTCTAACGAATGCCCCTGTCGTATTCATCGACCTAATGAATCGAATCTGCCGACCATTCCTCGACAACTTTGTTATTGTTTTCATTGACGACATTCTAGTTTATTCCCGAAGCGAAGTAGAGCATGGCCAACATCTCCGACAAATCTTGGAAACCCTGCGAACTGAGAAGCTATACGCAAAACTCTCCAAGTGTGAGTTCTGGCTCCGTAGCATGAACTTTTTGGGTCATGTTGTTAGTCAGGAACGAATACATGTGCATCATTCTAAGGTCAAATCCATCGAAAGATGGGCAGTCCCGACAACACCCAAAAAAATTTCGCCAATTCTTAGGACTAGCAGGTTACTACAGGAGGTTCATTCAAAACTTCTCTAAGATCGCCAAGCCACTTACCTCGCTTACACAAAAGGGCGTACCATTCAAATGGACGGACAAACAAGAAGTTGCATTCCGAACTCTGAAGCGAGCACTCTGCAGTGCCCCGGTACTCTCACTACCAGAGGGAACGGAAGATTTCATAGTCTACTGTGATGCTTCAAATCATGGTTTAGGTTGGGTTCTCATGCAGCGTGGAAAGGTGATAGCTTAGCGTCCTGGCAATTTAAGACACACGAAGTGAATTACACAACCCACGATCTAGATTTGGGAGCAGTGGTCTTCGCCCTGAAGATTTAGAGGCATTACCTTTATGGTACGAAGTGCACCATCTTCACGGACCACAAGAGTCTCCAGCATATCTTGAATTAAAAAGAGCTGAATATGAGGCAACGAAGATGGGTTGAACTATTAAACGATTATGAGTGTGAAATCAAGTACCCCCAGTCAAGGCTACTGTGTTAGATGATGCCTTGAGCTGCAAAGAGTACTCTAATCGTCGTGTGAAAACTCTCTCAATGACCATCCAATCTCACCTAACCACTCAGATCAGGGCAGCCCAGTCAGACGCCATGAAGGTGGAAAACAAAACAAGCGAAGCGTTATGCGGAATGGAGAAGAATCTAGAGGTGAAAGAAGGCGGAGTATACTATTTCATGAACCGTATTTGGGTCCCTAAATTTGGAGTATTTAGGGAGGTAGTTATGAGTGAAGCTCACAAGACGCGATACTCCATCCATATGGGTTCCGACAAGATGTACTTGGATATTAAACAACATTATTGGAGGCCTAATATGAAGGCAGATACTGCCACCTATGTCAGCAAATGCTTTACTAGCACCAAGGAAAAGGTGGAATACCAGAAGCCCTCGGGGTTATTACAGCAACTAGTAATTCCCGAGTGGAAATGGGAAGGGATTTCTATGGACTTTGTGACCAATCTACCCAAGATGCCAGTTGGATTGGACAATATATGGTTAATAGTTGACCGACTGATGAAATCCACTCATTTCCTGCCAATAAAAGAATCCTACAAGATGCAGAGACTGACAAGAATATACATTCGAGAAATCGTGAGGCTTCATAGAGTACCTGTGTCTATCATCTCGGATAGAGATAGTAGGTCCACTTCACGTTTCTGGCAATCACTTCAGAAAGCACTGGGAACCCATCTTGACATGAGCACTATTTATGACCCAAAGACGGATAGTCAAAGCGAACGAACCATTCAGATGCTCGAAAACATGCTTTGCGCATGTGTGATAGACTTTAGGAAGTCCTGGGATACCCACTTACCTTTAGTTGAATTCTCGTATAACAACAGTTACCATTCGAGCATCAAAGTCACTCTTTTCGAAGCGCTATATGGATGTAAGTGTAGGTCACCGTTGTGTTGAGCTGAGGTGGGCGACACCCAACTCGCGAGGGAACTAGCATTAGACAAGACGTTAACGGGACCGGAGATCATACGTAAAACCACGGAAAAGATAGTCTAAATCAGAGCTCGACTACAAGCATCACGCGACCGACAAAAGAGCTACACTGATAGACGGCGAAAGCCCTTAGAGTTTTAGGTCGGGGATCGAGTGCTATTAAAAGTTTCTCCCTAGAAAGGGGTCATTCGTTTTGGAAAATGGGGATAACTGAACCCACGATACATTGGACCTTTCGAGATTCTTGCCCGAATTGGTCGAGTGGCATACAGACTGCAGCTACCCGCTGAGCTCAATAGTGTTCACCCTTGTTTCATGTTTCCAATCTAAAGAAGTGCCTATCCGATGAAAATCTCATCATTCCCCTTGACAAAAGTGAAATCAACGAGAATCTCTTGTTCGTTGAAGAACCAGTCGAAATCATGGATAGGGAGGTGACTCGTACTAAGCAAAGTCGCATCCCGATCGTGAAAGTACGGTGGAACGCGAAGCGTGGGCCAGAATTCACATGGGAACACGAAGATCAAATGAAGCAAAAGTACCCTCATCTATTCTAGCATTCTCAAATCTAGCTTTCAAAAGAATTTCGGGACGAAATTCCCTCTAACGGGGGGATGATGTCACAACTAGGAATTTGAAGCCTTGTAAACATAGAATGATAACAAATTTAAACCAACAATGGGAAAGCATGTAAGATGCTTATTCATTAACAACCAAATCTCAATCAAACACATCATACATGCACTACAAATACTCAACAAATAATTGGGAACCATAGAAATCCTTGTTTAAGTCCATTTTGGACTAGGATTTCCTTATTGGGCTCAATGGGCCAATAAGCTTCCAATTGGACAATCTTGGGCTTAGAACTCTTGAATGAGCTCTAATTATACCCACTTTCATTTATTTTAACATTTTGGGCCATATTGGCCTAGAAAGAAATAAAATACCTTAATGGACCTCATTGGGCCATAACTTACCTAATTAGCCCTAACAGGCCATTAAAATCATTTCTTTATTTATTTTGGGCAAATAGTTATCTAAATTATCTATGATTTGGACTTAGGCATTTAAGGGCCTAATCCTTTCCTTTTTTCTCTCCATTCTCGGCCCAAGCCCAACCAAAGAAGGAGAGTTGACTTTTCCTATGCCACCTCACATTTATCAATAGGTTTCCCATGCACCATCTCATGTTTTTATGCAAATCAACTCAAAAACCTCTCTTCTCTCCCCTCTCTCTTGCTCTCTTCCGAATCCAAGCACACGCACACATTTCACTCATAATTCTCTCAAGAAAACTCTCTCCACTCCTTTTCCATATTTTCGAGATTAAGGAAGCTTCCAAGGAGATTTAACCCACAAACACATCATCTAAGGTAAGTTGATGTTAGATCCACAATCTAGTTATTTCCTTTCTTCAAGGAACATATCTTAATTCATTCAAACTCATGACCTTGCACCCTAGAAGCATCTAAGTTCGAGATCCATCCAAGGAAGTTGATAGGGCCGAAAATAACACCAAACTTCTCCAAATCTTCTTCAAAACCGATCCACAACTCAAGGTGAGTTTCATACCCCCTTCTTTTCGGTTTTTATGAGTTTTATGGGGGAGAATACAAGAAAATGTGTAGATCTACGTGTAAATGTATGCTATGTGAGATTTGATGCATGTATGTGTGTGATATCATGTGTTTTGTGATGAATATGTTATCAAAAAGTGTGTAATAACCGATATCTAAGACATGAGGAATAAACATCACTTAAGCTATTATACACTAATCAAGTCAAGAAAAATAGTTTATAAGGTTAGAATAAACATACTTGAACATAAAACCCATTTTTGGGCTTAAATTGTCAAAAATACAAACTAGGGATAAAAATCAACAAGTTACGGTTCTTGAAGGGTGAGAGGGTCCAAAACAGATTCCATAAATATTTTCCTGATATTTAGAAATTTCTAAGGACTTAAAATGTAAATTTTTAACCTAATGGGCTAATTTTGGGCTTTTCGGCCAAATAAGTCCCAAAATGCGAAGTTTTACAAGTTGAGGGGCTAGAAATGAAATTTTCTGTAAAACAGGGAGCAATTAGCATAATAAAATGTTTATAAGGTTCAAAAATGCTTTTTATTATCTAAAAGGACTAAAAATGCAAACTTTTTAGATTTTGTGCCAAAATTGTAAAAGTTGTGAAAAATGGGTCCTTAATCGAGAACTACCATTCTAGAGGGGCTGAAGCTGTCAATTAAATAAACTTTGGGGTAAAATCGTGTTTTCATCAAGCAAATCATACAAAAGTGTTTTAAGGACTAAAAATGAAATTCTTTTATATAAAAGGATTAAAAGTGTTATTTTTATAAAAGGAAGAGTAATGAAAATCGAAAAGGGTCAAACTCTACTTACAAACAATCAAATTATAATACAAGATCCGCGAATTACCGACGAAAATGGAAAACAAATACAATCTCAATAATACATATCGTTACCAAATGAATTGATTCGGTCTCGAATCAATAACAACACAAAATCGTTAAACCAAAGTAATTCGTTAATCACGCGATAACTACGATGAGTCAACATACAAACCGTGGGATTGAAAGTTTCAAATCTTGCTTGTTGGGCCTTGCTCGCCCATCAACATGATCTTTGGGTCCAAAGGGATTATAATTATGTGATATTGGGCCTTCTATGACCCAATTCCACGTAAAAGGACTTTCAATAGCTATAATGTGTTATTGGGCCCTAATGGCCCATAGTGCTGCTAGTGAGGTCGAGAAGTCAAATGCGAGTTGGGCCAAGTGTCTTTCGCATTCCCGATAGCCTTGAATAACTTCTAGTAATAAAGGGGGCTTCGTACCCTCCTTTCTCCTCGATTGTTGGTCTATGATAAAACAAATTAAACAGATTTAGGACGATAAACAATAGTAATCAGGGTGGCGGATTAAGTGAGTAGTAACGGCCAACGCCTTTAAGAATCGTTCGTAATCTGTACTTATAAACTAGTCATTTTCCTAATGCGTGATTATAACAACTCACAAATCCTAATTAATCCAACGCCACCCGGGTAATCAAAAACATTTGACGTATTAGTATAGCAATAAACAAGTCACGTATTTTACGTATTGGGAAAACATCGGGTTTTCCTGGGAAGTTCAACATTTTCACTTGTGTGACGTATACAAAGTTCAACAACTATACATGTTTTAAAAATCAACAAGCATATTTACGGATCTTCACACTTTTTTTTTTAAACAAATACTCTTTTCAGAAAATATCGGATTTTCTGGGTTTACAAACTACATCAAATCATTTTACTACAACATTACTTATGAACTCACCAACATTACATATGTTGACGTATTTCAAAATAACTTGTATTCTCAGGTAACAGGTAAGCCGAAGAATAAGTATCAAGTTATGTCATGGTGTTTTGCTTAGATTATCTATCGAACGGTTTATGTTATGAAATTGTAATGACTAAAACAATGTAATGGATGTAAACAATATCAGTTGTATTATTTCAATGCATGGTGATGAATGATGTTATGATTCATGTATAATCTTTGTGATGATATTCAATTTAAGTCACAAGAGCCCTTGGATGTTTCCGCCGTCTGGTTCGGGGGTGTGACAGGTTGGTATCAGAGCTCTGTTTATAGTGAACTAGCATATCTAACCATACATTGATATGCAACTATAAACCAAAAAGAGGGACTAACACAACTCTTAACAAAACAAGTAAAACATAACAATAAAAACACCCTTGCTTGTATTAGGAAAAAGAACATAATACTGACCAAACAAGATAATGCTAGTATGTCGGTTAAGCCAGGACTGTTCTTAGTCGTATCAAGGAGTGGATGTAGCCTGATCAACTACATTCCCTCCAAGGTACAACTATCACATGTCCTGAGGAAATCGTGATAGCTAGGGAACCTAAAAACATACCCCTTTATCCCCCAAGAGGAGAACACCAATTCAGTATATTTAACAACTAAGGCGACATAGGTATGATATTAGCATAATTATACACTCTCGCAGACAACATGGCTGGTTTTCACCACCCCGGGGATCCTTATTTCCCAGACCATAGGAATAACGGATTGTTGGACGAAGAGCCTGAAGAAGAGCCCGAGGAAGAATCTGATGGGGAACCGGAGGCAGAAGTCGAGGGCGAACCTGCCTAACCAGTAGAAGAACAGGAGGAGGAAGAAGATGAAGGAAGCCTTGAGGAGGAACCCAGCGACAACGAAGGGGGTGATTCGGATGCGGAGTCCGAAGTCATCAACCCCCCTTATCGTATTAGGGTGCCCGCTTACCGGGTGGGCCCTACTGGTCCTACACCCCTGGGGTATTGATCTTTGGAGATGGAGCAGACAGCAGGGACAGCGACCCCTATTCGGCATGTCACGCGAGTTCTTTGACCTGAGGGACAGAGGACCAGCCGATCGAGCCCTTCCGGTCATGGTGAGACGATTACGGAACACATGCGACCTAGCTCAGAGTACCGCCGACCAGGTACGTCAAATGTGGACTAGGGTTGAGCATGCAGAGCACGAGACACGAGACGTCCTTTGAGAGTTCCACATGAGGCAGGTGAGGTGGGAGTCCCGACTCCAGGATGCAGAACGATAGGTGGCTCATCTTCAGGGAGCATCCACTTCCTCAGCACCACCCCCGGGCACATCTCACCACTATTAGGATTAGCCATATCAGTTTTTAGTACTGTATCATTAGGATATATGCTATTTACCCCGACTCTATGTTTAAGTGACTACACTACTCATAGAGCCGTTATGCTGTCAAACTAGTACCGCTTATGTATGTTCTTTCGAGTAAAATTTTCATGTATCAAAGTGCGGGTAATGGTAATGAAAGATTTTACATGTTTTACTATGATGTTATAATCTGCTATGTGTTACGTATCCATGATTGTATGCTAAATTGTAGAATTACCTAAGTTTGTGCCACACACCTAGTTTATAGGATCACAACCTCACAAAAACCACAGACACTCAACATCTTTCCGTTCCATGACAGAAAGATGCCTCAACGACCCACTTATGGAAACCCTGGGCCAACCCCACCCAAAGTCGACTCAGCTGCATTCCAAGCAGCTGTATTAGCTGTGGTCACCGCAGCGATGGCACAAATTCATCAAGGGAACAATGGAGGAGTCAACGGACAAGGGGCCGGAAGTTCGAACAACAGGATGAATAAAGGACCCACCAAAACATGTTCCTACAAAGACTTCACCAACGCCAAACCACGAACCTTTAACGGCACTGGAGGAATGATCACCCTGAAACGATGGATCGAGAAGGTGGAATCGGTATTCGAGATATGCGATTGCCCTGAGGAGATGAAGGTGAATTTTGCCGCATGCACTTTCGTTGACCAAGCGCTCACTTGGTGGAACGGACACGTGGAAGCCATGACACTTCCCGTAGCCAATTCCATGCCATGGACAGAGATGAAAGAAATGTTGATGGCCGAGTATTGCCCTCAAGGTGAAATTCAGAAAATGGAACAAGAGCTGTGGAATCTCACTGTCCGAAACGCTGATATAGATGCATACATATCAAGGTTTAGCGAACTGTCTCTGCTGTGCCCTGGCATGATCCCCTCAGAAGGTAAGAAAATCGAGCGATTCATCTGGGGACTAACCTCCCCGATCCAAGGAAATGTGATAGCTGTAAATCCCGAAACTTTCGATAGTGCCAAGAGATTGGCCAAGAAGCTGTATGACCACAACAACAAGAAGGGTGAGAAGCCAGTGGAGACTGAGGTTAAGAATGAAAATGATAGTAAAAAGGGGAAGAACAACAAGAGGAAGGGACGTCAAGACTCCGAATCGTCCAAGAAGCAGCAAACAGTGGTAGTTAATGCTACGACCACTCGAGTTCCATCCATACCACATGCTCCAGCCTCAGCTACTCCAAGTGCTCCTAGACCTTATTCCGGTAATCTTCCTAAGTGCAACAAGTGCGGTCTCCATCACAATGGAGAATGCAGAGAGATGCAGTGCACCAGTTGCAATCAGAAGGGGCACACGGCAAGGTATTGCAGGACCTAACCTCCTCAAAACCAACAACAGGGAAACAACAACAACAATAACCGCAACAACAACAACACCAACAATGGCGGCAACAATGCAGGACCTAGCCACACCTGCTATGGATGTGGAAGGACTGGGCATTTCCGTCGAAACTTCCCCAACAACAACAATCCCGAAAATGGAGGAACAGGAAGGGTGCTGACCATGGGTCAGGGAGAAGCGATTCAGGATCCCGCTGTTGTTACCGGTACGTTCCTCCTAAACCACACTTATACATGCATCCTATTTGATACCGGAGCAAAACAAAGTTTTGTGAGCAATAAGTTTAAGATATTGTTAAAACAACAACCCCAGAAGCTCAATGAAACCTTTACGATGGAAATAGCCATTGGGAAAATCGAATCCACTGGGGAAGTCTACATCGGATGTACCCTAACTCTAAATCAACACGTCTTCCGAATAGACTTAATGCATGTTTCCATTAGGAGTTTTGATGTGATTCTTGGCATGGAATGGTTAAGCCCCCACCATGCTGAAATTATGTGTCACGAGAAGGCCGTTCGCCTTCACCTTCCAAATCATTAAACCATAGTTATTTGCGGAGACAAACCTAGCATGGACCTTCGTCTCATCTCGTACGTCCACGCACAAAAGCATCTGCGAAAGAACGATTTGACCTTCCTAGTGCGTATTATGGATAAAACCAAGGAAGAGGTTAATGTTCGAGACATTCCTGTAGCACGTGAATTCCCAGACATATTTCCTGAAGATATTCCTGGAGTACCCCCAGAGAGATAAGTTGAATTTTGAATTGATCTTGTTCCAGGAGCTACTCCCATCGCTTAATCGCCTTATCGATTAGCTCCTGCTGAGATGCAGGAATTGTCCAGCCAACTCAGTGAACTCCTGTGCAAAGGATTCATCCGACCCATCTTCTCTCCATGGGGAGCCCCAGTCCTCTTTGTCAAGAAGAAAGACGGATCTTTTAGGAGGTGCATTGATTACAGAGAACTTAACAAGCTCACTGTCAAAAATCGCTATCCACTCCCACGAATCGAAGATCTATTTGACCAGCTCCAAGGAGCCAGTTACTTCTCTAATATAGATCTACGATCTGGGTACCATCAACTCAAGGTCCGGGAAGAGGATATTCCCAAAACCGCTTTCCGAACTCGTTACGGACATTATGAATTTGTTGTAATGCCCTTCGGTCTAACGAATGCCCCTGCCGCATTCATGGACCTAATGAATCGAATCTGCCGACCATTCCTCGACAACTTTGTTATTGTTTTCATTGAAGACAGTCTAGTCTATTCCCGAAGCGAAATAGAGCATGGCCAACATCTCCGACAAATCTTGAAAACCCTGCGAACTGAGAAGCTATACGCAAAACTCTCCAAGTGTGAGTTCTGGCTCAGTAGCGTGAACTTTTTGGGTCATGTTGTTAGTCAGGAAGGAATACATGTGGATCCTTCTAAGGTCAAATCCATCGAAAGATGGGCAGTCCCGACAACACCCAAAAAAATTTCGCCAATTCTTAGGACTAGCAGGTTACTACAGGAGGTTCATTCAAAACTTCTCTAAGATCGCCAAGCCACTTACCTCGCTTACACAAAAGGGCGTACCATTCAAATGGACGGACAAACAAGAAGTTGCATTCCGAACTCTGAAGCAAGCACTCTGCAGTGCCCCGGTACTCTCACTACCAGAGGGAACGGAAGATTTCATAGTCTACTGTGATGCTTCAAATCATGGTTTAGGTTGCGTTCTCATGCAGCGTGGAAAGGTGATAGCTTAGCGTCCTGGCAATTTAAGACACACGAAGTGAATTACACAACCCACAATCTAGATTTGGGAGCAGTGGTCTTCACCCTGAAGATTTAGAGGCATTACCTTTATGGTACGAAGTGCACCATCTTCACGGACCACAAGAGTCTCTAGCATATCTTGAATTAAAAAGAGCTGAATATGAGGCAACGAAGATGGGTTGAACTATTAAACGATTATGAGTGTGAAATCAAGTACCCCCAGTCAAGGCTACTGTGGTAGATGATGCTTTGAGCTGGAAAGAGTACTCTAATCGTCGTGTGAAAACTCTCTCAATGACCATCCAATCTCACCTAACCACTCAGATCAGGGCAGCCCAGTCAGACGCCATGAAGGTAGAAAACAAAACAAGTGAAGCGTTATGCGGAATGGAGAAGAATCTAGAGGTGAAAGAAGGCGGAGTATACTATTTCATGAACCGTATTTGGGTCCCTAAATTTGGAGTATTTAGGGAGGTAGTTATGAGTGAAGCTCACAAGACGCGATACTCCATCCATATGGGTTCCAACAAGATGTACTTGGATATTAAACAACATTATTGGAGGCCTAATATGAAGGCAGATACTGCCACCTATGTCAGCAAATGCTTTACTAGCACCAAGGAAAAGGTGGAATACCAGAAGCCCTCGGGGTTATTACAGCAACTAGTAATTCCCGAGTGGAAATGGGAAGGGATTTCTATGGACTTTGTGACCAATCTACCCAAGACGCCAGTTGGATTGGACAATATATGGTTAATAGTTGACCGACTGATGAAACCCACTCATTTCCTGCCAATAAAAGAATCCTACAAGATGCAGAGACTGACAAGAATATACATTCGAGAAATCGTGAGGCTTCACGGAGTACCTGTGTCTATCATCTCGGATAGAGATAGTAGGTCCACTTCACGTTTCTGGCAATCACTTCAGAAAGCACTGGGAACCCATCTTGACATGAGCACTATTTATGACCCAAAGACGGATGGTCAAAGCGAACGAACCATTCAGATGCTCGAAAACATGCTTTGCGCATGTGTGATAGACTTTAGGAAGTCCTGGGATACCCACTTACCTTTAGTTGAATTCTCGTATAACAACAGTTACCATTCGAGCATCAAAGTCACTCTTTTCGAAGCGCTATATGGATGTAAGTGTAGGTCACCGTTGTGTTGAGCTGAGGTGGGCGACACCCAACTCGCGAGGGAACTAGCATTAGACAAGACGTTAACGGGACCGGAGATCATACGTAAAACCACGGAAAAGATAGTCTAAATCAGAGCTCGACTACAAGCATCACGCGACCGACAAAAGAGCTACACTGATAGACGGCGAAAGCCCTTAGAGTTTTAGGTCGGGGATCGAGTGCTATTAAAAGCTTCTCCCTAGAAAGGGGTCATTCGTTTTGGAAAATGGGGATAACTGAACCCACGATACATTGGACCTTTCGAGATTCTTGCCCGAATTGGTCGAGTGGCATACAGACTGCAGCTACCCGCTGAGCTCAATAGTGTTCACCCTTGTTTCATGTTTCCAATCTAAAGAAGTGCCTATCCGATGAAAATCTCATCATTCCCCTTGACAAAAGTGAAATCAACGAGAATCTCTTGTTCGTTGAAGAACCAGTCGAAATCATGGATAGGGAGGTGACTCGTACTAAGCAAAGTCGCATCCCGATCGTGAAAGTACGGTGGAACGCGAAGCGTGGGCCAGAATTCACATGGGAACACGAAGATCAAATGAAGCAAAAGTACCCTCATCTATTCTAGCATTCTCAAATCTAGCTTTCAAAAGAATTTCGGGACGAAATTCCCTCTAACGGGGGGATGATGTCACAACTAGGAATTTGAAGCCTTGTAAACATAGAATGATAACAAATGTAAACCAACAATGGGAAAGCATGTAAGATGCTTATTCATTAACAACCAAATCTCAATCAAACACATCATACATGCACTACAAATACTCAACAAATAATTGGGAACCATAGAAATCCTTGTTTAAGTCCATTTTGGACTAGGATTTCCTTATTGGGCTCAATGGGCCAATAAGCTTCCAATTGGACAATCTTGGGCTTAGAACTCTTGAATGAGCTCTAATTATACCCACTTTCATTTATTTTAACATTTTGGGCCATATTGGCCTAGAAAGAAATAAAATACCTTAATGGACCTCATTGGGCCATAACTTACCTAATTAGCCCTAACAGGCCATTAAAATCATTTCTTTATTTATTTTGGGCAAATAGTTATCTAAATTATCTATGATTTGGACTTAGGCATTTAAGGGCCTAATCCTTTCCTTTTTTCTCTCCATTCTCGGCCCAAGCCCAACCAAAGAAGGAGAGTTGACTTTTCCTATGCCACCTCACATTTATCAATAGGTTTCCCATGCACCATCTCATGTTTTTATGCAAATCAACTCAAAAACCTCTCTTCTCTCCCCTCTCTCTTGCTCTCTTCCGAATCCAAGCACACGCACACATTTCACTCATAATTCTCTCAAGAAAACTCTCTCCACTCCTTTTCCATATTTTCGAGATTAAGGAAGCTTCCAAGGAGATTTAACCCACAAACACATCATCTAAGGTAAGTTGATGTTAGATCCACAATCTAGTTATTTCCTTTCTTCAAGGAACATATCTTAATTCATTCAAACTCATGACCTTGCACCCTAGAAGCATCTAAGTTCGAGATCCATCCAAGGAAGTTGATAGGGCCGAAAATAACACCAAACTTCTCCAAATCTTCTTCAAAACCGATCCACAACTCAAGGTGAGTTTCATACCCCCTTCATTTCGGTTTTTATGAGTTTTATGGGGGAGAATACAAGAAAATGTGTAGATCTACGTGTAAATGTATGCTATGTGAGATTTGATGCATGTATGTGTGTGATATCATGTGTTTTGTGATGAATATGTTATCAAAAAGTGTGTAATAACCGATATCTAAGACATGAGGAATAAACATCACTTAAGCTATTATACACTAATCAAGTCAAGAAAAATAGTTTATAAGGTTAGAATAAACATACTTGAACATAAAACCCATTTTTGGGCTTAAATTGTCAAAAATACAAACTAGGGATAAAAATCAACAAGTTACGGTTCTTGAAGGGTGAGAGGGTCCAAAACAGATTCCATAAATATTTTCCTGATATTTAGAAATTTCTAAGGACTTAAAATGTAAATTTTTAACCTAATGGGCTAATTTTGGGCTTTTCGGCCAAATAAGTCCCAAAATGCGAAGTTTTACAAGTTGAGGGGCTAGAAATGAAATTTTCTGTAAAACAGGGAGCAATTAGCATAATAAAATGTTTATAAGGTTCAAAAATGCTTTTTATTATCTAAAAGGACTAAAAATGCAAACTTTTTAGATTTTGTGCCAAAATTGTAAAAGTTGTGAAAAATGGGTCCTTAATCGAGAACTACCATTCTAGAGGGGCTGAAGCTATCAATTAAATAAACTTTGGGGTAAAATCGTGTTTTCATCAAGCAAATCATACAAAAGTGTTTTAAGGACTAAAAATGAAATTCTTTTATATAAAAGGATTAAAAGTGTTATTTTTATAAAAGGAAGAGTAATGAAAATCGAAAAGGGTCAAACTCTACTTACAAACAATCAAATTATAATACAAGATCCGCGAATTACCGACGAAAATGGAAAACAAATACAATCTCAATAATACATATCGTTACCAAATGAATTGATTCGGTCTCGAATCAATAACAACACAAAATCGTTAAACCAAAGTAATTCGTTAATCACGCGATAACTACGATGAGTCAACATACAAACCGTGGGATTGAAAGTTTCAAATCTTGCTTGTTGGGCCTTGCTCGCCCATCAACATGATCTTTGGGTCCAAAGGGATTATAATTATGTGATATTGGGCCTTCTATGACCCAATTCCACGTAAAAGGACTTTCAATAGCTATAATGTGTTATTGGGCCCTAATGGCCCATAGTGCTGCTAGTGAGGTCGAGAAGTCAAATGCGAGTTGGGCCAAGTGTCTTTCGCATTCCCGATAGCCTTGAATAACTTCTAGTAATAAAGGGGGCTTCGTACCCTCCTTTCTCCTCGATTGTTGGTCTATGAGAAAACAAATTAAACAGATTTAGGACGATAAACAATAGTAATCAGGGTGGCGGATTAAGTGAGTAGTAACGGCCAACGCCTTTAAGAATTGTTCGTAATCTGTACTTATAAACTAGTCATTTTCCTAATGCGTGATTATAACAACTCACAAATCCTAATTAATCCAACGCCACCCGGGTAATCAAAAACATTTGACGTATTGGTATAACAATAAACAAGTCACGTATTTTACGTATTGGGAAAACATCGGGTTTTCCTGGGAAGTTCAACATTTTCACTTGTGTGACGTATACAAAGTTCAACAACTATACATGTTTTAAAAATCAACAAGCATATTTACGGATCTTTACACTTTTTTTTTTTAAACAAATACTCTTTTCAGAAAATATCGGATTTTCTGGGTTTACAAACTACATCAAATCATTTTACTACAACATTACTTATGAACTCACCAACATTACATATGTTGACGTATTTCAAAATAACTTGTATTCTCAGGTAACAGGTAAGCCGAAGAATAAGTATCAAGTTATGTCATGGTGTTTTGCTTAGATTATCTATCGAACGGTTTATGTTATGAAATTGTAATGACTAAAACAATGTAATGGATGTAAACAATATCAGTTGTATTATTTCAATGCATGGTGATGAATGATGTTATGATTCATGTATAATCTTTGTGATGATATTCAATTTAAGTCACAAGAGCCCTTGGATGTTTCCGCCGTCTGGTTCGGGGGTGTGACAGGTTGGTATCAGAGCTCTGTTTATAGTGAACTAGCATATCTAACCATACATTGATATGCAACTATAAACCAAAAAGAGGGACTAACACAACTCTTAACAAAACAAGTAAAACATAACAATAAAAACACCCTTGCTTGTATTAGGAAAAAGAACATAATACTGACCAAACAAGATAATGCTAGTATGTCGGTTAAGCCAGGACTGTTCTTAGTCGTATCAAGGAGTGGATGTAGCCTGATCAACTACATTCCCTCCAAGGTACAACTATCACATGTCCTGAGGAAATCGTGATAGCTAGGGAACCTAAAAACATACCCCTTTATCCCCCAAGAGGAGAACACCAATTCAGTATATTTAACAACTAAGGCGACATAGGTATGATATTAGCATAATTATACACTCTCGCAGACAACATGGCTGGTTTTCACCACCCCGGGGATCCTTATTTCCCAGACCATAGGAATAACGGATTGTTGGACGAAGAGCCTGAAGAAGAGCCCGAGGAAGAATCTGACGGGGAACCGGAGGCAGAAGTCGAGGGCGAACCTGCCGAACCAGTAGAAGAACAGGAGGAGGAAGAAGATGAAGGAAGCCTCGAGGAGGAACCCAGCGACAACGAAGGGGGTGATTCGGATGCGGAGTCCGAAGTCATCAACCCCCCTTATCGTATTAGGGTGCCCGCTTACCGGGTGGGCCCTACTGGTCCTACACCCCTGGGGTATTGATCTTTGGAGATGGAGCAGACAGCAGGGACAGCGACCCCTATTCGGCATGTCACGCGAGTTCTTTGACCTGAGGGACAGAGGACCGGCCGATCGAGCCCTTCCGGTCATGGTGAGACGATTACGGAACACATGCGACCTAGCTCAGAGTACCGCCGACCAGGTACGTCAAATGTGGACTAGGGTTGAGCATGCAGAGCACGAGACACGAGACGTCCTTTGAGAGTTCCACATGAGGCAGGTGAGGTGGGAGTCCCGACTCCAGGATGCAGAACGATAGGTGGCTCATCTTCAGGGAGCATCCACTTCCTCAGCACCACCCCCGGGCACATCTCACCACTATTAGGATTAGCCATATCAGTTTTTAGTACTGTATCATTAGGATATATGCTATTTACCCCGACTCTATGTTTAAGTGACTACACTACTCATAGAGCCGTTATGCTGTCAAACTAGTACCGCTTATGTATGTTCTTTCGAGTAAAATTTTCATGTATCAAAGTGCGGGTAATGGTAATGAAAGATTTTACATGTTTTACTATGATGTTATAATCTGCTATGTGTTACGTATCCATGATTGTATGCTAAATTGTAGAATTACCTAAGTTTGTGCCACACACCTAGTTTATAGGATCACAACCTCACAAAAACCACAGACACTCAACATATTTCCGTTCCATGACAGAAAGATGCCTCAACGACCCACTTATGGAAACCCTGGGCCAACCCCACCCAAAGTCGACTCAGCTGCATTCCAAGCAGCTGTATTAGCTGTGGTCACCGCAGCGATGGCACAAATTCATCAAGGGAACAATGGAGGAGTCAACGGACAAGGGGCCGGAAGTTCGAACAACAGGATGAATAAAGGACCCACCAAAACATGTTCCTACAAAGACTTAACCAACGCCAAACCACGAACCTTTAACGGCACTGGAGGAATGATCACCCTGAAACGATGGATCGAGAAGGTGGAATCGGTATTCGAGATATGCGATTGCCCTGAGGAGATGAAGGTGAAGTTTGCCGCATGCACTTTCGTTGACCAAGCGCTCACTTGGTGGAACGGACACGTGGAAGCCATGACACTTCCCGTAGCCAATTCCATGCCATGGACAGAGATGAAAGAAATGTTGATGGCCGAGTATTGCCCTCAAGGTGAAATTCAGAAAATGGAACAAGAGCTGTGGAATCTCACTGTCCGAAACGCTGATATAGATGCATACATATCAAGGTTTAGCGAACTGTCTCTGCTGTGCCCTGGCATGATCCCCTCAGAAGGTAAGAAAATCGAGCGATTCATCTGGGGACTAACCTCCCCGATCCAAGGAAATGTGATAGCTGTAAATCCCGAAACTTTCGATAGTGCCAAGAGATTGGCCAAGAAGCTGTATGACCACAACAACAAGAAGGGTGAGAAGCCAGTGGAGACTGAGGTTAAGAATGAAAATGATAGTAAAAAGGGGAAGAACAACAAGAGGAAGGGACGTCAAGACTCCGAATCGTCCAAGAAGCAGCAAACAGTGGCAGTTAATGCTACGACCACTCGAGTTCCATCCATACCACATGCTCCAGCCTCAGCTACTCCAAGTGCTCCTAGACCTTATTCCGGTAATCTTCCTAAGTGCAACAAGGGCGGTCTCCATCACAATGGAGAATGCAGAGAGATGCAGTGCACCAGTTGCAATCGGAAGGGGCACACGGCAAGGTATTGCAGGACCTAACCTCCTCAAAACCAACAACAGGGAAACAACAACAACAATAACCGCAACAACAACAACACCAACAATGGCGGCAACAATGCAGGACCTAGCCACACCTGTTATGGATGTGGAAGGACTGGGCATTTCCGTCGAAACTTCCCTAACAACAACAATCCCGAAAATGGAGGAACAGGAAGGGTGCTGACCATGGGTCAGGGAGAAGCGATTCAGGATCCCGCTGTTGTTACCGGTACGTTCCTCCTAAACCACACTTATACATGCATCCTATTTGATACCGGAGCAAAACAAAGTTTTGTGAGCAATAAGTTTAAACAATTGTTAAAACAACAACCCCAGAAGCTCAATGAAACCTTTACGATGGAAATGGCCATTGGGAAAATCGAATCCACTGGGGAAGTCTACATCGGATGTACCCTAACTCTAAATCAACACGTCTTCCGAATAGACTTAATGCATGTTTCCATTAGGAGTTTTGATGTGATTATTGGCATGGAATGGTTAAGCCCCCACCATGCTGAAATTATGTGTCACGAGAAGGCCGTTCGCCTTCACCTTCCAAATCATTAAACCCTAGTTATTTGCGGAGACAAACCTAGCATGGACCTTCGTCTCATCTCGTACGTCCACGCACAAAAGCATCTGCGAAAGAACGATTTGACCTTCCTAGTGCGTATTATGGATAAAACCAAGGAAGAGGTTAATGTTCGAGACATTCCTGTAGCACGTGAATTCCCAGACATATTTCCTGAAGATATTCCTGGAGTACCCCCAGAGAGATAAGTTGAATTTTGAATTGATCTTGTTCCCGGAGCTACTCCCATCGCTTAATCGCCTTATCGATTAGCTCCTGCTGAGATGCAGGAATTGTCCAGCCAACTCAGTGAACTCCTGTGCAAAGGATTCATCCGACCCATCTTCTCTCCATGGGGAGCCCCAGTCCTCTTTGTCAAGAAGAAAGACGGATCTTTTAGGAGGTGCATTGATTACAGAGAACTTAACAAGCTCACTATCAAAAATCGCTATCCACTCCCACGAATCGAAGATCTATTTGACCAGCTCCAAGGAGCCAGTTACTTCTCTAATATAGATCTACGATCTGGGTACCATCAACTCAAGGTCCGGGAAGAGGATATTCCCAAAACCGCTTTCCGAACTCGTTACGGACATTATGAATTTGTTGTAATGCCCTTCGGTCTAACGAATGCCCCTGCCGCATTCATGGACCTAATGAATCGAATCTGCCGACCATTCCTCGACAACTTTGTTATTGTTTTCATTGAAGACAGTCTAGTCTATTCCCGAAGCGAAATAGAGCATGGCCAACATCTCCGACAAATCTTGAAAACCCTGCGAACTGAGAAGCTATACGCAAAACTCTCCAAGTGTGAGTTCTGGCTCAGTAGCGTGAACTTTTTGGGTCATGTTGTTAGTCAGGAAGGAATACATGTGGATCCTTCTAAGGTCAAATCCATCGAAAGATGGGCAGTCCCGACAACACCCAAAAAAATTTCGCCAATTCTTAGGACTAGCAGGTTACTACAGGAGGTTCATTCAAAACTTCTCTAAGATCGCCAAGCCACTTACCTCGCTTACACAAAAGGGCGTACCATTCAAATGGACGGACAAACAAGAAGTTGCATTCCGAACTCTGAAGCAAGCACTCTGCAGTGCCCCGGTACTCTCACTACCAGAGGGAACGGAAGATTTCATAGTCTACTGTGATGCTTCAAATCATGGTTTAGGTTGCGTTCTCATGCAGCGTGGAAAGGTGATAGCTTAGCGTCCTGGCAATTTAAGACACACGAAGTGAATTACACAACCCACAATCTAGATTTGGGAGCAGTGGTCTTCGCCCTGAAGATTTAGAGGCATTACCTTTATGGTACGAAGTGCACCATCTTCACGGACCACAAGAGTCTCTAGCATATCTTGAATTAAAAAGAGCTGAATATGAGGCAACGAAGATGGGTTGAACTATTAAACGATTATGAGTGTGAAATCAAGTACCCCCAGTCAAGGCTACTGTGGTAGATGATGCCTTGAGCTGGAAAGAGTACTCTAATCGTCGTGTGAAAACTCTCTCAATGACCATCCAATCTCACCTAACCACTCAGATCAGGGCAGCCCAGTCAGACGCCATGAAGGTAGAAAACAAAACAAGCGAAGCGTTATGTGTAATGGAGAAGAATCTAGAGGTGAAAGAAGGCGGAGTATACTATTTCATGAACCGTATTTGGGTCCTTAAATTTGGAGGATTAAGGGATTTGGTTATGACTGAAGCTCACAAGATGCGATACTCCATCCATCCGGGTTCGGACAAGATGTACTTGGATATTAAACAACATCATTGGTGGCCTAACATGAAGGCAGAAATTGCCACCTATATCAACAGATGCTTTACTAGCGCCAAGGAAAAGGTGGAATACCAGAAGCCCTCGTGGTTATTACAGTAACCAGTAATTCCTGAGTGGAAATGGGAAGGGATTTCTATGGACTTTGTGACCAATCTACCCAAGACGTCAGATGGATTGGACACTATATGGGTAATAGTTGACCGACTGACGAAATCCACTCATTTCCTGCCAATAAAAGAATCTTACAAGATGGAGAGACTGACAAGAATATACATTCGAGAAATCGTGAGGCTTCACAGAGTACATGTGTCTGTCATCTCGGATAGAGATAGTAGGTTCACTTCACGTTTCTGGCAATCACTTCAGAAAGCACTGGGAACCCATCTCGACATGAGCACTACTTATCACCCAAAGACGGATGGTCAAAGCAAACGAACCATTCAGATGCTCGAAAACATGCTTCGCGCATGCGTGATAGACTTTGGGAAGTCATGGGATACCCACTTACCCTTAGTTGAATTCTCGTATAACAACAGTTACCATTCGAGCATCAAAGTCGTTCCTTTTGAAGCGCTATATGGACGTAAGTGTAGATCACCGTTTGTGTTGGGCTGAGGTGGGCGACACCCAACTCGCGAGGGAACTAGCATTAGACATGACATTAACGGGACCAGAGAGCATACGTAAAACCACGGAAAAGATAGTCTAAATCAGAGCTCGACTCCAAGCATCACGCGACCGACAAAAGAGCTGCACTGATAGATGGCGAAAGCCCTTAGAGTTTTAGGTCGGGGATCGAGTGCTATTAAAAGTTTCTCCCTAGAAAGGGGTCATTCGTTTTGGAAAACGGGGATAACTGAACCCATGATACATTGGACCTTTCGAGATTCTTGCCCGAATTGGTCGAGTGGCATACAGACTGCAGCTACCCGCTGAGCTCAACAGTGTTCATCCCGTGTATCATGTTTCCAATCTAAAGAAGTGCCTATCCGATGAAACTCTCATCATTCCCCTTGACAAAATTGAAATCAACGAGAATCTCTTGTTCGTTGAAGAACCAGTCGAAATCATGGATAGGGAGGTGAAGCGTACTAAGCAAAGTCACATCCCGATCGTGAAAGTACGGTGGAACGCGAAGCGTGGGCCAGAATTCACATGGGAACGCGAAGATCAAATGAAGCAAAAGTACCCTCATCTATTCTAGCATTCTCAAATCTAGCTTTCAAAAGAATTTCGGTACGAAATTCCCTCTAACGGGGGGATGATGTCACAACTAGGAATTTGAAGCCTTGTAAACATTGAACAATGATTACAAATGTAAACCGACAATGGGAAAGCATGTAAGATGCTTATTCATTAACAACCAAATCTCAATCAAACACATCATACATGCACTGCAAATAGTCAACAAATAATTGGGAACCATAGAAATCCTTGTTTAAGTCCATTTTGGACTAGGATTTCCTTATTGGGCCCAATGGGCCAATAAGCTTCCAATTGGACAATCTTGGGCTTAGAACTCTTGAATGAGCTCTCATTAGACCCACTTTCATTTATTTTAACATTTTGGGCCATATTGGGCCTAGAATGAAATAAAATACCTTAATGGACCTCATTGGGCCATAACTTAGCTAATTAGCCCTAACGGGCCATAAAAATCATTTCTTGATTTATTTTGGGCCAATAGTTATCTAAATTATCTATTATTTGGACTTAGGCATTTAAGGGCCTAATCCTTTCCTTTTTTCTCTCCATTCTCGGCCCAAGCCCAACCAAAGAAGGAGAGTTGACTTTTCCTATGCCACCTCACATTTATCAATAGGTTTCCCATGCACCATCTCATGTTTTCATGCAAATCAACTCAAAAACCTCTCTTCTCTCCCCTCTCTCTTGCTCTCGTCCGAATCCAAGCACACACACACACACACATTTCACTCACAATTCTCTCAAGAAAACTCTCTCCACTCCTTTTCCATATTTTCGAGATTAAGGAAGCTTCCAAGGAGATTTAACCCACAAACACATCATCTAAGGTAATTTGATGTTGGATCCACAATTTAGCTATTTCCTTTCTTCAAGGAACATATCTTAATTCATTCAAACTCATGACCTTGCACCTTAGAAGCATCGAAGTTCGAGATCCATCCAAGGAACTTGATAGGGCCGAAAATAACACCAAACTTCTCCAAATCTTCTTCAAAACCGATGCACAACTCAAGGTGAGTTTCATACCCCCTTCTTTTCAGGTTTTATGAGTTTTATGGGGGAGAATACAAGAAAATGTGTAGATCTATGTATAAATGTATGCTATGTGTGATTTGATACATGTATGTGTGTGATATCATGTGTTTTGTGATGAATATGTTATCAAAAGTGTGTAATAACCGAGATCTAAGACATGAGAAAGGAAATAAACATAATTTAAGCTATTTTACACGAATCAAGTCAAGAAAAATAGTTTATAAGGTTAGAATAAACATACTTGAACATAAAACCCATTTTTGGGCTTAAATTGTCAAAAATACAAACTTAGGGTAAAAATTAACAATTCACGATTCTTGAAGGGTAAGAGGGTCCAAAATAGTTTCCATAAATATTTCCCTGATATTTAGAAATTTCTAAGGACTTAAAATGTAAAATTTTAACCTAATGGGCTAATTTTGGGCTTTTCGGCCCAATAAGTCCCAAAATGCGAAGTTTTACAAGTTGAGGGGCTGGAAATGAAATTTTCTGTAAAACAGGGAGCAATTTGCATAATAAAATGTTTATAAGGTTCAAAAATGCTTTTTATTATCTAAAAGGACTAAAAATGCAAACTTTTTAGATTTTGTGCCAAAATTGTAAAAGTTGTGAAAAATGGGTCCTTAACCGAGAATCACTATTCTAGAGGAGCTGAAGCTGTTAATTAAATAAACTTTGGGGTAAAATCGCGTTTTCATCAAACAAATCATACAAAAGTGTCAAGAAAAGTGTTTTAAGGACTAAAAAATAAATTCTTTTATATAAAAGGACCAAAAGTGTTATTTTTATAAAAGGAAGAGTAATGAAAAGGGTCAAATTCTACTTACAAACAATCAAATTAAAATACAAGATCCGCGAATTACCGACGAAAATGGAAAACAAATACAATCTCAATAACACATATCGTTACCAAACGAATTGATTCGACCTCGAATCAATAACAACACAAAATCGTTTAACCAAAGTAATTCGCTAATCACGCGATAACTACGATGAGTCAACATACAAACTTTGGGCTTGAAAGTTTCAAATGTTTCTTGTTGGGACTTGCTAGCCCATCAACATGATCTTTGGGTCCAAAGGGATTATGCTTACGTGATATTGAGCCTTCTATGAACCAATTCCACGTAAAAGGAATAGCTATAATGTGTTATTGGGCCCTAATGGCCCATAGTGCTACTAGTGAGGTCGAGAAGTCAAATGCGAGTTGGGCCAAGTGTCTTTCGCATTCCCGATAGCCTTGAATAACTTCTAGTAATAAAGGGGGCTTCGTACCTTCCTTTCTCCTCGATTGTTGGTCTATGAGAAAACAAATTAAACAGATTTAGGACGATAAACAATAGTAATCAGGGTGGCGGAGTAAGTGAGTAGTAACGGCCAACGCCTTTAAGAATTGTTCGTAATCTGTACTTATAAACTAGTCATTTTCCTAATGCGTGATTATAACAACTCACAAATCCTAATTAATCCAACGCCACCCGGGTAATCAAAAACATTTGGCGCATCGGTATAACAATAAACAAGTCATGTATTTTATGTATTGGGAAAACATCTGGCTTTCCTGGGAAGTTCAACATTTTCACTTGTGTGACGTATACAAAGTTCAACAACTATACATGTTTTAAAAATCAACAAGCATATTTACGGATCTTCACATTTTTTTTAAACAAACACTCTTTTAAGAAAATATCGGATTTTCTGGGTTTACAAACTACACCAAATCATTTTACTACAACATTACTTATAATGTCACACCCCAAAATCAAGAACGACGGAAACGTTCTGGGGCGGAGGAGGTCATGTACAGTATCACAACAATGAAAAGTAGTAAACAAGCAACAACATCATCCATTGCATTAATAATATAATTATCATACAAGTGTTCTGTAAAATTTTGATAAACACTAAAGCATAAATCAAAATGAAAGATAAGTCTTGTACGAGCTCCATTTTCCTTTCTCCTTGCATCGGTACCTGTCTATAATGACCTGAGGATACAAGTAATTTTGAAAGCGAGTATCAGCTTTGAAGCTGGTGAGATCATAAGTATTTTAGTGTCTTAATTTGTATGTAAGAATTTGTAAGTTTATGAACTGTAAGTATTGAAAATGTATATGAACTGTAAGTTTGAAAATGTTTTGTAAAACAACTGTAAACGTTTGAAAAACTCTACAAAATCCCTATGATTCCTACTATTATATAAGGGTGTCTTCTACCAAGACTTAACTATTCTAAATGTTCGTTTCATGTAAAAGTGTGTAATTTTCCCAAGTGTAACTATCATTAACAAAATATAGTTTTTACATTAAAGTTTAAGTGAAAAGATCACTAAATATATGTACAGGGAAAATTAATGTAGTACTAAAATGTAGCGTTATAAGAACTACTGCTGTACTAACTACCTTAAACCGGATTTATATTAAGGTATTATGTGATTAATTGCACCATACTATTGACTGGTAACAACGACATACGAATGGTCGTAAAAACGGAATGACGTTTTGCACCCGCACACCTGCAGGTCCCGCTGTAGCTAGCAGCAAGGTGTAGGATAGTGAATCTAGTATAGATCTATACGCAAACTCACGCTCTCCCTCCAAGAGACTCTGGCTACAACTCGGGCCATGACATTTAAGGCATGCTCCGATACAGTGGATCACAATTTTGTTAACGTATTCATGTATATGTACTTATGTAAGCGTAATCATGTAAAAGTATATGAACGTATGCCTTTGCTACCCAAAGGCACTGAATTGACTGAAGGGAACTATTATGTCCATAAATGTATACATGACATTAAATAATGTTTAAACAACCTTCGGACGGTACCCGATATCCCACCAGACCACATCCCACCAGACCACCAGACTATATATGTATTCATGATATTAATTAATGTTTAAAACACTAATTATACAAGTATAAGCATTTTTAATGCGAGGAAAACGCTTTTGGTCAAGTGTTAGGAGACTAATGGGTTGCAACAAAGGAGTGCAAGACCTCTAATGGGAGTGTATGGTCAAATGACCATAAGTTTTGGATTTTATGACCCAGGGGAGTAAACTCCTGGCCGTAAACTCTCAAATAGATCTCTAAATGAAGCCTATCATTTACACAACTAGTTTGGTGAATTGTTTCTAGTCTTAATCAAGTGTTTGGGTGACATTTCCCCCCTTTATAGGGGTTTACGGCAATGGGACCATATCCCATGGAGATTACGGCCGTAATCTCCTTTGGGGAAAGGTTTATGGTGTTTTCAAGTCCCTAAATTATCAAGGAATGCATCAAGGCAATTGTTCAAGGCTTTAGGAGGATTTATGGCACCATTTGGCACCATTTATTGGAGTTCACGGCCCTGGAACATATTGGGTCGTGAACACACTTTTCTTGGTGTTTTAATGGTGTTTGCTAGCCTCAAACACACTAGGGTACTTGTACTAATTTGTCTCTTGGCTTAAGGAAGGTTTTTAGGGCATTTTGTCACTTAAAAATGGAGTTCACGGCCCAAGAACTTCCTTGGCCGTGAACTCACTTTCACTATTGATTCTCAATTGTTTTGGTGGTCTAAACATGTAATGATAGTCCCTATGTCGAGTTCCAAGGTTTTGAGGGACATTGGGCACACTTTTGGCCCTTAAAATGGAGTTTACTCTCCAAGTGTTCTTGGGCGGTAAACTCCCGAATCTCGGGGTTTTGGTCCGATTTTGATTTTTCTAAACACAATCTAAGCTATATAGCATAACCATATCGAAGTACTCACAATTTGGGATAAAAACCCGAAGATCCGTGAGAGAGAATTTTGACTTTTCTCTAAATGGAAATGTAACTAATGAACCAATATGGTTCAGTTTTTTTTTATATATAGTCCTGGGATTCTTGGCAGAAAATATTTTTATTCCCGAAATGAACTCTACTATCCTAGAGTATTGGAATAACAGTGTTGCACAAAACCCTAGTGCATCCACTCTCCTGATATCTCCTTAAGTGTAAATCCTGAAAAACTGCCAAACTTATACCCGAAGTCTGGAATTTCACTGAAACTGTTCTACTTCTTTTGGCTTCAAATGGTTTGTACAAAATGGAGATTTCGGGTTGTCACATCATCCCCCTGTTGAAGGGAATTTCGTCTCGAAATTAGAATTTAGGCAAGGAAGTAGGTATGAATGATCGAGTCGTGAGGAGGAAACTTCCTAATTGATTGATTCTAGTGCACCTAAGTGAAATTGGTTTCTCGGTTGGCATTCCAACGAACCTTCACTAACTGGCGATGGCGTTGCTTCGTCCGCTTGACCTCTCAGTCGAGGGTCACTACGGTTCTAATACGAAGGCGAGGATCTCGACGAGTGGACTTACTAGAGTCCTAACGGAAAGGTATGGTTTCACGATCGAGAAGCGAAGAGTAGAATGTACGTTGTTGAGTTCGCGGAGTAGGTCTAGGGTGTGCGGGGGTTTCTGGATGAACTATGACAGTAGGTCTATCAGACCTAGAATTTTGGCAAATTTCTGTCGGCGTCTCTGGTGTCGACAAATTCTCAACGGTTTTGACAAATTGCAAGAGTACTCAAAATTTCTCACATCACTAACAGTGTGTCAGAAAATTTTGACTCTTAAATTCCAAAACTTGGGTTCATAGAACTTTGCGAAAAGTATCTCCGAAGGAAATGTTTCCATGGGTTTCTTCTTACTAGGAGGGTAGATAAGTAAGTCATTATATGGAGAAATGACGAACTGATCCAAGTAAGAAAGACGTACCCTACTCATATAGCTCATGAAAACTATGGGCGTATTGGTCCTATCTGAAGGGTATCACTATGGACTCGAAGTGTCCGCATCGAGTTCAGAAGGTAGTCTTTCGGACTTCCTTCCCTCACACTCAAACTGGTGATATTCGGATCTCAGTCCAATCCTGAAAAGTACTCGTTCCTTGCGTTAGCTCAACTGCTTCATCTATGTGAGGCAGAGACAACAATTTCTAATGGAAAATCTTGACGGAGTCCTCGATATCCGAGGTACATACGATGCGATCCGTAGATCTCTGGAAGAATATGAGCGGGGTTCTCTAGAGTGAGAAGCCTAGCCTTCTAATTCTATTTTTGTGTGGTTCGCTAAGTTGTGTGTACTGTTCTTGTGTCTCCGTAGGTGTTTAAGCAAATGGGAGATCCGTTTACGGGATTCGTACTGGGTTCTAAGTTTGTTCACATGACAATATGATTACTCGTAGTCTTGAGCAGTTCTCCGTCCTGAAGTTCATATTAGAATTCATACTTGGCTCACAATCACAATTTCGTGTATATGAGTCGTATATAATTAAGATTGAAAAGGTAGTCAAATAACTAATTCTTCTTTAAGCTCACATCCCATCGGGGAAAAAGAAGTTAAAGTGGAATCATCAATTCTAAACCTGTAGAACCTTGATTATATATCACTCTTATATATACATTCCTCAGTGATAGATCAATCGTATGAATCCTTGGATTGAACTTGATGTACTGCACGAGTGGTACTTCCCAGATTTCTTTGGAAAGAAAATAACTAAGAGGTACTCCTGGCATGAGTACTTCGGTGTTCTGATATAACAGTTCGCTGGAAAAGCGATCTAGAAGAAAGAGATGTACGTATGAAGCTGATTGTTTCTTGATGACGACATGATTCTGTTAGCAAGAATGATAAGGATTTTGTGAGCGATTCTGGTTGACCCTAGATGTACTTCGATTGCTTAAGAAAAGAGTAAGAGTATGTTCTCGAAAGGTTGACCTACATCCCTATGATGCAGTCCTAGTATAGAATGGAAGTGAGTTTGTAGAATGGTCTCAAGATGTTTGTCGTTCAAGCCGAGGTATCATGGGTTGGTGAATAACAAGATCCAACCACTGAAAGAGACTTGGAAATGTCTCCGGAGCTAAATTACTATAGTCCAATGACTTGACTAAAGCATGATTCAGATAGACTCCAATGAAAGTATGATATAAGTACTTGAATGAAGAATGAAACATAAGTTAGCCGACTGTCAAAATCTTTGATATTCATGATGTAAAAGTTCGGGAAAATGACCTTGTAAAGGTCTTACATCATATCCAGAGAAGATAGTTCTTGACAGCATAAAGACCTAACTGAAAGTACTTATAGTACAAGATAATTTCATAGAAAATGCCACATCGGGCATAGACAGAAAACGATTCCTTTTAATAAGGAAAATAAAGTAAAGCGTCTACTACTAGCAACGGTCATCCCTCTGGTGAACTCTCAGTTCAACCAGTTGACGTTCCACATCAAGTAGGTGTCTTTCATACACCCTTTGAAATACTCGGAGCTCTATGACTTCGGCTCGTGATTCAGCCAGTTCTTGCAACAGGGTTTCATGGTTTCTCTCTGATCTCTCGCGAGTATCTTCTAGACGAATGGTGTGGAGGGTATGCATTCTAGCATCGGTGACAACTTCGGTAATCTGGTATAGGGCTATCCTGCCTTGAATCTCATTTCGGGCCACTCTGTGGACCAAGATTGGCAAGATTCTGTATGCTGAGCCCCCATTGCTCAGGTCGTAAAAGCTTCGGTCGCCATTAAATGGCATGGTATGATCTTGTCCTTGGCTCCATGTTTCCAAGCATTCCACCCACTTAGGGGTCGGGCCATGAAAAGCCGGATGAGGGTTAAGAATAGGAACGGGAGCTGCCTGGGGTAGGTTCTCAACCTCTGGTTCGGAATTAGCACCGTCCGAAGGGTTTTCATCATGGTGATCATTCAAAGGGATCGAATGATCATTCTCTGGTTCTTCTCCAAACCAACCAGCAATGACCTCATTCGGGAGGTACTAGTTGCCGTGGGGATGGAGTCCAACCATGTTATTTATACGAGAATTGGGGTAAGAAAATAATTATTAGACAAACTATCTAGATAATTATTTAGCAAAATCTTCATCAGTTACATCGCTATTTGTGAAGTGCATACCAGTTATTTGTAATCGAAACAGGATACGCCTTCAAATAAGTGATCTTAACTCCAAATTCACACAGAATCGGGGTGAAGTAAAATTTCACAGATTGTAAGTCTATAACATCCTAATTACATATATCCTTAGTGTATCCACTTAGCAACTATCAACTTAGTAATGAAGATCCCATTTTAGTTCTCAAGTATAACGTACTTATAGTAACACCAAATACTCCTATAATATTTTAAGTTTAAGTTATGTTATACTGTTCTCATTGTTGTAGGGTTGGTAAGATTTTAGCACTATTGCAACCATATAATTAAACTTAGGCACATGCTAGTCAACCCTCGGATAATATAGGTGATCAGGCTATATCTTCCTAGTTTTGACCATATGTCTCTAAGCCCACTTGCATTGCCCAACAATCGTAATTCTTTTGTACTGTCCTAGTGACACTGATTTTAGTATGAATGCAGGCACGTATACTTTATTAAATATTTTATTATTTAAAGTATAAACTCTTGGTCAGAGTATTTTTATCCCTTATGTATTTATAGTTAGTATATCTTTTATGGGTTGATATACTTAATTCACTATAAACAATGCTCTGATACCAATCTGTCACACCCCAAAACCAAGAACGGCGGAAACGTTCTGGGGCGGAGGACGTCATGTACAGTATCACAACAATGAAAAGTAGTAAACAAGCAACAACATCATCCATTGCATTAATAATATAATTATTATACAAGTGTTCTGTAAAATTTTGATAAACACTAAAGCATAAATCAAAATGAAAGATGAGTCTTGTACGAGCTCCATCTTCCTTTCTCCTTGCATCGGTACCTGTCTATAATGACCTGAGGATACAAGTAATTTTGAAAGCGAGTATCAGCTTTGAAGCTGGTGAGATCATAAGTATTTTAGTGTCTTAATTTGTATGTAAGAATTTGTAAGTTTATGAACTGTAAGTATTGAAAATGTATATGAACTGTAAGTTTGAAAATGTTTTGTAAAACAATTGTAAACGTTTGAAAAACTCTACAAAATCCCTATGATTCCTACTATTATATAAGGGTGTCTTCTACCAAGACTTAACTGTTCTCAATGTAGTCTTCTACCAAGACTTAACTGTTCTAAATGTTCGTTTCATGTAAAAGTGTGTAATTTTCCCAAGTGTAACTATCATTAACAAAATATAGTTTTTACATTAAAGTTTAAGTGAAAAGATCACTAAATATATGTACAGGGAAAATTAATGTAGTACTAAAATGTAGCGTTATAAGAACTACTGCTGTACTAACTACCTTAAACCAGATTTATATTAAGGTATTATGTGATTAATTGCACCATACTATTGACTGGTAACAACGACATACGAATGGTCGTAAAAACGGAATGACGTTTTGCACCCGCACACCTGCAGGTCCCGCTGTAGCTAGCAGCAAGGTGTAGGATAGTGAATCCAGTATAGATCTATACGCAAACTCACGATCTCCCTCCAAGAGACTCTGGCTACAACTCGGGCCATGACATTTAAGGCATGCTCCGATACAGTGGATCACAATTTTGTTAACGTATTCATGTATATGTACTTATGTAAGCGTAATCATGTAAAAGTATATGAACGTATGCCTTTGCTACCCAAAGGCACTGAACTGACTGAAAGGAACTATTATGTCCATATGTGTACACATGATATTAATTAATTTTTAAACGGCCTTCGAACGGTACCCGATATCCCACCAGACCACATCCAAATTGAGGAAAAGGAAATAGGGTGGATAGCCTTCCTAAGTCCTTTAAACATTTCTTATATAACCATACATATAGAGGCATGTAATTTACAATATAAAAGCATAAAATAAGTTTTGTAAAACCTTTGAACATAAATATTTTCTAATAAAAGATCAAATTGATGTCGATCTATAAAAGGGTTTTGAAGGCATGGGTTTTATAAAACGGTTTAGTATAAAGAAACATTTGTTTGAAACACAATTGTAAATAAGTTTGAAATGTAATATATAGAGTAAAATGTACAGTGTAATAAGGAGTTTTAAACATATAAAGTGTTTATGAAAATCATTTGAAGGAAACTGTTTGGTAAAACAGCTAATGAGTAGTAAATCATTTGAATGCTGCTTATTAATCACATGTGATTGATATAACAAGTAGCATGATTCTACTTGTATCCCTCCCATAAAACATTTAAAAATAGTTAAAACATTGATTAAGGGGTATGAACTCACCTGCAGTAAGTGATTGGAATTGAATGGAAGGTTATCGTAAGGAATGATCGGACAAGTGCTTGGTGTCAAGTGAAGACTTTAGACACACACAATGATCCTAATTACATATGAAGATATATGTATATAAATAATTAGTGATTAAAACACTAATTATACAAGTATACGCATTTTAATGCGAGGAAAACGCTTTTGGTCAAGTGTTAGGAGACTAATGGGTTGCAACAAAGGAGTGCAAGACCTCTAATGGGAGTTTATGGTCAAATGCCCATATGTTTTGGATTTTATGACCTAGGGGAGTAAACTCCTGGCCGTAAACTCTCAAATAGATCTCTAAATGAAGCCTATCATTTACACAACTAGTTTGGTGAATTGTTTCTAGTCTTAATCAAGTGTTTGGGTGACATTTCCCCCCTTTATAGGGGTTTACGGCAATGGGACCATATCCCATGGAGATTACGGCCGTAATCTCCTTTGGGGAAAGGTTTATGGTGTTTTCAAGTCCCTAAATTATCAAGGAATGCATCATGGCAACTGGCCAAGGCTTTAGGAGGATTTATGGCACCATTTGGCACCATTTATTGGAGTTCACGACCCTGGAACATCTTGGGCCGTGAACACCCTTTTCTTGGTGTTTTAATGGTGTTTGCTAGCCCCAAACACACTAGGGTACTTGTCCTAATTTGTCTCTTGGCTTAAGGAAGGTTTTTAGGGCATTTTGTCACTTGAGAATGGAGTTCACGGCCCAAGAACTTCCTTGGCCGTGAACTCACTTTCACCATTGATTCTCAATTGTTTTGGTGGTCTAAACATGTAATGATAGTCCCTATGTCGAGTTCCAAGGCTTTGAGGGACATTGGGCACACTTTTGGCCCTTAAAATGGAGTTTACTCTCCAAGTGTTCTTGGGCGGTAAACTCCCGAATCTTGGGGTTTTGGTCCGATTTTGATGTTTCTAAAGACAATCTAAGCTATATAGCATAACCAGATCCAAGTACTCACAATTTGGGATAAAAACCCGAAGATCCGTGAGAGAGAATTTTGACTTTTCTCTAAATGGAAATGTAACTAATGAACCAATATGGTTCAGTTTTTTTTATATATAGTCCTGGGATTCTTGGCAGAAAATATTTTAATTCCTGGAATGAACTCTACTATCCTAGAGTATTGGAATAACAATGTTGCACAAAACCCTAGTGCATCCACTCTCTTGATATCTCCTTAAGTGTAAATCCTGAAAAACTGCCAAACTTATACCCGAAGTCTGGAATTTCACTGAAACTGTTCTACTTCTTTTGGCTTCAAATGGTTTGTACAGAATGGAAATTTCGGGTTGTCACATATAAACTCACCAACATTTCATATGTTGACATATTTCAAAATAACTTGTATTCTCAGGTAACAGGTAAGCCGAAGAATAAGTATCAAGTTATGTCATGGTGTTTTGCTTAGATTATCTATCGAACGGTTTATGTTATGAAATTGTAATGACTAAAACAATGTAATGGATGTAAACAATATCAGTTGTATGATTTTCAATGCATGGTGATGAATGATGTTATGATTCATGTATAATCATTGTGATGGTATTCAATTTAAGTCACAAGAGCCCTCGGATGTTTCCGCCGTCTGGTTCGGGGGTGTGACAAACCTTCTAATTGGCTTGCCCAATACATAATGGTTCTATAACCTCCTGGTTGGATTACCCCTGGTCTACAACCTTTTAGTTGGAATGCCCAGGTCTGTTGATTGACAACACGATTCAGTACAGTATCAACCCCACCATACCATGTCGACATATACATTACAAATAACATATATCCAATAATAGATAATTATGTAACCAGTCAGCAGAAAAAAAGACAGATCTACAGATCACTATTACATAGCAACATCCTAGATATCAAGATACAAACCTGATATATCGATACATCATAACAACATCCTATATACCAGAATACACAATCTAGTGGGCTGGCATTAGTGCCTTTGACCAATGGGTATTGTGAGGAAAACTCACCTCTCAGTCGGAAAAGATAGTTAAAAGGACACTTCTTTGAATATTATCTCAATCAGTTACCTTCAAATGATGTCAAATGGTGATGTCATTATGGATCCAAAATGCTCCACTCTTCTAGGATGGTTCCCCCTTACTTCTTCCTCCTTCAAGAACACTAAAATGTACACTCAAGGCTCAAATATTAGGGCTTATGTAAGGGTGGAAATTGGGTTGGAAGCTGATGAATGAAAGGAGCGTTGAGAGTTAAGGATGAATAAATAGTGCACAAAACCTAAATATTAGGATTTTAGATCCAAGGCATGTACGCCTCGGGTATGCTTGGGTACGCCCAATGTACACAAGCAACTCTAAAATTACAAAAATGCCTTTTAGGACCAATTTGCAAATAATTCTCATACCAAGGGTGAAAATGAAAATTCCTGGAAATGGAGATGTTACAAAAAACCTAAGACATAATACATCCCACTTTGGTGACTACAGGATGTCAACTTCATGTAACGTCCCAGTGCTTAGGATAGCTATCATTCGTACATCTACAGCTGGTTGTCAGGTTACTCATGATTCACTCTAGAATGGTACGTCACCACTTGCGATGTAAATATCAACTGTTGTATGCATTTCTATAAGCATGCTCTATTCCAGTCTACATGAAAGTTGTAAAATAAGAAGAGAGTAGCCTTACGTTAGCTAGATTACCATGATACTTTCCCTCCGTTTTCTTATAGCTAGCTTGATTAGCTTCTCTCTAGCGTTTTGAATCAATTTGTTTAGTTTTTGATGCTCAAGAAACATCAATGCCAAACCTTCCACTGGCAAATGGAATCATATATTTTTACATTCACTTTACTTATCCAAAAAATAGTATTTTTTTGAAGAAAGATGACAAGATACATTGTACAACAATGACGGACAAAAAAAAAATCCATATACATATTTTATAAAACAAGCTTTTACATGTAGAAAAATGACTCACAAACAAGCTTTTACATGTATAATTATCAATCAAATTTAAATAATTTATCATATATGGTTATCATCTCCATCGTACGTAGTAATATCACATTTTTGCCTGTAGTTCTTTGATGTTGCGATCTTGTGTAACGTATGGGATATTATGGATCATGTATTTTCTTTAAATGAAACACGATATAAACATCGGCGGACTTAACACTTCATAGATGACATTTCTCATGGACTTCTTGGGAAGCTGATGACACTTAATGCCCACAAAACCATGAACAAAGCGTCGAGCTGTGGTTTGAAAATATTCACCAGTGATCATTAAGTTCCGTTTTTGTGGAAATGGATGCATGGTTGTTTGGGGCTTCAAATATTTGGGAAGTTCACGTTTTGGAGGAATGTAAATTGCTTTCTCTATGTCTAATTGTAGATCAGCATCTGAATCATATAGGTTGCTAGAATTAAATAACATTTGAAATGCCTTGAAGCATGATAAGTGAAGGGATTTCCATTGTTTTGGAAAATCACTATCATCCTCTGTAAAAACATGTTTAAGCAACTCTTTCCGCTTCCCCTCGAGAAACGTTTTCACAAGAGAAATTGAATCATCCATGCTTGCATCTGAGTTTTCTTTCAAATGAAGCAACACAAGGTTCATTTTTCCTTCTTCTTGTTCCTTCTGCTTCAAAATTTATGTTAACGAATATGTACTATGAAAGAAAGTAGTTAACTCGTTTCATTTATATCAAAATGAGTACTAAGGTAAGTGGTTTTAAGTGATGACCTCGTAGCTTTGAATGTCATTGAGCAACCGAGTAGTAGCCATAAGTGACTGTGTGATGTTTTCATACTTTTGAGGCTTGACTTTGAACTGTGGTAAGCTTGAATTTAAGAAACATGAAGAAGTTAGGACCAAGATATGTGTAGCGATGGAGATCATGCCAGTTTCCATGTATTCATTCACTGAAGGTATGTAACCGTTCTTTCCCCATGTAGTTTCAGTCAACCACGAATTGAATGTCTCCCGCCACTTCAAATAGATAAATGGAAAATTTACTAGAGTGTTTCTATAAGGATAATAATCCTTGGAAAATTATATTTTCAACTTTTAATACACTTACTAGGTCTCTAAAATCTTCAATTACATCAATGTTTCCTTGAAGGACCAAGGTTTCGGTAGTATCTCTCACAAGATCATCCAACACATCGAAAATAACCTTGCTTGGTCCACTTAAGCCTTTACCATCCCATCTATCATTTAAACATAAAAATATATAACTTTTACCAATGAAAAAGACAACAATAATCCTCAAGAAGATCTAGAATGGAAGCACAATGATCAAGAAATATGGAAGTAAGAGTATATGCTACCTACGAATCGCATCAATCAAGATGTGTAATTCTTCTAGATTGCCTATCATATCAAAAAAGTCATCTGCAACTGTAATCAATATGGCACTTTTCGCAACAAGCATCCGTATAATAGAATCATGAGGTAAACAAGTACTAGCTGCAACAGAAAAATAACAATACACCGTTTTCTCCCGGCCAAATCCCATTTCAGTAAGCCCCCACTTCTTGGACCACCTACAAAAATAAATAAACTATGATAAAACAAAATTTATAGACAATAGTGGGTGTCAAAGTTTGTACCATATTCACCATGAACAAACGTATAGTGAAGTAAACTTTAATAAAAAATAAGTAACTAAATGAGGGGAACTATTCGTGTACAAATTATTGATGTTTATCCAATGTGCTATACTTTTGGCATTAATAAAACATACTAAAAGCAATTAATGGTTTTACCTTTTTAATTCGGCAAGTTCATTTTGGTAGATTAATTGTCGGAATGCGTAATTTTCGACAGCCAATTGCATAAGCTCGAAATTATGTATGCATGATAACCTATAAAAGGAGGCCTTTCCAACCCATAGAGGCCCTTCATTGTTTTGTTCAATCCACATCCTATGATCAAGATGATCAAGTCTCGCAATCCATGGTATACTTAGCTCTTCCTCAATCTACGAAAGTATGAAAACTTATAAAATTTACACAAACTACTATTTAAGTCATCCTGCATCGTTGTGGCGGATAACTTGTTTTCAATTACTTAAAATGAAAACTATCAAAAATTATTTGAGGGACCAAAAACATAACTTTAATACACATGGTAACTTCTTTGCAATTCGTATATAGATTGTGATTTACAATTGTCAAGAGTTCATAGCATAATGACGATTATACCATATCAAGTGGAATACAAACATATCAAAATAAAGTTTCAATGCAAACAACGTAAAAGTTTATAACATTTAAATAAAAATTAATATTAACAAAAACAAAAACTATAAAAAAAGTTATGTATGAGACTAAAAGCCTAACTTTAAAATATATCAACTTATAAAATACCAATAATTTAATTTTAAAATTTTAAACGTTAGAAAATTATTAGATTAAAAATTATTGAGAGGAATGGCAACAACCAAAAACTAAATCATTACTTTGTGAGAGAGAGAGAGAGAGAGAGAGAGAGAGAGAGAGAGAGAGAGAGAGAGAGAGAGAGAGAGAGAGAGAGAGAGAGAGAGAGAGAGAGAGAGAGAGAGAGAGAGAGAGAGAGAGAGATTACCATTTTGGATATATTGGGAAGCATGACAACGGTATCATTGACTATGTTTTTTGTGGCCGAGATTCTTTGAAGGACTTTTTTAGAAAATGACCTGGCCTCATCTACTTCACTTTCTTCAACGAACATAAGATCCGTGGCCTTGTAAACATTATGCAATAAGCTTGTGAACTGTCTACTGTTGTTTTCCAAATGATCCAATATTTCATTATCATATAAGAACCAACAAAAAGTCCCTGAAATAAAGTTAAGGAACAAATCAAGTGAAACCCATGTATGAAATCAGAAGGAAATAATATTAGGGTTGTGCATCGGTGTATTGGAGTCGTTTTTGACCTAAAATCGAACCCAAACCATAATGATCGGTTTCTGAAAATTTAAACCCAAACCAATGGGTTTGGTTTTGTTTTTATAGTTCAAACTAAATCTCAAACTTATTTCTTTAAAGATCCAAACCATATATATATATATATATATATATATATATATATATATATATATATATATATATATATATATATATATATATATATATATATCCGTTAAGAAATTTTTTTTGGTAGTAAGGTAAGAATTTTTTTTCTACATATTTTTTTACGAACAAAAAAAATGAATCACTAGATGATTCACAAGAAAAAGTTTTCAAAAAAATATCTATATGATTCATTTTTAAGTAAATTAAGAAAAAATCCACTTTTATGATAATTTTAGTGAATAACAATAAAATCATTATATAAATGAATCATCGTGATGTTTTTTTGAGAGTTTTTTCTTGTGAATCATCTTACAAATGAATCATCTAATGATTCATTTTGTTTGTTCGCGAAAAAAATATGTAGAAAAAAACTTCTTACCTTCCTACCAAAAATTTCCTTCTTATTTGATCTTGACTCTCTCTCTCTCTCTCTCTCTATATATATATATATATATATATATATATATATATATATATATATATATATATATATATATATATATATATATATATATTGCATTGTTTTAAGAAAATGTTATTTTGTGTTTTAAAAAACGTTTTTAATAAATCTGTACCACCTAAAAAAGGTTTTATTATTTATTTGTATTGTTTTTCCCAAGTTAATCACACTGGGTCCACTTGGGAGGTTATTCTCAGAACATTATAAGGGTATTTTCTATGTGTCACACTTTGATCCATTGTCATCTGTTGTAGAATTTTACTCTTCAGCCATTCGGTTCTTATTTTGAGGCTATAAAAAATTATATGTGTTTGTGATTTTTGTTACCAATTATCGACACAATATAGATCATTTCAATTGTTGTTTAAAGAAAAAAAAATCTAGTAATTTACTTTAAAAGATATTTTTAATACTATTATTTAATTTTATAATAAAACAACCAATACTGTTATTGATAATAATAATAATAATAATAATAATAATAATAATAATAATAATAATAATAATATCAAAGAGTAACAAAGAAAAGTCGAAACAACTAAAAAACTCAAATCTAGATATACTAATAATTGGGTAATTCTATCTACACGAATCTAAATCTAAATACACGAAAATTAGATTGAAATGATAGATGTCAGTTATAAATTTTAAAATATTAAATTTATCTTTTAATAAAAAATATTTATTCAAAATTATTAATATCATTTTTCATTTTACCTTAACCATCCTCATATTTATATTGATTTTTAAATCAAACCTTTTATTTTCTAAGACATATATATATATATATATATATATATATATATATATATATATATATATATATATATATATATATATATATATTGAAAATAATAAAATATATTATTTTCATTAAATATCCTTACATTTATATTTGATTTTCAAATCAAATCTTATATTCCGCTGCCTCGACTGAAGGTATAACAGTTATATGGCTTAAAAATAATTGACAAGTTACTAATACATTATAATAGAACTCTTATCAACATTTGACGATAATAATAGTTCATAAATCAGTTCTTACTCGGCGGGTTACTAAAAATAATTATTATAATATGTGGTGTTTTATTGTTATAAGTTGTAGGGTGTAAAAATAATTTACAATTTACTAAAAATAATCGATAAGTTGTGGTGTTTTATGATTATAAGTTGTAGGGCGTAAAAATAATTGACAAGTTATAAGCGAGCTATGACGTATTTTAAGATGTGACATAAGACGTTAATTTATTATATATAACAGTTGACGTAAGGGTGGTTAAATATATGTTTCTAGAAACGAGTTAAAAATTATTAAATTAATCGGTCGTTAAAATTATATATTTAAAATGATAAAATATATCATAGTAAAAAATAAACTTTATTGAAAATGGATTTAAATTCATAATAAAATACCAAACGTTTATATATATATATATATATATATATATATATATATATATATATATATATATATATATATATATATATATATAGTGGACAAAGTGAATATATATAACAACCTCACGCAAGCTTAGGTATAAAACCCCTTTAAACTATATTATTTTGGTTCAAATAGAAATTGTAAATGGTAGATTTGTTATTTCTTTTGTCAATTTCAAAATCCTTTAGTTTCTTTTCCGATTAATCCTGACTTTATTTTTGATGGTAACGAATTAGCAGCAAATTCAATTGCAAATTGATTTTGGTTTGCATCACTTAAATAATGTTTAGTAAAGAAGAAGAAAAAAAAAATCTTAGATACAAATAAATTTTGGTTTGCATCATCTTCCATAATCCTAGTAACGTAGATAAAATTAGGAACCATAATCAATAAAATCAAATTTTATGTGTAGGAATTAAGAAGGAAAATAACACTGAACAAAGAAAACCTTATGAAGAAAATGTTGAAATCACAATTAATTTTAGGAAATGATTTAGTTTACAGATTTGGAGAAAATGGAGTTAGGATATTCAGATTTTTTAGGATGGAAATCATCGTAGTTAAATCAAGATTAAAAAGTTATAACTTAGCAAAACGACGTAGTTTAAGGGTTCTATACCTTTATTTTTTTCAAATGAATACAGTACTTTGAAATGTGAATTTATTATTATTATTATTATTATTATTATTATTATTATTATATGTATAATTTTAGTTTAATCGTACCTTTATTTTTTTATTATATAGATATATTTTAAAATTAGTTAATGTATTAAACTAATATATTAAGTATATAAATAGGGACAATTAGATAAAACCATTGGTTTAAACTAATATATTAAATTGTTTTGTCAAAAAGATAACTTCTAATCTTCTATGATATTAACGTAATACAATTTTTAATTTTTTTTAATAAAATTAAACTCAAATAATAATCAAGTTACTGGTTTAGGTTTTTAATTTATTTTATTATGTTTTTGTATAGTCCTAATTTTTTTTTATCATTTTCCATATGTTTTTTTTTTTTTTTTTAATTTCACATGATGTATATGTTAATTACTAATGATGGTTGTTACTTTTAATTTTTTTTAAATGATAACCTCTAAGAATTAGTATGTATACTATAGACGTTAACAAAATAATCATTTTCTTTGTATTAAACAAATAACAAGATATTTTAAAATTTTGGTATCATGATTATAAAGTATAAGGGTATGATAAAAAAAAAAACTTAAATCGAATAACTGAACCAAACCAAATGATGGTTGGTTGATTTGGCTCGGGTTACTCGGATATTTGATTCATTCGATTTGATTAACCAAATAAAGATACCTTATTCGGATAAACTGATAAAATTGAATAAACTATTTAGTTAATATATATTTTTTATAATTTATATCTATAAATAAATATTTTATATTTAAACCAATGGATTAGTTACTAAAAAAGATTTTGATAACTCATTATTTAATTATTAACCATTATAAATTGATAATTCAAACGGTTGACCATTTAACCGGATAGTCATTTAATCACATGGTTTGGCCGTAATTAGAAACCAATTATGTTAAATTTTTGTATGATTTTAAACGAGAGATGAAAAGAATCTTTCTAAAACTTATCAATGGATAAAATATGTCCACAATGCCAGGGATTCCCCATGAGGGGGTTCTATCCATAAATTCTAAGATAACATTTACTACACCTCACCAAGATGGTTCTCTTTTAGCCAAAGACCCAAAAAAACCATCTTTATCCTGGGTCGGTGTTAATGATTTTGTTATTTGACGACAGTCGGAATCAAATCGGAAATTCAATAACGACACTCATCTTTTATATATATATATATATATATATATATATATATATATATATATATATATATATATATATATATATATATATATATATATATATATATATATATAATGTTTTAAAGTTTACATGTTTTAAATTTATTATTATAAATAAAAATAAGATGACAAGATTTCAAAGTTAAAGGGGCTATATATATTATTATTCTAAGTTCTAGGGTCTTAATGAAAAATTGACAATTAAAATGGATTGGACGTACATGACGTTTTTTCACAGAATTTTATACAATACACGAATTTATTCGTGTATTTAGGAGTACCCTAATAATTTGGACGTATAAACAATTGATATTTTTGTAGGATGTAGAGAGTTGATTGATATATAGAATCGTATTGCTATATGATGGGATGTTCAACCTCATCATTTCACCATTACTAACCTTTTTTCTTGGCATGCTTCGATCCTCTTTAGGGGTGGGTGGATAGAGGAAGGCTTTTAAAGCAGTTAGTTTTTCTATTTTTTGTTGTTGATGAAATTTTAGAGATTCTTCTGTTTTCTTAACCGTCACTCATATGAAATCCATGACTTTCGATGAGATTGTTGAGGTGATGTTTTTTTGGATTTCCAATAAATATAAGAAAATTAAGCTTAACTGAAATGATTGACTCCATAAACGTGCTTTGCTAAAATTCTATTGTAATGTGTTTTTCCTAACTTTTTGCTATGTTTTTCTATAAAATTTTCTGTGGTTTCAAAAATAAATAAATAATAACTCACAATTTTCTTTTCAATTTTCAAATTTAGTAAATGTTGAACTTTATGTCAAATCAACATTGTACTGCTTTTTAACTTAAAAAAGATATACACAACGAAATTATACGATGTTTCTCCCGTGTCATTCTCTTTAGATTTTTAAAACAAATGAGATAATCACATTGAATTAAATCAAACCCAAAAATACTTTGTATTTTTTTCTCTTGGTTATTTACTTTCAAAATTATTGTTGATAAGTTGGATAGGTGTGTGGTCTTAAAGTCCTAATCGTAAGACATGAATAGGATCAGTCTCTCTCTTAATAATAGGCGACAACAATCTCACGTCCGAATATGCAAGCCACTTATATTTGCATTATTAAACACAGGTGCTGGCGCTCACACACATAGGCATATATATATATATATATATATATATATATATATATATATATATATATATATATATATATATATATATATATATATATATATATATATATATATATATGGGAAAAGTGAATATACCCTTAAGGGTATACAAGTTTAGGTACCCAAACACACCATAATACGTCGTTTTGTTTAATATATTTATTATAATGTGTTTAAACTTCAACTCCTAAGTTGATTAACTTTCAAGATTTTCAAAATTTCACTAATATATTTATCTTATATCACATCGTTTTGCCGAACACTTATTAGGCTATATATTGTAGTTGAAAATGAAAATTACGTAAGAGGAATATTTATGTGTAATTTATAATGATCTTGGAAGTAAATCAAGTTTGAAGTTAAATTATAAGAACATTGGACAATTAGAATGTATTATATGATACAAAACAATATAATATGATAACTTTGGGTACCTAAACTTATATACCCTTAAGGGTATATTCACTTTTCCATATATATATATATATATATATATATATATATATATATATATATATATATATATATATATATATATATACTAGTTTATAACATGTGGGTACTACAGATTAGAAAGGTAAAAATAATTTTAATTAAATTATAAGGTATTATTGAACAATGATAAAAAAAAATTAATAATTTAATAAATTAGGCAATAGATATTACAAATAAATTTTTTGTTGATATGTTTGATATGTGTAAAATGGAGGAGTGAATTAGTGGAAATTTAATTAATGAGGAAAAACTTAAAATGATAAGTGGTAAATAATTAATATGAAGCTATAATTGATTGACACGTGGCAAATGTGTTACTCTTTTATCAGGTATATATATATATATATATATATATATATATATATATATATATATATATATATATATATATATATATATATATATATATATATATATATATATATATATATATATATATATATCCTAGACAGCATGCATAACAATTCTTTAATTAGCTTTGTTACGAGAGCAGATTTTAGCACAGTGAACGTGGTTTATGTTGAAAATGGTGGAAAGAAGCTATGAACAATAACCTAATTAGATACTTACTTGGAGATATATTATACCCATGCAATCGAAAAAGTCGAAAAGCTAAGGAATCCTTATATAATTTTATTGCTATAAATATCTTCTTATCTTGCGGTGATTCTTGGCCCATGTAACTCCTGAACAACAAATTTTACATGAGGAAGTTAAGCAAATTAACATTAACGAAAACGTCTCTTGCATCATGCATGTAACCCATGTAAAAGAGATATATCAATCACCTGTAAACTTTTCTAAGGATGTTGTCAATCTCCTCCGTAAAATACTCAGATAAGCCTAGCTTCTGCACTTGATCAACCATGCTGAGCTCAACTAGCTCTTCATCCATTGGATACTTTTCAGGAACTGCGTATACAAAGAAAGTAAACAAATAAACCTACCAAAGTTTTTACTTAAACATGTGAATCTGTATTTTACGTACCTCCGTTGGGACACTTTTGAACTAGTGAAATCAGATAGTTAAGGCACTTTTGGTTTCCGGTAGAAAGGTACGCCTGTGCAGTAGCCGAGGGTGATTGAAAAAGTGACCCATCTTCTCTCAAATGCTTGATTATAGTTTCTTCATCAACATTACGTTCTGTCATTGGAAATGTCTCTAAGTATGCCATCAATGGAGGGTATTGCCATTTATCAACCATCTCTTCCCTGAAAATTCCATTCATCACTATTTCACTTACACTTGCAGTTAGGAGTGAGCACAAACCGAACCGAAACCTAAAAAAACCGAAATAACTGCAAAAACCGAAGCCGAATAACCGAAACTGAAACAAGAACCGATGGTGCGGTTTTTAATTTTGAAAAACCGAAAAATTGCGGTGCGGTTCGGTTGTATGTTTGATAACCACACCAAGTTAACCGAAATAACCGCAAACCGGATAATTTATTATATTATTTAAATATTTATAATAATTATATTTAATTAATAAAAATAAATTAGCTACTCGAAGGAATGTGTAACTTTCATTGACGAAGCGCGACTCTAAAAAATTGAATCAATACGTTTCTCACTCATTCGTCCTTTCCACAATGTTGAAGTTAGACATTGTGGAACTTTATCAATTTTATCATCTTACGATTTTTATTGTTTAGTTTTTGATGCATAAATGGTTTTTAGTAAGTATTAGATATATTGTAATTAATTGTTTGAATGAAATGAATTTAATATAACATAATAAAATGCAACTTGAAAGAATAAAAATGGATTAAAATTGTGATTTGTTTGCAATGAAAATCTAGAAATAAATGCAAGTTGACTAAATTTTTTGTTTTGAAAATGAAAAACTGTACCCTTTTAACCGAAAAACCGCACCACCTTATTTTGCGGTTAAAAACCGAAATCGCACCGAAATAACCGCAAAACCGCAAATAATTGCAAAACCGAACCGAATCAAAACCGTAATTTTCGGTTTTCGGTTTTATACAAAAACCGCACCGAACTGTACCATGCTCACCACTACTACTTACAGTAGTTAGCAAATTAATCAAGGTGAATTGAATGTATGCTTACATGCCGAAAATTTGTTTCCTGACATGGTATATCTGAGAAATGATTGATTTTGCGTCATCAGAGAACATAAGGTCAAGACCAAATGATTCAGCAAGTTCAATGGCTGCGGGGAACACAATGAAGAACCATCTAGGAAGATCATGATGGTGATGATGAAGCAGATTCTCAGTGTTTGCATGTATAAATTTCAAACCTACAAATTAAATGAAACAATTTAAATATGTAATCAAAAATAATTTAATTACAAACCTTTTTGAACTACAAGACATATGAACAAGAAACGTAATGGGTCCAGAATCTATTGCATGTTTGATGAACTACATATTATGATAATTTAATAAGAAACAATGCATGGTGTTTATAAAAATACGTAGACGAGGGGAGTAATTGAATTGAAGTCATTGATCTCATATATCTACTTTTTTTTTTGTTTATGTGAATGGATGCATGTTGAAACAAGTCGTGAATTTCAACGTTCTATCATTATGTTATATAATTAGTCATGTGACACATACCGTTTTCTATGTTATGAGATCCCGTACCCCATTTTCGGAGCACAGCCATGGAAGTAAGAGTAGCAGGAAGAGTATCAATGGTGGGAAGACCATTAATGGATTCTCCCCAATATCCTTCTTCGTTTTGGTTCAAGAGTAACCATTCAAGGCAACCCTTAAAGAGAGGGCTATTGTGTTCCAATGTGTGAGGAATCATAGCTAACCAAGCAGTGTCATATGCAGATGGCGAAACAAATGACTGAAGATGGTGGTTTTTGGTGTTCGAAAATATCTCTTCCTTCAACTTGGTCACTAAAATGTTGATTGAGACCAAAGAAGACTCCATTATAATTTTATAAGGGACAAGAAAGATACAAAATTTTAAAAGTTGATTACGTTTTGAATCACTATGATCTGGAAATATATGAATCATCAAACCTACTTATATAGGCAAGTTTCTAAAAATATTTTAGAGTAAAAGTGCAAAATTGGTACCTACGGTTTGCTAAAAACTATACATATGGTCCACAGCTTTCAAACTTGTATCAAATGTTATGTTTTTTTTTTTTGGTGGTTATGCAAAAATTTTGAAAGGATTAATTTAAAGTATTAAAATAATTTTAAAAAGACATTAAACAAACAAAACTGATATTTCAAGTTTTTTCCTGATCGAATCAAGCTTTTTAGGAATAAAACTTAAGACATTTTAGATTTTGGAATATAAATGCTTGAAAACTTTTTGAATTTTAGTGTCTACATTATTTATCAAACCATAGGGACCTAATTTGAAGTTTTACTAAATATCCTAAGATAATTCAAGATTGACTTTTGTTAGAGTACTACGTTCGCATGGTACAATGTTTCTCGTTTATGGGGTCCCACACATGAACGAATTTATTTCATTCACAATCAGAAAAGAAAGAATTAATGTAGAAATTAATTTAATTCGTTCACAACCAGAAAAGAACATTCATATTGTTTGTTAGTTTCCCTTCTAGTCAATTTCTAATTGGGGCCTTAATAAAATTTGCCAATAAAAAAAGAATAAATTAATTTAGAATGGCCTACATTGCAAAAATAACGTGGAATATGTAGCTTTGTTAATGTACGCAGTACGTCCACACACAGGTGCACAAATCCGATTAGATTTAGTATTCCAAGTACATCAAATCAACGTGGGTTTACTTGAATTATTCTTTTTTGTTTTTGTTTTTTTTTTCAAATTTTTTATTTTTAAAATGGGTTTACTCGAATAATTTTTTTTGTTTCAATTTTTTTATATTAAAAATTTCTTAATAAGGATGAGCAAATCCAAAACCACAAGCTGAATATCCGACAAAAAATCAATAAAATCGAAACAGAAAAAAAAAATACTAAATAAACCAAAAAAGAATGAAGTTCAGAGCTTCAAATATCCATGTTTTGATGAAGATGAAGGTTAAAGATGATGATTGATGTAGATTTATCCGCCAGGTATATTAACCCAAATAACTAATAAAAGAACACATAAATTTTAAACACAAATCAAAGTAATTGTGGAGACACTACAAGAAAGGGGAACTTATAGGGATGACATTTGTTGTTTCTATGGTCGTCCCTATTGATACAATAGGTGGCAATGAAAATTCATCCATACAACGTTCGCCTTTATACCCTTGTCACAATAAATATTTTTTTTGTCGTCGTATAAATATCGTATAAATATCGTCGCAATTTGTTACCTTTAGAGACCGAAATATCGTTTCTATTTGCTCGTCGCTATACGTCCCCAGTTAATTAAAAAAATCAAAGTATGAAAAGACAACATGTCTCTCCATAGATAAAAGTTTAGAGACGATATGTCTCCATAGATATATCTATAACCTCGACATGTCGTTAACATATCGCCGCGACCTGTTGCAACAACATTTTGTTGTTGTAGATGCACCTATAGATACGATATGTCGTTCCTATAGATGCACCTATAGAAATGACACATCGTCTCTATAGGTATGCCTACATTTATACAACTTATTCTTTTTTTTTTTCTGTTTATTTTCATAGTTTTCTCAATCACAAAATAGTTAAAATTATAAATTTACAAAATATAAATAGTAAATTTAATCTCAAAACATTTAAAAAGTCTTAATACAAGTTTACCGATCACCTAATTTGTAAATTTTCAAAAGTTTTGTACAAATTATACATACTACCTAATATAATCGGATTTACTAGAAGTTTGCCAATTATTACCGTAGAGTTCGAAAAGGTTGTGAGGTGTCGAAATGTGTCTTAATCAGTTTTTGTGTCCAAACGTGTTTGTAAAGTTGTTTATTATAAGGGCATTATGTTTCGAAACTTAAGTGTTTTTAGTCCCTTATATTTTTTGTATGCTTTCTTGATCCCTATGGGATGAGTACTAGAGTTAGAGAGTAACTTCATAATTCACATCGTATTCTCTGGAACATTCTCTTTACTTCAGAAAGCTTAATCAAGCCAAACAGACGTTATCTAGATCTTGTGTTCATCTTTCTTTCGTAACTCTGATCTCGTAATTCTTACTTGAAAAAAATAACAACTACATTTTGTATCAGAGCAGGAATCAAACAGTTTACGATCTAATTTTGTTTTAGTTTCAAAAGTATTTTGAGTTTCATTCCAGATTCAGAATTTTCCGCTCTTTTGAACCTGAAAATCTTTGTAGATCTTCTATTTTGATTCGATTCTGCGTTTTGTTGTTTGATTCAAGTAATCGTCGTCAATTTTTGATACTTTTCATTGTTAGATCTCAACTTTTAAAGCTTTCTTCAAAAACTGTCCGTACAACAATGACGAACTTTAACCTGAACATTATGACGTCTTATTCTCATCTTCTCGGTTCTTCAACTAAGATTCCAATGTTAATTCCTGAGTTCTACGATCAATGGGTTGATTGTATGGAGGACTATCTGAATGGGATTGATGCGGAGCTTTGGAAATGCATAATCGGTGATGTTCGTCACCTCCTCCTGTTCAAAATATTGGAACATCTTCTAATAATCAAAATGTCCAAGAACAGGTTGAAAGATTATTGAAAAATGAAAAGAAATGTATGCAAGAACTTCATGGTGCTCTTCCACCAATCATATACAATTATGTGCGTAGTTGTAAAACTTAAAAGGACATTTGGGATACACCAAAGGAGAAATATCAAGGAAGCGAGAAAACTAAGATCGGTTCAGTCAAGCAATGTATGTTGGAGTTAGGAGAGTTTAAGCCAAAGGAAGGTGAATCAATTGAGTATTAGTATGATCGTCTGAATGAGCTCATCTCCAAGTGTAACAGAAATGTCAGCCTTATGATAAAGACTCAGCAAAGTTTCGATTATTTCTCTTTGAATGATCTTTACAATGTGTTGAAAGCACAAGAATTTGAAGTGAATAAAATTGCTGAGGAATCGAAGATCAGTCTTGGTGGTCCACCTGCTTTGATTTCGAAAGTTGCTGGTGAAGGGTTTGAGCACTATAACACTCCTATGGTGCACATGCAAGCCTAGATGCTTTGGATCTAAGTTTTCTCTAGTTATACATGCAAACAATTTTTCCAAACCATGAAGCCTAATCTAGCATACAACATAACATATGAATCATAAAACTAGCTATAAAATTACCTCTTGTTGTAGCTTGATGTGTTTGGCCTTTAAGAACTTAGCACCCCATGTATGATGCCTCAAATGGTTCACAAAACACCACCAACAATTTGGAGAACTTGAGAGAGATTACTAGGCACTCAAAATCGGTTCTATGAACTCTAAGCACACAAGGGTAAATGATTTTAGGCTATAGGGGTCATATATATATATATATATATATATATATATATATATATATATATATATATATACATACATACATACACACACACACATACACACACACACACACACACACACATATATATATATATATATATATATATATATATATATATATATATATATATATATATGGTGTAGGAATCCAAGGGTCATGGGTAAACCTTAATCCATACACTTGGGCTTGTAATGGACTAACACATTATGGATTCTTATATAAGCTTAGCCAATAACTAATCCACCTTGGATTATTAGCCCAACATATATATATATATATATATATATATATATATATATATATATATATATATATATATATATATATGATTTACATAATCAACCATTGTACATTTAATTAGTTTCTTTTGATCATTAAATTAATTCTTGACCGATACTAATTAAATAATATGATTCCTCTATTAATATATTATATTTATAATATATTAATGAATCATAAAAGTTCATCCTATCAGATTGTTTTGGTGAATTCAAGCCAAAATGGACTATGCTACTCTCGGGTCAAGTACATACCAATAATAGTTATGGACTTAAACACCTTATCGAACAGTCTCCCACTTGGATAAGCTTAATAACTATAGCTGGAAGTACAACTTTAGGAGCCGACTAGCAATCATATCTCTTAAAAGCCACTATCGAACTCTGACTTGCCGTTTTAGATAAGGGATCATATAATCATCTGTTCTTCAAGATATCAGCCTGAATAATACATGGAACAAAGTCATACTTATTGTCCAACAATTTGTTTCCTAGTTTCCGATTTGTTTGACATAGAACTTAATTGAACACATCAATTCAGTCCTGACTGGGTCCGACACATAAGTGAAAAAAAAATATCGAGGGGCCAAATATATCACTTTTAATCCTCCGAGGATAAAAGGAACAAATAAATTCCGGCTCATATGCTCGTACTAACTACTCGTTAAATCATACAATATAGCACGCTTTATATCATCAAGTTATTGATGCAGTTTCGCACTATCAATGTATAACCAACTCATAGTCAACAACTCATATCTCTTGGTTTGAAGACTATATGATATTATCGTCTCACAATCACTCGTGATAAATTCCTTGAAGTGATTCAAGTGAGCATGGGTTTAATCCAATACTCAGAACTTATGAGCACTCATGAATGTTGTAGTAATCTTTTGTTATGCCTAAACACTTCAGACAATCCACAAGTCAAATTCGTGACAGTCTAGCCTCAATACCTACTTCCCAAGTACGATCGAATGTGGATGGTTTAAATAATTTAATTATTTTGGAAGTTAAAACATGCAAAATGAAACAATAGTAAACAATTGACACAAGACAGTAACTTTACTTATATATAAAACACCTTTTATTTAATCATCAAATGGCAATTATATTTTATCTATTACAAGTTTCTAACCAGCTATCTAATCACTAAAACTAATATCGTCCTTCAACCCAATGCTCCTTGCATACTGCAAGTGCTAAACCCTACTCAGTCCCTTCGTAAGGGGATCTGCTGGGTTCTCCTCTGACGATACCCTCTTTGCCAAGAGGAGTCCTTCTTATATCCGGTGTCTTATAAAGTGATATTTTCTGTCGATGTGCTTGGATCTGCCATGATCCCTCCTTGGCTAAGGCAACCACACTCTCGCTATCACAAAAAATCTCCATAGGCTTTTTTATAGCTTGTACAACTCCAAGGTCTCCGATGAAGTTCTTCAGTGGTATCGCCTCCTTCGCTGCTTCGCTTGCTACTATGTACTACGATTCACATGTTGAATCAGCTATAGTCTCCTGTTGGGAACTATTCCAAGTTATTGTTCCTCCATTCAGGGTAAATACCCAGCTCGAATGAGAGCGGAAATTATCTCTATCGGTCTGAAAGCTGGCGTCACTATACCCTATCACTCTTAAGTCATCACTCCCACCGAGGGTAAGGACCCAGTCCTTAGTCCGCCGAAGGTACTTAAGAATGTTCTTTACCGCAATCCAGCGAGCCTTACCAGGATTCCCTTGATATCTGTTGACCATGCTCAAAGAAAGGCCACATCATGGCGAGTACAAGTCATAGCATACATGATCGAGCGAACTGCGGAAGCATATGGTACTCGACTCATCTCTGCTATCTCAGCCTCTGTACTCGGACTTTGAGTCTTACTCAGTTTGGTATTGCTCAGGATAGGTAGGTCACCTTTCTTAGAATCCTGCATGTTGCACCGTTTCAACACTTTATCCAAGTAGGTACTTAGACTAAGTGCAATTAGTCTTTTACTCCTGTTTCTCAATATCCTTATCCCTAGGATGTAAGCAACCTCTCTAAGGTCTTTCATAGCAAAACATTTCCCAATCCAGGACTTAACCTCCTGCAAGGTTGGGATGTCATTTCCTATAAGAAGTATGTCATCCACATACAACACCAGAAAGCTAATTATACTCCCACAAGCTTTGACATATACACAAGACTCATCCTCACTTCTCGAAAATCCAAACTCTTTGACTTTCTCATCGAAAAAAAGATTCCATATGTGAGATTCTTGTTTCAATCCATAAATGGATTTCTCATGCTTACACACTCTATTAGGCTACTTTGCATTGACAAAACCCTCTAGCTGACTCATGTAAACATCTTCATCCAACATTCCATTATGAAAAATGGTTTTGAGATCCATTTGCCATATTTCATACTCATGAAATGCAGCTATGGCTAGCATAACCCTTATAGATTTAATCTTCGCTACTGGTAAGAAGGTCTCATCATAGTCAACTCCATGAGTTTGAGTAATGCCCTTCGCAACCAGTCGCGCCTTATATGTGTGTGCTTTCCTATCCATGTGGGTCTTCTTCTTGAAGATTCATTTGCACTCGACTGTCTTACGACCCGGAAAACTCTTGAAGCTCTTCAAGGTCAATTTGCCTCCCATTTTCCTCTTGGCATATGAGTTCTCTCTCTTGGAAAACCCCTGTCCTTGCAATGAAGACAACATTGTCACCCGGTCTGTAGAAGAGATATCCAATGGACTTCTGCGGGTAGCCGATGAAAATACAACGCTCACTTCGAGGTTCGAGCTTATCATTATTCTCACATCTCACGAAAGTGTCACAACCCCAAACCTTGATGTGTGCTAACGAGGGAACCTTCCCAGTCCACATCTCGTAAGGTGTTTTGGCAAATTTCTTAGTTGGGACTAGATTAAGGATACGGGCGGAAGTCTCTAAGGCATACCCCCAGAATGAGATGCGTAACAAAGATCGACTCATCATGGAACGAACCATGTCCAACAATGTTTGATTGCGACTCTCACCCACACCATTAAGTTGTGGTGTCATAGGTGGCATCAATTGTGAAACATTTCAAGATTCCTTAAGATAGTTTAGGAACTCGGTACTAAGATATTCACTACCCCGATCGGATCGGAGCATCTTTATCTACATGTCCAACTAATTCTCCATTTCTTTTTTGAGCTCTTTGAACTTTTCAAATGTTTCTAACTTATGCTTGATTAAGTAGATATAGCCATATCTGTTGTAATCATCAGTAAAAGTCACATAGAAGAGGTTAACATCCCTTGTGGTGGTTCAGAAGGGTCCACACACATCGATGTGTATGAGATCCAAAAAACCTTCATCGTTTTACAAGTACCAATGAAGGATGATCTGGTCATCTTTCCAAGCAAACAAAATTCACAAGTGTCATCCGACTACAAGTCGAATGAATCCTAGACTCCACCCTTTTGGAGTTGGCCTTTGCGCTTCTTGTTGACATGTCCAAGATGACAATGCCATAAGCATGCCCTATCCAAACTATTGGAAGAATCAATGTGACACACATTATTTCCTAAGTTGTCTACAACTATCACAGTTTCATATACACCATTACAAAGCAATGATTTAAAATAAAATACAGTATTATAAAAAGCATTAATAGAACTAGTTTCATTATCAAATTAAAATCTAAAACCTTGTTTGTACAAACCATGAAAGGAAATAATATTTCTCGCCATATCGGATGAGTAGCAACACTTATTCAAATCTAATTCTAACCCACTACTAAGCAATAAAGAATAAACTCCAATCTTGGTGACAAACAACATTTTCCTATTCCCCATGATCAAGTTCATCTTCCCATTCTCCACATCCTTAATTCTTGTTAGTCCCTGCAAATAAGAACAATGTGGAAACCACAACGTGTATCAAGGACCCAAGAACAAGAATGTGATGAGTTATTAGATAGAGTAGTGTAAATACCTGCATGGGTGGGCTAGCCTTCCCATCCTTAACATCCTGCAAGTATTTGGGGTAGTTTCACTTCCAGTGCCCTTTATCATGACAATAAAAATACTCTTCTTCCTTCAGATTGGTAGAGGGATTAGAAGAACCAGCTTTGGTCCCACTAGAAGATGATCCATCAAGAGACATTCCCTTTTGGCTCTTAGAGGGAGCCTTCCTCTTCTTCCCTTTCCCTTGTCTAATTGCCAACACAGGGGCAGTAGCAGTAGGAATAGTAAAAACAGATTTATCTTTAAGACTACTTTTAGCAGTCCTCAAAAGTCCTTGAAGCTTGCTAAGAGTGACCTCCTCCTTGTTCATATGATAGGGCATACGAAACTGATCATAACAGGGAGGTAAAGAGTGTATAATGATATCTATGGTCAACTCTTCATCGAAATTAACAGTTAACTTTAGCAAGCAGTCCACACACCTTTGAATTTTCTGCAAGTGGGCTGTGATAGACTCTCCATCCATTGTGTTTGTTGTTATCATAGCGTCAATAATTCCATACCTTTCTTGTAGAGCACTTTGATGGTATATTTCCATCAAGTCTTGGTGCATCTCGAAAGGGTAGCAGTCCTCATATGACTTTTGGAGTTCTGCCGACACAATAGCCAACATGATACAAGACACCTTTGTGGCGTCCATCACATTAGTCCTATATTAAGCGATCTCCTCAGGAGTAGCAGTGGACTCATCAATTTACTTAAGGTCTTTTTCGAGGACATATGTCACAATCTGAAATTTCTGTATTGTAAAGTTAAACACAACAACCAAATGTAACGACCCAAATTTTACAAAGAAAATTTTCATTTTTAATTGAGAAACACACTTTCATAAACCATGAAATTCCAACATATTTGTTTTGAAGTCCATATTCATTACAGCTTTGATTAAATCACCAGAGTGTCCCAAAACATATTAGTGAAAAATAGAGATAGAGTGCACGCCGCGCCATTACGCCTTTCCCTTGCACTTAGGCTCAGATGTACCTAAAACAAATACATAAACGGTAAGCTTGAAAGCTTAGTGAGTTCCCCAGATCATACCCAAACAAAAACACGTACACCATATCATACTAGCTATCAACTATACAAACACATAAGCCATGAAACCAACACATAAGGAATCCCTGGAAACTCTCCAGGGTCTTACTTCGGGTGCCATGGGAACCCCCACATGGACTTAGCACTATGCATCGGGAACCCCCGAGCTCTTTGACTTAGGATGCCCATAAAACCCTCCAAGATCTTACACCTAAGTGCCTCGGGAACCCCCCGAGGTCTTTGACCTAGGATACCAAGGAAACCCTCCAATGTCTTACGCCTAAGTACCTCGGGAACCCCCCTGAGGTCTTCCATACAAAATACACAGGTACAACTAGCACATTACATATCAATAATCCAAATAGCATATACGTAACACTTAATGGGCCGGCCTTGGTGCCTTCGACCTATTGGTATGGTGAGGAGACTCACCTCTATCTGCTGAATACCAAAGCTGCTCTCCTAACAGTCTGAATCTCCCATGCTGAATAATAATATTAATCAATGTTAGGACCTTATATTAGTCAAAGGATAAACCCAAACTTCAAACCCATCCATGAGGCCCAATTATCCTTCCCTTGTTGATCGGCCCAAAATCGAAGTTTTAAAATTATTAATGGGTCTCTTGGCGCAATAAGGCCCAACCAAAGTACCCATGGCTCATAACAGATGAAATAGCTCATAATTCACAGAATTCAATCAATCCAATAACCAAAATCAAGCCCAAAAGCTCAAAGGCCCAAAACAGATCCGACCCAATCTGTAGCGTGTACACTCGGCGTACCATTCCAGATCAAGCACTTTCTGCATTAAGTGCTTAATACCAGATTCCTTTAAGTCCAAAATCCAGATCTGAGTTGCTTAATACACCCTAAGGCATAAATTTGCCAACTTTATGCCTTCGTATGCCTCACATACACCTAAAACCTTCATTAAGACCTTTCCAAGGTCTTTAACCCATGCATGAGAAAATACTTCCACCAAGGCTCCATTTTTATGCATCTAAACGACCAAGGGACCTCAGATCTGCCATTCTCCTCTCATGGAGTTGCATAACTTGCTGAAATAGGTCCAAAATCCAACAAACGGACAAAACTAGAAAACCCTAGCTAGATCGAAAAATTTAAATGGAAAGTTGCAAGCTGTTTACCTCCAGAAGCCTTGCCAGATGACCCTAGTGCAGATTCTTGAAGCTGTAAACTGATGCAAGCTTGTTTAACAACTATACTTCTTGAAAGAACTCCAAAATGGCCACCAAAACCGTCTTCTTAGGCTCCAACTCTCACTCACACACTAACTCAATTGTATGAAGACGACATTGGGTTAAAGAGACTGATAGGGTTTGGTCCAAGAGGCTAAGAGATGTTTAAATAGGGGACAAGTCTGAGATTTAGGGTTTTGACCCTATGATGCGTACGCCCGGAGTACCCTCACGTACGACCAGCATACGTGAGGCTCCTCCGCGATCATTCATGTAGAGTACGCTAAGCGAACTCATAGGTACGCCCAACGTACTCAAGGGACCAATTATGCTAAAATGTAAACTCTTTAGGGTTTCAAGACGTACCAGGTTTAGGGTGTTACAACTCTCCCCCACTTGAGCTATACTCCTTTGTCAGGCTTGTTTGTGTTGTTAGAGTTGATGTGTGTAAGGAAAGCTGTCACAGCAGCTGCTACCGCAACTTGTAACGTAGTGGCGTCAATATGGAGGATAGGGATTTCGTTGCTAGGCTGACTATTTCTGGGTGACGACATGATTCTGTTACACAAAAAGAGAATGAATTCGTGAGCGAGTATGGTTGAACCTGAATCATTTTGATTCTAACTAAGAACTGAGTTATTATACATGAAAACTTAGCTTATACACGATATGATATAATCAAGAATGGGCGGATAATAAAATATGTGATTCTACTCTAGTCCCACATCGCAACGAGGAAAAGAAACTAAATTAGAAATCTCACATTCTATTGTCTACCAGTTCTTCATTATATATAACTTGGGAATGTATAAGCGAGGAAAGTCATAATAATAATCTTCTTACGAATTCTATATGATGAAGTAGAATTTCTAGTAGCGGCTACCATTGATCCTAGATGTATTTTGAGCGTTCAATTGAAGAGTAAGAGTATGATCTCGAAGGTTTGACCTACATCCCTATGATGCAGTCCTAGTACGGAATGGAAGTATGTTCACAAAGGTTTGACCTACATCCCTATGATGTAGTCCTAGTAAGGAGTAGATGTAAGTTTGTAGACTAGTCTCAAGACGTTTGTCGTTCGCGCTGAGATGTTATAGGTTGGTGAAGAATATGATCCAACCACTAAAGAGACATGGAAATGATTCCTGAGTTAAAACTACGATAGTCCAAAGGTTTGACTAGAGCAAGTTGCAGATCGACTCAAATGAAGGTATGATCAAAGTATTTGAACAAAGAGTGACACAGAAGTTAGGTGACTGTCAATATCATCAACATTTAAGATGTAACAAGTTCATGAAAATTGCCCTTGTAGCAGGTCTTACATCACATCCGGAGTAGAAAAGTCTTTGACAACATAAAGACCTAACTAAAGTACTTATAGTACAAGGTAGTCACATAGAAGGAGTTACACAAAACATAGACAGGAACATGGTTCTTTTAAAACAAGAAAGGGATGTAAAGTATCTCTTACTAGCGACGGTCACCCCTATGGTGAACCCTTAGTTCAGCTAGTTGACGTTCAATACCAAGAAAGTATCTTTCGTATACCCTCTGACGTACTCGGAGCTCTATGACTTCAGCTCGGGTTTCAGCTAGTGCTTGTAGCAGGGTTTCGTGGTCTCTCTCAGATTTCTCACGAGCATGCTCAAGGTGATTGGTGCAAAGGATATGCATTCCTCCATTGGTGTCAACTTCTGCGATACGATGTAGAGCTGTCCTGCCCTGAATTTCGTTTCGGGCAACTCTACGGATCAGGATTGGTAGAACTCTATCCGTTATGCTCCCTTCATTTACGTTGTAGAAGCTTCGGTCTCCATTTAACGTCATAGGTTGATCTTGACCTTTGCCCCATGCTTCCAAACATTCGACCCAAGGAGGCGTCGGGCCATGAAAAGCCGGGCGAGGGTTAGGATTTGGAATGGTAGCTACCGGGGGTAGGTTCTCAACCTCGGGTTCAGAGTTATCATCATCCGAAAGGTCTTCAGCATGGTGATCATTCAAAGGGATTGTATGATCATTCTCGGGTTCTTCTCCAAACCATCCAACATTGCCTTCATTCGGAAGGTACGGGTTGCCGTGGGGATGGAGTCCAGCCATGTTATCTACGCGAGAATTGGGGTAAGAAAAGAATTATTAAACAAACTATCTAGATAATTATTAGAAAATATTCATTAGTTACATCACTATTTGTAAAGTGCATAACAGTCATATGTAATCAAAACATGATAGGCCTTCGAATAAGTGACCTTAACTCCGAATTCACAAGGAATCGGGGTAAAGCAAAAATTTCACAGATTCTAAGTCTATAACATCCTAGTTACATATAACCTTAGTGTATCCACTTAGCAACTATCAACTTAGTAATGAAGATCCTTTTTAGTTCTCAAGTAAGTAATTATAGTAACACAAAACACCCCTACGGTATTTTAGACCTAGACTCTGTTATAATGTTCTCATTGTAGTAGTGTTGGTAAGTTTTTAGACTTGTTGATACATCACAACCATTCTTGGGCATGTGCTAATCACTCCTTGGAACAACATAGTTGATCAGGATATGCCACTCCCAAGACTGACCATACATCCCCGAGCTTTCCTGTGATATTCAACAATCGTAATACTTTTGTTCTTGTCATTGTGACACGGATTTTAGTATGAATGTAGGCTCATATACTTTGTTAAATATTTTATTATTTAAAAGTATAAACTCTTGGTCAGAGTATTTTTAATCCCATTGTATTTATAGTCTGTATATCTTTTATGGGTTGATATACTTAATTCACTATAAACAATGCTCTGATACCAATTTGTCACACCCCAAAACCGAGAACGGAGGAAACGTTCTGGGGCGGAGGATGTTATGTAATGTATCACAACAATGCAAAGTAGTAAACAAGCAACAACATCATCCATTGCATTAATAGTATAATTTTAATTACAAGTGTGTTCTTTCATAGTATAAGACAACATAATGAACAATCAAAATAAAATAGGAGTCTTGATTTCTGTGTCTTCACAAATCCTGGTGGTCGTACCTGTCTATTTGTAACATGAGAATACAAGTATTTTGAAAGCGAGTATCAGCAATAAAGCTGGTGAACTCATAAGTATATAGTGTCTTTGATTTGTAAAACTGGAAAGTAAAGACTTGTAAACATTTAGAAAAAGTATGTATAAGTATGAACTGTTTGAAAGTAGTTGAAAACATTTGAACACCATAGCAAATCCCTATGATTTCTATTAGTATAAGGAGTAGACTTCTACCAAGACCTAACAATTTTGAAAGTAGCGTTCTACCAAGACCAGACTGTTTTGAAAGTAGTCTTCTACCAAGACTAGACTGTACGCCTATGGATATTATTTTCTACCTCATCGATTATGTGAATATGACACATGGTAAGGTATTAATAATATATTACCCGGATTGTTAATCCGTCTGCAATTATCGTATGCAAAGTGTAACTACTGTAGTATTTGTAATAAGTGACTACTTTGTACTAATTTGCCTTAATTGAGGGTTAAGGCATAATGTGATGGCTGGAACCCGTACTATACGCTCTCTATCAGGAAATTGTGGGAACCTAACACGAACCTGCATTTCTGTAAGCCGTGAACATCCACATTACTATTATCATGTATACCTAATATAATAATCACAATGCAGAGTGATTCATTGGTATAGTTAGATCCTATACTTGTTCCATGCTATAGCACCTTGTTATGTTAGCTCTACTATCGTGTATTGTAAGTGTAATCGTTTGAGCATATCTATGTAAACGTACTCATGTAAGTGTATTTATGTAAACGTACTCATGTAAGTGTATCAATGTAAACGTACTCATGTAAGCGTATATATGTAAGCGTAATCATGTAAGCGTATCTATGTATTAGTATAGACTCATGAATGAACTGACTCTTGTGTGATTCCTTGTACTTAGAATGGTAAGTAGTATCTCCTAACTATACCTATAATAGTTACTAATAATGTACGTGTATAAACTGAAGTATGCCTTTGCTACCCAAAGGTACTGAACTGACTGAGGAAAACTTTTATGTCTACATATGTATACATGATATATAACTCATATTTAGATGACATTCGGATGGATAACCAATACCGCATAGCCACATCCCAACGAGGAAAAGGAAAAAGAGTGAGTTAGCCTTCCTAAGTCCTATAAACATTACTTATATAACTATACCTATATGGGCATGCATTTGATAATATAAAAGCATAAAAGGAGTTTTGTAAAACCTTTTAAAAAGATTAATATCTAAGAAAATATCGACTTGATGTCGGTTTATAAAACGGTTTGAAAGTATTTTGTTTGAATAACAATTTAAGTATAAAGGAAACCTTTGTTTGAAATACATTTGTAACAGAGTTTGAAAAGAAACATACAGTGTATAAAGCAGTTTGATAAAGAGTTTTAAACATATAAAAACATTTAAGGAAAACATTTGAAGCAATCTGTTTGGTAAAATAGCTAACGTATAATAAATCCATTTGCATGTTAGTTATTAATCACATGTGATTAATATAATAACTAGCATGATTCAGATGGAAGTATCGGACAAGTGCTTGGTGTCGGACAAGTGCTTGGTGTTAGTTATTCCCCCATAAAGCATTTAAAAACATTTAGAAACATTTAAAAGGTTAATTTAAGGGGTATGAACTCACCTGCAGCGAGTGGATCAGATGGAAGTATCGGACAAGTGCTTGGTGTCAAGTGAAGACTTAGATACACACACAATTAGCCTAATAACATATGAAGACATATGTATATAAACAATTAGTGAGTATTACACTAATTAAACATGTATAAACATCCTAATGTGAGGAAAACACTTTGGTAAAAGTGTCAGGAGGCTATCGGGTTGCATCAAAGGAGTGCAAGGCCTCATATGGGAGTTTATGGTGCAATGACCATGTTTGTTGGAGTTTACGGCCTAGGGGATTTTACTCCTGGCCATAAATCCTCAATTGGTCACCAAAAAGAGGCTTAAAACTCTAAGGGCTTAAGTGGTTAAGTGCTCCAAAGCTTAAACAAGTGTTTGGGTGTGTTTAAGGTCCTAAAGTGACCCTAACATGTGTTTATGGTCCAGGGACCACTTCCCCATGAGTTTACGGCCGTAAACTCATGGTAAGAAGTACCATATCAAATTTTGAGGTCCTTAGATAAATGGTGTAAGGTTCTAGGCTACTATCCAAGGCTTAAAAGGGTGTTTAGGGCATTAAAACACACTTTGGGGGAGTTTACGGTTTTAGGAGATTCCCAAACCGTAAAGCCATATTCAAGGGGGTTTTATGGTGCTTTTCATGTGCTAAAACGATCAAGGAAGGGTTCCATACTAGTTTCTAAGCATAAGGAAAGAGTTAGGAGCACTTTGGTACCCAAATTAGGGTTTATGGTCCAAGAAGATCTTGGGCCGTAAACTCCTTTTTCTTGAGATTCTAAAGTGTTTTCAATGATATCTAAACATGTATTAAGCTTTAAAACACTTTAGGGTAGAAATACTTACAATTTTGGATGAAAGACTGAAGATCCTTGGGAGAGAATCGGGTTTTTCTCTAGTTGAAAATGGAACAAATGACTAAAAATGGCTAAGGGCCATATATATACCCCATGGGGTTTACGACCGTAAACTCCATGTTTGGGTCGTAAACTCCAATTTCTTGGAGTTTTGATACAACTATGATGTATAATATGCCCTGGATTATATGTCCTATGATTACCACTTGAAGGATTAAAGCTCATAATTGCTCAAATGGACACCAAACGTGCTAAAAGGTAGCAGAATGAGGTTGCCTCTCTATGAAGTGTTTGGCTGTACTGTATAGAAAATTTCGGGTTGTCACAGAAAACAAAGTTGCACCCTGAAGCTGGTCAAACAAATCGTCAATCCTTGGGAGCGTATAATAGTTCTTCACCGTTAGCTTATTCAGCTCCCGATAATTAATACACATCCGATAAGACCTATCCTTCTTCCTCACAAAATGGATCATTGCTCCCCATGTCGAATTACTTAGACGAATGAACCCCATGTCTAACAGCTGCTTCTGCTGTGTAGACAACTCCTACATCTCTAGAGGAGCTAACTGATACAGTGCCTTCACCATCGGAGCCACACCCGGAACCAAGTGAATCCTGACCTCCACCTGCCTCTCCAGAGGCACCCCAGGTAAATCCTCAGGGAACACATCCAGGTACTCCTAGACAACCGACACTTCATCCACAATCGCCTTACCTTTATCCCAGGCATAACATCCCGAAAACTCAAAAAATTTAAAACTTTTCCAAACAACCCTTTTGTCTAGTAGGAGTGGTACAAAACCATTATTTCAAAACATTATCTAAAATCAGAGTCTCCCAAGATCTATTTAGTTCTAAAATGAAGGATGTGTACAATCACGAATTCTCCTTGCCACGTTCCATTGAATTACCTGAAACTATACACCAAAACTATAAGCACAAAGCTTAGTGAGTTCCCCCAAAATACCAACACAAAACAAATAAGACAAACACAATAACATCATACTATAGGCCGAATAAACGATCGTGTTGGAATACCCTATGCCTCAACCATCGGGTTGGAATGCCAACAAACTATAGGTCCAATCAACCATTGGGCTGGAATAACCTAGGCCCTAAACCACCTGGGTGGAATACCAACATCTGTGGTTCCAATCAACCATCAGGTTGAAATACCCCAGGCCCTCAACCATCGGGTTGGAATACCCCAAGCCTTCAACCATCAGGTTGGAATACCAACACACTATGGGTCCAATCAACCATCGGGTTAGAATACTCCAACTTGTTGGCTTAAGCACAAAGCAGTAAAACCTCAACCAATAACCAACCATGTGCATATATAACATATAATAATATAACAGTCTATAGCCAGTCTAATAGATCTATTGGTCACTAAGCATAGAATCATCCTACATAGCAGGTTACCGATCTAACAGATCACTACAGTGCATTAACATACATAACCGGATATCAAATCCATTAGGCCGACATTGGTGCCTTTTACCTGCAAGTATAGTGAGAAAAACTCACCTCACAGACTGAACAAAACTAATGAGGGTGGACTTTGAATCTTAGCTCTCAAACCGATACTTGTTTCCACCAAGTGACCAATTCCATAAAATTCCCAAAATACCCAAAATACTCCCAAGGACCAACTTGGTCAAAGTCAATGGTCAAGGTCAACAGTCCATGTTGACCAAACACATCGTGTTGACATAGAAACAACCCGTGTTCCGCCTGCACCCAAACAGTTAGCAAAATCCTGACCAACACGTCGTGTTGACTTAGAAACACGCAGTGTTTGCCGAAGATCCATTAGCTTAATATATTAAGTTGTTTTCCTTGATTCCAAGATATCCAAAGCTCAGATCTAGTTTGAAATGTGATCCATAAGGATAAAGTTTCCAGCATCATCCATTGGGACTACCCAAAAAGGTCCAACACCCAATCCATAAAGCTTAAAAATGCAAGGGCTTAACAAATAAGTACTTAATCCTTAAAGTCCAAAATCCATCCTTTCCATAAGTGATTCTAACACCAAAACTATCCTAAAGATTGGTTCGTTTTAGACCAACGTGTAACATCGCAAACTTCAGAAGTATATTTTAGGGGCTTATGTGTAAATTAAGGAGTCTACTCGGTCAGTAGGTATGCCTACTCATTGAGTCGGAGCGGGTTTTGGCCACATGTTAAGTGACCAGGAGCAGGATCAGTTGAGGGTGGTCGGGATGGGTCAGCACCACCCGAGGTCATTGGTCAGATGACAACGGATGAGTTGGATGCCGGGATTCGTGAGATCTTGTATGATGAGGTTGTTGCTATGTTCCGGGCTTAGTTACCGGAAATGTTTAGGTCTATCAAGCCCGCTATGGTGGAGTATTTCGATGACCGTTATGCAACTCTTGCTGTGATGGCTACCGTGGTAGCTACAACAGCCATAGCAGTGGCAGGGGGAGGAGTCAGTCGGGGCTTCCAGTATCGGGACTTCGGTAATATGAATCTCCTACTTTCGATGGGGTTCAGGATCCAATTGGTTCTATGAGATGGTTTTCAGACATGGAGGGATGTTTCTTCACATGTTCATGCCCTGCTGACCAGAGGGTGAGGTGTGCTCTAAACCTGTTTAGGCTTGGGGAAAAGGATTGTTGGAGGTTGACTATGGGATCATATTCTAACGCGTAACAGGTTGTAGTTACTTGGGATCGGTTTTGGGACATGTTTAGTACCCGTTATGTCCTGTAGGTTGAGCGGGAGAGACTAGCTCAGGAATTTTTGGAGCTGAGACAGGATTCAGAGTTCATGACAAAGATCACCAGGATGTTTACACAGAGGGTGATATTTTTTCCTTAGTTTGCTTTGGAGTAGGCTCAGATCACCTAAAGTATGAGCATGCTGAAGATGGACATCAGACAGTATGTGTCCACGCAGAGATGTGATACCTTGTTGAAGCTGCAGGAGGCCGTTAGGTGGTGTGAATTATAGATTGAGCTCCAGCTAAAGGAGCAGAGGCAGCCCCCGATGCAGTCACCGCCTGAGCCAAAATGGTTGAAGGCCACTGATTATCGACAGGGAAGTCAGAGGAGTCGTACTTGTGGGAAGTGCGGAAATGTGCATGATGGAGGTTTTCGGTCTTCTTCTAGGTGCCACATGTGTGGTAAAGAGGGCCACATAGCCAGGGACTGCAGACAACAAACTCCAGCTGTCGGAGTCCGATTTTGTTATCATTTCGAACAGGTGGGCTATATGAAGGTCCAATGTCCTCTATTGGCTGTCAGGCCAGTACAGGCCCTAGCACCAGCCACTTTGAGGTTTACTGACAGGGGTCAAGGTAGAGCAGAGCCTCCAAAGGCTCAAGGGCGTGCCTATCAGCTTATGGCCGAGGAGATCGGGATGGCGCCAGAGGTGACGGCTGGTATGTCTTTTCTCCTATCTTTTGTTCATGTTGGTATTATGAGTTCCGTTTATTTCCTGCGTAAGTTATTAGGGCATAAGAAATGATAGTGAGAATTTATTGTTAAGGGATTATAGATGGGTAGTATCCAGTGGTGCATTCAAGAGAAAGAAATAGGATAGAAAAAAATTACCAAACCAGGATAAGAAGCCGTGATTCAGGGATTCAGAAATCATCAGTAGGAACTCGGATTCTTTGAAGTTTGTTTCCTTGGATAGGGAGAATTGAGTCGTGTACCAGCTTCGCTGCCGGTAGATAGTAGTTAGTGCTCTAAGTGGGGGAGAATTGGATATTTTCAGATAAGGCGTTTTCTTTGGGAGATGCTGCCTGACAGTTACTAGAGTTGTGCAATGAGGCGGTCCAGTTGTGATGAAGACTTTGCATGGGTTTATTAGCTATGTGATCAGGTTCTGAGTATATGTGTGATAGAATGGCAACATGTTCCACCAGTGGATAGTGTAAGGTGGGATTTCAACACTACAACACTGACTGATATTGCGAGGTCATGGTTTAGGCGTCCTTAGAAGTGGAGGAGGTGAGTATCTCCAGGATGGAGCTTTGGACAACAGAAGTGGTGGTAGCGGGGTTGACAGACTTGGAAGCAATCTAGACCAAGGCTGAGGACCATGTGAGGGTATTCCAGTCATAGGTCGTGGGCATAGAGATCGTGATAGTTATGTTCGATGATGTAGCGTGTTTGGAGTAGACATATTGTTTAGATTTGGGTGAGTTGTACTCTATTGTGTCGAATTAGAGAAGGTTGAAGGAGAAGCAAGGATAGATCCTTGGATTCCAAGTATGGTTGTAGACATGGGTTATGTATGTAGTGGTATTCCAATCTTGGATATTCCATCATGAGGATGACTGTGCACTATGATTGATTGGACCTAATGTGTTTGATATTCCAACCCGAGGGTTGATTAGGACAAACATGTGTGAGGATACGAGGGTATACCATCCTAGGGATGGCTGGACCCGTCGTAGGCGTACCTGGTATCCCAGCCCGAGGCTGATTGGTCCATGTATGAGTTTCTATGTGATATAGCTGGTTGTTCACGGGAGTTGCCCGGAAGCTGAAGGATGCATCATCCTGTCAATGTTGAAAGGGACTGGATTCAGGAAGGGTACATGATGAGTTTCCAAGACTGCAAGTTGCTCATGTTATCGCCAGTTTTGGAAAAGGGAAGAGAGATTAGTATTGTGAGACAGCCTGGTGAATTACAGTAGTATCTAACTTTTGCAAGTCACGAAAGTGTGTTCATGACAGGAAGGTAGCAGTACCATCAGATGATACTTAGATTGATGTATGCTAATATTAAGGAGAAGAGGTCGGTGGCCGGCTTGGAGCGTTACATAGGGATCCTGCACAGGAAGGAGTTGTCGTAGAAAAGATGCGGTGGTAGTGTCTGAAGAGACCTAAGTTGGCTGGGTGGTCGGAGGCTGCAATACAGGAGTGTCATCCTAAAAATTGTGTACTGCAGCAGGCTTCAAGGACAAAGCCTAATTTAAGTGGGGGAGAGTTGTAACATCCCAGACTTTAGAAGTATATTTTAGGGGCTTATGTGTAAATTAAGGAGTCTACTCGGCGAGTAGGTATGCCTACTCATCGAGTTGGAGCGGGTTTTGGCCATGTGTTAAGTGACCAACTCGCCGATTCGGTGGCTGGACTCGACGAGTTGGTGTTGGGAAGAGAAAACCCTAATTTTAGGGTTTGCACCCTATTTAAAGGACCTGAAGCCCTTACCTCGGCCCCCTTATCAGCCCTTGACATCCAGAAGCAGCCCTAACCGATCCAAACCCCCATTTTGAGTGTGTGAAGGAGGGAAAGTGCGTTTTGAAGAAATTGCAAGAAGAAGGCTTGGAGTTTAAGAAGATCATAGAGGAGCTGGTCGATTCGATTTCTTTGCTCAGTGGCATCAGTTTGAAGGGAAGAAGTCATTACCTTGACCTTGTTACATCTAGATCTATTCATGGATGAGATTTGGGAACACTTAGCATGTTTAGGATCCATTTCATGTTTTGGGTCTAGATCTTAGGTTGCAACTACAGATCTAGAGTTGTCTTGATCCATGAAATGATAAAGTATTAGCCCTTCAGCTTGTTTGTGAGCATTCTTGTCATGAACCTTCTCCTTAGCTTGTATTGAGCCAAAATCACCTTTCATACACGTAAAGTTTGCACCTTTACGTGTGAAGCATGCCCTAGAAGGTTGGATCTACAATTTGGAACAATTGGTTAGCTCAGAATCAATGGCTTATGGATTAGGGAGAAGAAACTCGGTGAGTCGGGCCGCCCGACTCGGCGAGTCACATTAGGGTTACGAGTCTTGAGTTGCGATTCAACTCGGCGAGTATGGGAGATGACTCGATGAGTCTTCTGGGGTTTCCCTGACTTTTGGACACATTTGAACTCGACTAGTTGCCTGGAAACTCAGTGAGTCAATGAGGGTTTCATGACTCTGTGAGTTTTGGAAGAGCTCGATGAGTTAGTATAGTGCACTCAGCGAGTCAGGTCAACATGGACTGTTGACCTTGGCTGTTGACTTTGAATTTGACCAAGAGTTGACTAGTTTGACTTCCAAGGGTATTCTGGTAATTAAGCACTTATAGATATGGTTCCATCATAGTGTTAGGTGGTGGAGTTCGTGGCTGTGATCGGAGGATTTGATCTTATCTCTTCAGTTCAGCAATTGCAAGGTGAGTTATCCTTGATGGGTTTTAGCCATAAGAACTTTCCTATGTGCGCATGCAAAACCCTAATGCTTGGATCTAGGCTTTCTAATTAAACATGCTTTGGATCCAAGACTTCTAATGGCTAATTAGGTTAAACAACAATATTAAAATAGATCTAGAATCATACCTTTGAATCCCTTGTTGATCTTGTTTGTCTTGGAGCTTCTAAAGTCACAATTGTCACTCCTCTAATGACTTACAAACACCAATAGCAAGCAAGATGATTTAGGAGAGAGGAGAGGGGAGGAATTCGACCAGAGGTTCCTTGCTTAAGGTTATGTGTCGAGTTCCCTCATCCATAGGGTCTATTTATATTATCAGACTCCTTAAGGGTTTCACCCTAAACCCTAATTGGATAATCTTCTCTTAAGGCTATCCAAATCCATTCCATAGATAACCCTATGGATGATTTGAGCTATCCTAAAGCTCTTAGAATCCGTCCAAGGTGTATCCTAATGGATTTACAATCTAAAGTTTAACTATCAAACAATTGACAGTTTATACCCTCTTATTTAATTAATCTCTTCAAGTCACCAAATTAATACCAATTAATTTATGACTTATATTAATCAAATAGTTAAATATTATTCCTTATAATATTTACTCTCTCTTAATAAATCATCCTTCAAGTTACTATGGTGAAGGCAACCCAAAAGGACCATGCACCACCGAATATAGTTATAGCCTTAGACACTATTCCAACAGTCTCCCACTAGGATAAGTCTAGTAACTATACAAGTACAATACGGTTTGCAATCGTAGCTCTCAAAGACGCTGTCAACTCTGATCTAATCAATCTTGTCCTTTAGATAAGGGATCGTACAGTCCTCTGTTAGATATCATGCTGACAATCCTATGGAATGGTTAGTCTAGCATTTAGATTTCTCGATCTCCGATTTATTTGACATAGAACTTAATCGAACACATCAATTCAGTTCTGACCGGGCCCGGCACATAAGTCAAATCAAATCATCGAGTGGCTAATATATCTCTTCTACCCTCTTAGGATAAAATTTACAGATAAACTTCGACTTATATGCATTTACTTATTCATTAACCAACTATACACAACAATGCGTTTTATAACATCAAGTTACTAATGCGTTTTCGCATTATCAATGCACAATCAATTAACAAATAATAAACCATATATCTAGGTTTTAAGACCATATGATATTATCGTCTCGCGGTCACCTTTTATATCGTATTCCATAAGGTGATTCCAGCAAGCGCGGGTTTATTCCAATGCTCAAAACCAGTTCATAAGCACTCATGAACGTTGCAGCGACCCTTGCTATGTCTAACACCATTTAGACACTCTACACACCAATTCATGACAATCTTCATTCATATCTACTCCCAACATATGAACGATTGTGGACCATTTGAATAATTCGATTATTCCTAATAAACTCAATTATTCTGGAAGTCAAAACATGCAAAGAGAAACAATAGTTAAACAATTAACATGTGACAGTAACTTTACTCATAAATAAAACTCCTTTATTTAATCATCAAATGTTAATTACATTTATCTATTATACATTTCTAATACTATCTAATCTATGCTAATATCATCCTTCAGCCCAATACTCCTAGCATGCTGCAAGTGCTTAATCCTACTCAGTCCCTTCGTAAGAGGATCTGCTGGGTTATCTTCTGATGATATCCTCTTCACTACGAGTTGTCCTTCTTCTACACGATGTCTAATGAAGTGATATTTTCTGTCGATATGTCGAGATCTACCATGATCCCTCGGTTCCTTGGTCAAGGCAACCGCACCTTCGTTATCACAGAAAATCTCCATGGGCTCCTTTATGGCCGGCACAACTCCAAGATCACCGATGAAGTTCTTCATCCATATTGCCTCCTTCGACGCTTCGCTCGCTGCGATGTACTCTGATTCGCACGTTGAATCAGCTACGGTTTCTTGCTTGGAACTTTTCCATGTCACTGCTCCTCCATTTAGGGTAAAGACCCAGCCCGACTGCGAACGGTAGTTGTCCCTGTCGGTCTGAAAGCTGGCGTCACTATACCCTCGCACCTTCAAGTCATCACTCCCTCCAAGGACTAAGAACCATTCCTTCGTCCTCCGAAGGTACTTAAGGATGTTCTTCACCGCAATCCAATGTGCTTTGCCAGAGTTACCTTGATATCTGCTAACCATGCTCAAAGCGAAGGCTATATCAGGGCGAGTACAAGTCATAGCGTACATGATTGAGCCAACTACGGAAGCGTATGGTACTCGGCTCATTTCTGCTATCTCAGCTTCGGTACTCGGACTTTGAGTCTTACTCAACTTGGCATTTCCTTGTATCGGTACTTCTCCCTTCTTTGAGTTTTCCATACTAAAACGTTTTAGTACCTTCTCCAAGTAAGTATTCTGACTAAGTCCAATTAGTCTCTTACTTCTTTCTCTTACTATCCTTATTCCCAAAATGTAAGAAGCCTCTCCGAGGTCCTTCATAGCGAAGCACTTCCCGAGCCAGGACTTAACCTCCTGCAGAGTCGGGATGTCGTTTCCTATGAGTAATATGTCATCGACATATAGAACGAGGAAGCTTACTATACTCCCACTGGCTTTGACATATACACAAGATTCGTCTTCGCTTCGTACAAATCCAAACTCTTTGACTTTCTCATCGAAGCAAAGATTCCATCTGCGAGACGCTTGCTTAAGTCCATTAATGGACTTCTCAAGCTTACACACTCTATTCGGATGCTTCAGATCCACAAACCCCTCTGGCTGAGCCATGTAAACATCCTCAGCCAACTTTCCGTTAAGGAAAGCGGTCTTGACATCCATTTGCCAAATCTCATAATCATGAAATGCGGCAATTGCTAGCATCACTCTAATAGATTTAATCTTCGCAACTGGTGAGAAGGTCTCATCATAGTCAACTCCGGGAGTTTGAGTAAAGCCCTTCGAAACCAATCGCACTTTATATGTGTGTACGTTCCCATCCACGTCGGACTTCTTCTTGAAGATCCACTTGCACCCTACGGTCTTACGTTCGGGCACGTAATCAACCAAATTCCAAACTTGGTTATCGTACATGGATTGGATCTCGCTATCCATCGCCTCTTTCCATTTCGTAGACTCCGGGCCTACCATGGCTTCCTTATAGCTATTAGGTTCATCAAGATTTACTAGTGTACCATCACTAATATACGTGTCCCCTTCGGTAGTAATATGAAAACCATAAAACTGGGGATGAACTCTAACTCTATCGGAACGTCTAAGAGGTAAGGATTCGTCAATCGGTTCAACCGGAGTTTCCTCCTCGGGTTGAATGCCAGCGGTAGAGGTTCCTTCATCTATCGACTCTTGAATCTCTTCAAGTTCGATTTGCCTCCCACTGTCTCCTTGGCTTATGAGTTCTCGCTCTCGGAAAACTCCTCTCCTCGCAACAAAGATAACATTATCTTTCGGTCTATAGAAGAGATATCCAAAGGAGGTTTGCGGGTAGCCGATGAAAATACATTGCTCACTTCGAGGTTCAAGCTTGTCGTGAGTATCTCGTCTTACGAAAGCCTCGCAACCCCAAACCTTGATATGTGCCAACGAGGGAGCTTTCCCCGTCCACATCTCGTGAGGTGTTTTGGCAACCTTCTTAGTAGGGACTCGGTTAAGGATATGGGCGGCAGTCTCTAAGGCATACCCCCAAAAGAAGATAGGTAGTGAAGCACGACTCATCATAGAGTGAACCATATCACATAAGGTTCGATTACGCCTTTCTGCCACACCATTCAACTGCGGTGTCCTAGGAGGCGTCAATTGCGAAACTATTCCACACTCCTTGAGATAATCGTGGAATTCAAGACTTAGGTACTCTCCTCCTCGATCGGATCGAAGCATCTTGATTTTCCTGCCCAATTGATTCTCCACTTCATTCTTGAACTCTTTGAACTTTTCAAAGGTTTCTGACTTTTGCTTGATTAAATAGATATACCCATATCTACTATAATCATCGGTAAAAGTCACATAGAAGCGGTTCCCATCCTTCGTGGTTGATCTAAAAGGTCCACATACATCGGTATGTATTAGGTCTAATAGTCCCTCACCCCTTTCACAAGTACTCGTGAAGGGTGACTTAGTCATCTTTCCAAGTAAACAAGACTCGCATGTGTCATCTTCCCTAAGGTCGAATGACTCCAACACTCCATCCTTTTGGAGTTGGGCTATGCGTTTCTTGTTGACATGTCCAAGACGACAATGCCACAAGGATGCTTTATCCATACTAGTGGAAGAATCAATATTCAAAACATCATTTCCTAAGTTATCAACAATCATAACAGTTTCATATATTCCATTACATGGTATAGCTTCAAAGTAAAAGACACCATTTAGATAATTCAAAATAGAACCATTCTCATTATTAAAAGAAAATCTAAATCCTTGTCTATATAAACAATGAAATGAAATGATGTTTCTAGCCATTTCTGGCGAATAGCAACAATTGTTCAAATCTAAAACTAAACTATTCTTAAGCACTAAAGAATACACTCCAATCTTGGTCACAGGCGACGATCTTCTGTTCCCCATGATTAGATTGATCCTTCCTTGCTCCACATCCCTACTTCTTCTTAGTCCCTGCACATTAGAACAAATGTGATAACCACAACCGGTGTCAAGAACCCAAGAAATAGCATGATTAGAATCGTTAGATTTGATTGCATATATACCTGCAAAAGATGGCTTGATCTTTCCTTCCTTGATGGCTTGCAGGTAATCCGGGCAGCTTCTCTTCCAATGTCCTATCTTGTGGCAGTGGTGGCACTCTGCCTCCTTCGGGTTAGAGCAGGGCTTAGAGGGATCAACTTTGGTCCCACTAGAAGAGGAACCATCTCGGGCTTTCACCTTTCGATAGTTATTTGAAGAAGCTTTCCTCTTCTTTCCCTTCCCTTGACCAATAGCCAAGACAGGAGCAGCGGATGGATTGGGAGTTGGTGCAACAGACTTGTCCTTGAAATTGCTCTCAGCAACCCTCAAGAGACCTTGGAGTTTGCTTAGAGTGACCTCCTCTTTGTTCATGTGGTAGGTCACCCTAAATTGGTTGTACATCGGAGGCAAAGAGTGAAGCACCATGTCGATCGCCAAGTCTTCGCCGAAGTCAACATTTAACTTGCGAAGGCGGTCGACATACCTTTGCATCTTTTGCAAGTGCACGGTAAGAGATTCTCCATGACCCATCTTAGCGGAAATCATGTTAGTGAAAATCTCGTAGCGCTCTTGTCTCGCGTTTTGGTGGTACCTCTCCAACAAGTCTTGATGCATCTCGTATGGATACATGTCCTCGTAGGACTTTTGGAATTCGGAGTTCATGGTGGCGATCATGATGCAATGTACTTTTGTTGCATCTCGCTCATGAGTTTCAAAGGCGGTGATTTCGGCGGGAGTAGCAACTTCGGGGTTGATTTTCTCGAGCTTCTCATCGAGGACATACTCTTTATCCTCATAGCGAGCAATGGTGCGAATGTATCTTATCCATTCGCTAAAGTTCGTTCCATCGAAGGTGACCTTTGGGCAAAGGCTCATCAACGTGAAAGAACTAGCAGCAACGTTGTTTGCGTTTGACATCTATAGAAAGGACAAAGATTGATTAGAATAAGAATCCCTAATTATCACCCAATAAGAAAAATTAGGGCTAGGATCCAACAATAACATTTACATACTAGAAAAGGGATGCCGTAATCTAACATGCAAATAAATTGAAGGTAAGTGAATGACAATTCACTAATTCTCCATCACAAAACTTAAACTATTAGTCCTAAGTGTTTTCGAGAATTCCTAGGTTCGGATAAGATTCATTGAACTATTGAATGGCATGTTTAAATCTCGATATGCCCCTCTTGTTTGTGACTGGGATGCCGAGGATCACAAAGCGGGTGTGAATTACCATGCAAATTCACATGGTGCCTTCATTGTAACGATCACCTATTCGATGTGCCGGTAAACCACACACGCTCCATCGAACTATGATGAACAATGAATCACCCTTTGCCACCTTCGCTTAGAACCAATTAGTGTGCCGGTAAACCACACACGCTCCACTAACATCTTAGCAAGGTGCAAAGTGTAATTTCATGGGATTGCATCAATTCACTTTTCCTAAAGTAACTAAGATTGGGAAATTTTAAAAAAAAGTTTAGTTACTTCGTATTTCTTATTATACTTTTAATGCGAGGATGAGGTTGCCTATCCTACCCGTTCGGCTAACGACCCTCCACCAATCAAGCAAGCGGTGGGTGTGAGTGTACACCCATTAAGCGCCATTTTATAGGCCGCAACCTTATACCCACCTTATAGATTGGCTTCGTGAATGAGGCCTACTAGCGGTAAGACTAGCATTTAGTTATACATATATATATTATTCTAGTAATATCATATAAGTATAGGGCTGCAATTTAAACTTTTCAAAATCTAGGGTTTGAAATTTAAGTTGTCTAAATTAAAATTTTAATCACAAATATAAATTTCAAAACTTTAGGGTAGGTTTTAAACATTTAAAACATGAAGGATCAAATAACAAATAATTCCAATTAACAATTAATATTCTAATTATCTTTATTTGATTTATCTTGATTTCATTGAAGATAATTACCAAAATAATTAATCATTATCATATAAGGAAATTAAATATTTTATTAGATGATAAATATCTTTAATTAGATCAAGATAATAGTCATATTTATCAAAAAATCGGATTTACATTGATCTAATATGATTAAGGTAAGTTTCCATAAGATAATTATGAAAAAATCCCGAATCTGGCCATTCCTGATGCCTGGACTCGCCGAGTGCACAAGGGGACTAGCCGAGTCAGGCCTACTCGACGAGTCCACCTTGGAACTCGCCGAGTCAGTGACTCAAAACCCAAAAAATCGAATTTTGCAGGTTTGTTTCAGTTATTCAAGCAACAATTTAAAGAAAACCAATCTAGGCTCTGATACCACTGATGGGTTTTAGCCATAAGAACTTTCCTATGTGCGCATGCAAAACCCTAATGCTTGGATCTAGGCTTTCTAATTAAACATGCTTTGGATCCAAGACTTCTAATGGCTAATTAGGTTAAACAACAATATTAAAACAGATCTAGAATCATACCTTTGAATCCCTTGTTGATCTTGTTTGTCTTGGAGCTTCTAGAGTCACAATTGTCACTCCTCTAATGACTTACAAACACCAATAGCAAGCAAGATGATTTAGGAGAGAGGAGAGGGGAGGAATTCGACCAGAGGTTCCTTGCTTAAGGTTATGTGTCGAGTTCCCTCATCCATAGGGTTTATTTATACTATCAGACTCCTTAAGGGTTTCACCCTAAACCCTAATTGGATAATCTTCTCTTAAGGCTATCCAAATCCATTCCATAGATAACCCTATGGACGATTTGAGCTATCCTAAAGCTCTTAGAATCCGTCCAAGGTGTATCCTAATGGATTTACAGTCTAAAGTTTAACTATCAAACAATTGACAGTTTATACCCTCTTATTTAATTAATCTCTTTAAGTCACCAAATTAATACCAATTAATTTATGACTTATATTAATCAAATAGTTAAATATTATTCCTTATAATATTTACTCTCTCTTAATAAATCATCCTTCAAGTTACTATGGTGAAGGCAACCCAAAAGGACCATGCACCACCGAATATAGTTATAGCCTTAGACACTATTCCAACAATCCTCACTATACTCAAGGGTATAAGGCACTAAGGTCGGCCCTTTGATTTGTTATTTGAGATAGTTACTATTGTGATATGTTAGCTCGACATCATGGTAGATAGGATGGTTATATGCTAGTATGATCGGTTAGATCGGTATCCTGGTAGATCAGATGTGGTTATGCTTAGTGACCTATAGTTTGGTCTGATTGTTTGTATGTTAGTAGGAGATTTCCTATTATATGTGCACATGATTGAGTAGTAGTGGAGGGTATCCCATCCCGAGGATGATAGGGCCAAAGTATGTTGTCTTGTAGACTGTTATATGATTATCTGATATAGGTGCACATGTTTGAATAATAGTATGTAAGCAATCCAACCCGAGAGTATTCCATCCCGAGGATGATTGGACTCATAGTAGGTTGGCATTCCAACTCGATGGTTAAGGGCCTAGGGTATTCATCCAGATGGATGATTGGACCCATAGTAGTTGTTGTATGTGTAAGTGTGTAGGCATTCCAACCCGATGGTTGTGGGCCGAGAGTATTCCATCTCGAGGATGGTTGGACTCGTAGTATGTTGGCATGTCACACCCTGAAACCGATGGCGGAAACGTTCTGGGGCAGAGGATGTCATGTAAAGTATCACAACCAATGTACATAGTAAGCATAGTAAGCACAACAATTACATTACATAGAAGTATTTACATTTGTTTGAAAGAAAAGTTATACATGATTATAAATATATACATCCAAAATGAACAAAAGTAGAGACTAGACTACTAATATGCTCCGTCTTCTCCAAAATATTTCGGAATACCTGTCTAATGTGGACCTGAAAATACAAGCAATTTGAAAATCAACATAAAGCTGGTGAGTTCATAAGCGGTTTGTTTTCTGAAAATGAACAAGTTTCCTTTAGTTCTCTGAAAAAGTTGTTATCCAAGAAAATCCCATATTTTCTTATAAGTAAAGTTTAGTTATCCGTTTGTTATATGATCTGGTTATGAACAGTTTAGTTATCCCAGGAAAAACCCTTATTTTACTTAAAAGTTTGTAGTTGGTTGTCTATTCGGAATGCAGTGTACAAGTATCAACCATACTTGCCGTGTTTAAGGAAGTATTCTAAAAACACGGTTATCCTTGTAAAGAACATTAGTTTTAACACGTATATAAAACTAATCAGTAAGTAGAAATGATTTCATAATCTAAGTTGCGAGTTCCATAACCATACATTGGACTAGATAAGGCTCGTACTAGGCCAATATCGTTGATATGACTTTTGTCACCCATAAACCTGCCGGTCCAACTATAGCTAGCAGCCAGGTGCGGGGTAGTCAATCCCGTATAGATCTATACACTCAAGTCACGTTCTCAATCTAGGATATTTTGGTTACAGGGGTAGTCGTATACTCTCGTATCCGGGGGAGTGTTACCAAGGACGTGTCTCCAATCTTAAGATTAATGAAATTGGTCCTTCACTCTCGTATTGTGTGGGAGTGTTACGAAGGACGTTAGAAAATCCGGTTGTTTATTCCTCGACTCTTGTATTCAGGGGAGTGTTACTGAGGACGTTTAGAAAATCTAGTTGTTTAGTCCTCCACTCTCGTATTCAGGGGAGTGTTACCGAGGACGTTTAGAAAATCTGGCTGTTTAGTCCTCTATTCTCGTATATAGGGGAGTGTTACCGAGGACGTATCGAAAGTTCTGAAGTTGGTGCTTTTAACAATAATTATGTGGAAAATCATTTGTGAAATATAAAATATAGCATTTTATAATGAGTTTTCACAAATAGTTTGAAAACTAGCTCTGCAAGATAAACGGTTGGTTAATACGATTTCCAATGTTAAACGCATACGAAATATGAAACATTTCCAATGAAATCATAAGTTTGAGTATAAGATTTCCTTGTGCTTTTTCTTGTATCCCCCCCCCCCCTTGAAAAAACATTGAAAACACGGAAAAAGGTGTAGGGGTATGAACTCACCAGTCGAGAAATGTGCCGGTTAGGATGCTAAGTGTCAGTTCGGGGCTTGAATACACGTGAGGTTCCTATGTAATATGAAGAGATACATAATTGCATCTAATAAGACTTTGAACTACCAAATAAGTAAGACAATACACTCCGAGACGCGAAAACAGTTTATTTCAAGTGTTAGGAGTGATCCGAGTAGCACCTAAGGATGTGTCGGGCCTAGATAAGGAGTTTACTCTTCAAGAGTAATCCCTTAGGGGTGTTTACGGTCCAAAGACCATGTCCCCATGATTTTACATCCGTAAACTCATGGGTGGTGTGCTTTTGGATGATTAAGGGTCTTACATTTCTCAAGGGAAGGTTCTAGGGTTGATTCCATGACTTAGGAAGTGATCGAGACTTGAATTGACCTTGGAAAAGGAGTTTACGGTTCTTGAATGGAACTTGGGGAGTTTACTACTGTAGACACATGAGTTTATGGCCGTAAACTCATGTTTGTCCATGAATAATGTGTTTTGGTGGTTGTAGGTTAAGCATACAAGGTTCTAGACCCAAATCTAAGTCATACAAGGTGTTACGGGCACTTAAACACCCCATTGAAGGTGTTTACGGTTTTGAGAGACCTTCCCAAACTGTAAACTCAAGTGTGACACATTTTTATATGTTTCGGTGCATCTCATGAAGGAATATAAGGTTCTAGACACTCATGGAAGCTTTTGGAGGTGTTTAAGGGGCAATTTAACACCTTAAAAGGTGTTTATGGTCCTTGAAGACGTGTTTATGGTTCAAGAATGTTCTTGGTCCATAAACTCATGTTTACTACCCAAATGGTGTGATTTTGGTGCTCAAAACTTGTACATGCAAGTCCTTAAGCCATATCTAAGCACTCGATGGGACTTGGAAGGGTTTTGGGGCTTCAAAACTCCTTTAAGGGAGTTTACAGTTTTGGGAGATGTTCCCAAACCATAAACTCTTGTTATTGAGTGTTTTGGGTAGTTTAAACATAGATTTGCAAGCTAAACAAGTTAAACAACAAGGTAGGGTAGATTACTTACGATTTTGGAAGCTTGAAGAGGTGCTTTTGGATCAAACTCGAGTTTTAGAGAGAGAGTAGAGAGAGAACGTTTATGAGGTTGGAAAAAAGTCTTCAAAAGATGACCACTCATCCTTTATATAAGGCTTGCGTTTGAGACTCGGTGGAAATCTACCCGATACCGACGTTAAACGGGGTTTTAAATTTTACCCGATTAAATTGCCGTAATTACGACTTAGTCGTAACTAAAGTTTTTCAAAATAAATAACGAGGGTATTTTTATGCGTTTCAATGGGTTTGGACACTCATGAGTTCATAATAAAAGTCCTACTTTAATTAATTTAAACAAAAAGTTAACGGAAAAACTTTAATACGAACGGTTTTATTAACAGGAACGGGTTACAGCGACGGAATAAATTATGGGTTGTCACATTATCCCCCGTTAGAGAAAATTTCGTCCTGAAATTTAAAATTTAGATACAAATCATGGATTTGGAAAGAGATGCAGATACTTCTGTTTCATCGAGTCTTCGCGCTCCCAAGTGAATTTGGGTCCCCGTTTGGCATTCTAGTGAACCTTCACTATCGGGATACAACTTTGTTTCGTACGTTTAATCTCTCGATCCATGATTTCGCTGGGTTCTTCGACGAAGTTTAGGTTTTCATTGATTTCGATTTCATCAAGAGGGATCACGAGGGTTTCATCGGATAGACACTTTTTAAGATTAGAGATGTGGAAGACAGGATGGATGTTGCTAAGTTCTTGAGGTAGTCGAAGTTTATAGGGTATGGGACTGATCCTAGCGAGGATCTCAAAAGGTCCTATGTACCTCTGGTTAAGTTTTCCATGCTTTCCAAAGCGTATCATGCCTTTCCAGGGCGAGACCTTTAACAAGACACGATCTCCAACCTGGAATTCTAGAGGTTTCCGTCGTTTATCAGCGTAACTCTTTTGTCTGTCTCGGGAAGCTTTCAGTCGTTCTCGGATCTGGATGATCTTCTCGGTGGTTTCACGGATGATTTCAGGACCAGTGAGAGCATCGTCGAGGAATCGACTCTTGGCTAGCTGCGTGTCCCCTACCTCGGCCCAACACAGAGGGGATCTGCACTTACGACCGTATAGGGCTTCGAACGGGACATCCTTGATGCTGGTGTGGTAGCTATTGTTATACGAAAACTCGATCAAGGGTAAATGGGTGTCCCACAACTTTCCGAAATCAATGACACATGCTCTCAACATGTCTTCTAGGGTCTGGATAGTTCTCTCACTCTGTCCATCCATCTGAGGATGGTAAGCTGTACTCATGTCCAACTTAGTTCCAAGAGCTTTCTGAAGGGACTGCCAGAACCTTGAGGTAAACCTGTTATCTCGATCGGAGATAATGGACACAGGCACACCGTGCAGTTGGACTATCTCATGGATGTAGGTTCGCGTGAGTCTTTCTATCTTGAATGATTCTTTAACGGGAAGGAAGCGAGAGGACTTTGTCAGAAGATCGACAATTACCCAAATGGTATCGTACCCACATGGAGATCTGGGTAACTTGGTGATGAAATCCATGGTAATCATCTCCCATTTCCACTCAGGTCTGTCGAGCTGCTGGAGCAGACCCGAGGGCTTCTGATACTCGACTTTTACCTTGGCTCAAGTCAGACACTTGCTCACGAAGGTAGCTATCTCGACTTTCATGTTTAGCCACTAGTATTATTTCTTGAGATACAGGTACATCTTGTCCGAACCTGGGTGAATAGAGTATCTGGTCTTGTGAGCTTCGGTCATAACAACTTCTCTGAAACCTCTGAACTTTGTGGTCCAGACTCGATCCATGAAACAATAGACTCTATCACCTTTGATCTCAAGCTTCTTATCCATTCCCCTCAAGGTTTCATTCAACACGTTCTCTAGTTTTAGGGCTTCCAACTGGGCTTCTCGAATCTGTACAGATAAGTGGGAATGGATGGGCATCATCAATGTATTTGCCTTGCGGCTTGAACTTTCCTTTCGACTAAGGGCATCTGCTACTACATTGGCCTTGCCAGGATGGTAGCGGATTTCGCACTCATAGTCACTGAGCAGTTCTACCCATCGTCGTTGCCTTTTATTTAAGTCCTTCTGATTGAAGATGTGCTGTAAGGTTTTATGGTCAGTGAAGGTCGTGCACTTAGTTCCGAAGAGATAATGTCTCCAAATCTTCAGTGCGAAGACCATTGCTCCTAATTCCAAATTGCGAGTTGTGTAGTTAACTTCGTGTGGCTTCAGCTATCTCGAGGCATAAGCGATAACTTTTCCTCTCTGCATAAGCACACTGCCTAAACCCTGATTGGATGCATCGCAGAAGACAACGAAATCCTCTATCCCTTCGGGCAGGGACAGGATAGGTGCGCTGCACAAGGCTCGTTTCAATGTTTGAAATGCAGTTTCTTGTTTCTCACTCCAACAAAAGGGTACACCTTTCTGTGTCAAAGTGGTTAGGGGTTTGGTGATTCTAGAAAAGTTCTGAATGAACCTGCGATAGTAACCAGCAAGACCCAAGAATTGATGAATTTCTGTGGGTGTCTTCGGTGCCGACCAATTCTTTATCGCCTTGATTTTGGAAGGGTCCACATGTATGCCTTCCTCACTTACCACGTGACTAAGGAAAGCTACCTTCCGAATCCAGAATTCACAGTTATAGAATTTTGTGTACAACTTTTCCATTCTAAGAGTTTCCAACACTAACCTCAAGTGTTGTTTGTGAGATTTTTCGCTACGGGAATAGACAAGTATGTCGTCAATGAACATGATGACGAACTTGTCTAGGAAGGGGCAACACACCCAGTTCATCAGGTCCATGAACATAGCCGGTGCATTGGTTAGACCGAAGGGCATCACTACAAAATCGTAGTGTCCATATCGAGTCCTGAATGCTGTCTTGGAAACATCATTCTCGTGAACTCGTAGTTGATGGTACCCTGATCTGAGGTCTATCTTCGAGAAGTAGCTGGCTCCCTGAAGTTGATCGAAAAGGTCATCTATTCGAGGAAGACGATAACGGTTCTTGACTGTCAGCTTGTTCAACTCACGGTAGTCTATGCACATCCGAAAGGATCCATATTTCTTCTTCACAAATAATACCGAGGCTCCCCAAGGTGAGGAACTCGGTTTGATGAACCCTTTTTCGAGCAGCTCATTAAGTTGACTGGATAACTCTTGCATTTCTACTGGAGCTAAGCGATACAAAGACTTGGCTACAGGATTAGCCCCAGGAATTAGGTCGATGCGAAATTCGACTTGACGTTCAGGAGGTATTCGTGGGAGCTCTTCCAAAAAAACATCAGGAAAGTTGCAGACTTCGGGGATGCTCTCAAGGTCTTTAACTTCCTGTTTCTCGTTGATTACATGAGCTAGGAATGCATAACATTCCTTTCGCAGAAACTTTTTAGCTTTGATGCATGAAATGATGCGAAGATTGGAAATAAGCTTATTATCGTAAATCATGAGAGTCTGGCCAGAGGGGAGATTAAGACGGATGGATTTTTCATACCAAAGGATATCAGCATGATTGGGACTCAACCAATCCATGCCAATGATAACATCAAATCTCTTTACGGAAACTGGCATTAGGTCGATACGAAAGGAATGATCGTTTAGGGTAAGGGTACATCCTATGATTATATCGCTAGCGTTCTCTTTCTCACCATTATCCATCTCGAAGGTAAAGGTTTCGGTTAATGGTTGGGGATTATGTTTAATAAGATGTTTAAATGAATGACTAACAAAACTTCGCTCAACACCATAATCGAAAAGGATACTAGCATAAGAGTTGTCGAGAAGGAACATACCCGAGACAACGGTAGGATTGGTGACTGCCTCCTCTTGTCCCATAGCTAGGACTCTTCTAGTGTTTCCAGTTGTGCAACCTTGGGGCAGTTCCTCTTAAAATGCCCGACTTCACCACATCCGTAGCAGGCCTGTCCGACACCCTCTCCAGAAGATTGATTTGTTGATTGGGTTGTTGCTTTGCAGAATTGAATCATGTGCCCCTTTTTAACCCAGTTGGAGCATGGCAGTTCACGGCAGGGACTGGGGTTATGGTGTAAGTCACACTTATTGCATCGGGGAAGGGTACCAGCATACCTACTAGTAGGTGTTTGAGCTGTGGATCCGACGGCAGTAACAACAGACGGGGTAGTAGCAGCGTGGACTGCCACAGTTTGCTGTTTCTTCGACGACTCCTGTGAAGACTTACTCTTGTTCCTTTTCCAAAATTTCATTTTCTCAACACTCCTCTTTGTTGGTTCAGGTGTGGTGGCCGCTTCCTCAAAGTCGTCACTATGGTCAATCAGAGTCTGCGCTAGACATTTGGCGCTGTCGTAGGTGTCCGGCATCGCAGCCAATACATTACCCTTGGTTGGATGGGTCAACCCCCAGATAAATCTTTCGATCTTTTTACTCTCTGGGGTAACCATTCCCAGGCAGAGAAGCGCCAAGTCATCAAATCTTGAAGTGTAGGCGGAGATATCGGAACCCTTCATCTTCAGGTTCTAGAGTTCGTGTTCCAGCTTCTGCATTTCGCCTCGAGGGCAGTACTACGCAAGCAGAAGTTCCTTCATGACCTCCCAACCCATAGCATTGGCCACAGGTAGGGTTAAGGATTTGACTCGGCCGTTCCACCAAGTCAGGGCTTTGCCGGTGAAAGTGCAGGCGACGAACTTCACCTTATCAAATTCAGAGCAGGAACAAATTTCGAAAATAGATTCGATTTTCTCGAACCAACGAGTTAGGGTAATGACACCTCCAGTGCCATTGAAGGATGTGGGTTTCGCATTCACAAAATCTTTGTAGGAACACTCCTTCCGGTGTCCCTGACTACCCTCCAAGTTTTGAGGCTGAGTTCCACCTCCTGGCCCGCTTGAACCATCGGGGTTCATTCGTGACATGGCAGCAGCCACAGCAGCAGTAACAGCTTCTTAGAACATGGCGGGATCAAATGGAGAGGGGGTGGTGGTGGTGGAGGATTGTTGTTCTTTGAGTTGGGTCTTTTTCTTGGAGGAATTTTGATCTAAAATGATTAGGAGAGAGAGGATTATAAGTCTTATGAATTGAATCAAGAGATATGGAACAAGAGATATCTCATTATGAGAGATATAGAGTTCTATTAAGCGATAAAACATGAAAGAGTTATTAAAGCAGATAAACTTATCGCTAGAGAAGCAGTGAGTAGCAATACTTAGAATGAATTTTTACACGTAATCAGCTTTGGCTAAAATACTCCCATAGTATTTTATGTTTCATTGCAATGATGACTCATTGTTTGGATATTAGGTAAGTTTTAGGCATGTTGCACATCACAGTCACTCCCAAGCACATGTTGGCCGTGTCTCGAATGAATATAGTTGATCAGGCTATATTGACCCTAGACACGACTAGATAACTACTCAGGTTTAACCGCAGCGTACAACACCCAATTACTTATGTTTTGTTCTACTCAAGGTTATGGTATTTAACGTTTAGGAATACTTGCATACTTTTGAAAAATACATATATTTTAAAGTATACTTTTAGTTCAGAGCACTTCGGCCCCTTAATGTTTATAGTCTTATACCATGTAAGGTTCGGTATACTTAGTTCACTATAAACAAGGGCTCTGATACCAATCTGTCACGCCCCGAAACCGATGGCGTAATGTTCCGGGGCGGAGGACGTCATGTAAAGTATCACAACCAATGTACATAGTAAGCATAGTAAACACAACGATTACATTACATAGAAGTATTTACATTTTTTTGAAAGAAAAGTTATACATGATTATAAATATATACATCCAAAATGAACAAAAGTAGAGACTAGACTACTAATATGCTCCGTCTTCTCCAAAATATTTCGGAATACCTGTCTAATGTGGACCTGAAAATACAAGCAATTTGAAAATCAACATAAAGCTGGTGAGTTCATAAGCGGTTTGTTTTCTGAAAATGAACAAGTTTCCTTTAGTTCTCTGAAAAAGTTGTTATCCAAGAAAATCCCATATTTTCTTATAAGTAAAGTTTAGTTATCCGTTTGTTATATGATCTGGTTATGAACAGTTTAGTTATCCCAGGAAAAACCCTTATTTTACTTAAAAGTTTGTAGTTGGTTGTCTATTCGGAATGCAGTGTACAAGTATCAACCATATTTGCCGTGTTTAAGGAAGTATTCTAAAAACACGGTTATCCTTGTAAAGAACATTAGTTTTAACACGTATATAAAACTAATCAGTAAGTAGAAATGATTTCATAATCTAAGTTGCGAGTTCCATAACCATACATTGGACTAGATAAGGCTTGTACTAGGCCAATATCGTTGATATGACTTTTGTCACCCATAAACCTGCCGGTCCAACTATAGCTAGCAGCCAGGTGCGGGGTAGTCAATCCCGTATAGATCTATACACTCAAGTCACGTTCTCAATCTAGGATATTTTGGTTACAGGGGTAGTCGTACACTCTCGTATCCGGGGGAGTGTTACCATGGACGTGTCTCCAATCTTAAGATTAATGAAATTGGTCCTTCACTCTCGTATTGTGTGGGAGTGTTACGAAGGACGTTAGAAAATCCGGTTGTTTATTCCTCGACTCTTGTATTCAGGGGAGTGTTACTGAGGACGTTTAGAAAATCTAGTTGTTTAGTCCTCCACTCTCGTATTCAGGGGAGTGTTACCGAGGACGTTTAGAAAATCTGGCTGTTTAGTCCTCTATTCTCGTATATAGGGGAGTGTTACCGAGGACGTATCGAAAGTTCTGAAGTTGGTGCTTTTAACAATAATTATGTGGAAAATCATTTGTGAAATATAAAATATAGCATTTTATAATGAGTTTTCACAAATAGTTTGAAAACTAGCTCTGCAAGATAAACGGTTGGTTAATACGATTTCCAATGTTAAACGCATACGAAATATGAAACATTTCCAATGAAATCATAAGTTTGAGTATAAGATTTCCTTGTGCTTTTTCTTGTATCCCCCCCCCCCCCTTGAAAAAACATTGAAAACACGGAAAAAGGTGTAGGGGTATGAACTCACCAGTCGAGAAATGTGCCGGTTAGGATGCTAAGTGTCAGTTCGGGGCTTGAATACACGTGAGGTTCCTATGTAATATGAAGAGATACATAATTGCATCTAATAAGACTTTGAACTACCAAATAAGTAAGACAATACACTCCGAGACGCGAAAACAGTTTATTTCAAGTGTTAGGAGTGATCCGAGTAGCACCTAAGGATGTGTCGGGCCTAGATAAGGAGTTTACTCTTCAAGAGTAATCCCTTAGGGGTGTTTACGGTCCAAAGACCATGTCCCCATGATTTTACATCCGTAAACTCATGGGTGGTGTGCTTTTGGATGATTAAGGGTCTTACATTTCTCAAGGGAAGGTTCTAGGGTTGATTCCATGACTTAGGAAGTGATCGAGACTTGAATTGACCTTGGAAAAGGAGTTTACGGTTCTTGAATGGAACTTGGGGAGTTTACTACTGTAGACACATGAGTTTATGGCCGTAAACTCATGTTTGTCCATGAATAATGTGTTTTGGTGGTTGTAGGTTAAGCATACAAGGTTCTAGACCCAAATCTAAGTCATACAAGGTGTTACGGGCACTTAAACACCCCATTGAAGGTGTTTACGGTTTTGAGAGACCTTCCCAAACTGTAAACTCAAGTGTGACACATTTTTATATGTTTCGGTGCATCTCATGAAGGAATATAAGGTTCTAGACACTCATGGAAGCTTTTGGAGGTGTTTAAGGGGCAATTTAACACCTTAAAAGGTGTTTATGGTCCTTGAAGACGTGTTTATGGTTCAAGAATGTTCTTGGTCCATAAACTCATGTTTACTACCCAAATGGTGTGATTTTGGTGCTCAAAACTTGTACATGCAAGTCCTTAAGCCATATCTAAGCACTCGATGGGACTTGGAAGGGTTTTGGGGCTTCAAAACTCCTTTAAGGGAGTTTACAGTTTTGGGAGATGTTCCCAAACCATAAACTCTTGTTATTGAGTGTTTTGGGTAGTTTAAACATAGATTTGCAAGCTAAACAAGTTAAACAACAAGGTAGGGTAGATTACTTACGATTTTGGAAGCTTGAAGAGGTGCTTTTGGATCAAACTCGAGTTTTAGAGAGAGAGTAGAGAGAGAACGTTCATCCAGATGGATGATTGGACCCATAGTAGTTGTTGTATGTGTAAGTGTGTAGGCATTCCAACCCGATGGTTGTGGGCCGAGAGTATTCCATCTCGAGGATGGTTGGACTCGTAGTATGTTGGCATGTCACACCCTGAAACCGATGGCGGAAACGTTCTGGGGCAGAGGATGTCATGTAAAGTATCACAACCAATGTACATAGTAAGCATAGTAAGCACAACAATTACATTACATAGAAGTATTTACATTTGTTTGAAAGAAAAGTTATACATGATTATAAATATATACATCCAAAATGAACAAAAGTAGAGACTAGACTACTAATATGCTCCGTCTTCTCCAAAATATTTCGGAATACCTGTCTAATGTGGACCTGAAAATACAAGCAATTTGAAAATCAACATAAAGCTGGTGAGTTCATAAGCGGTTTGTTTTCTGAAAATGAACAAGTTTCCTTTAGTTCTCTGAAAAAGTTGTTATCCAAGAAAATCCCATATTTTCTTATAAGTAAAGTTTAGTTATCCGTTTGTTATATGATCTGGTTATGAACAGTTTAGTTATCCCAGGAAAAACCCTTATTTTACTTAAAAGTTTGTAGTTGGTTGTCTATTCGGAATGCAGTGTACAAGTATCAACCATACTTGCCGTGTTTAAGGAAGTATTCTAAAAACACGGTTATCCTTGTAAAGAACATTAGTTTTAACACGTATATAAAACTAATCAGTAAGTAGAAATGATTTCATAATCTAAGTTGCGAGTTCCATAACCATACATTGGACTAGATAAGGCTCGTACTAGGCCAATATCGTTGATATGACTTTTGTCACCCATAAACCTGCCGGTCCAACTATAGCTAGCAGCCAGGTGCGGGGTAGTCAATCCCGTATAGATCTATACACTCAAGTCACGTTCTCAATCTAGGATATTTTGGTTACAGGGGTAGTCGTATACTCTCGTATCCGGGGGAGTGTTACCAAGGACGTGTCTCCAATCTTAAGATTAATGAAATTGGTCCTTCACTCTCGTATTGTGTGGGAGTGTTACGAAGGACGTTAGAAAATCCGGTTGTTTATTCCTCGACTCTTGTATTCAGGGGAGTGTTACTGAGGACGTTTAGAAAATCTAGTTGTTTAGTCCTCCACTCTCGTATTCAGGGGAGTGTTACCGAGGACGTTTAGAAAATCTGGCTGTTTAGTCCTCTATTCTCGTATATAGGGGAGTGTTACCGAGGACGTATCGAAAGTTCTGAAGTTGGTGCTTTTAACAATAATTATGTGGAAAATCATTTGTGAAATATAAAATATAGCATTTTATAATGAGTTTTCACAAATAGTTTGAAAACTAGCTCTGCAAGATAAACGGTTGGTTAATACGATTTCCAATGTTAAACGCATACGAAATATGAAACATTTCCAATGAAATCATAAGTTTGAGTATAAGATTTCCTTGTGCTTTTTCTTGTATCCCCCCCCCCCCTTGAAAAAACATTGAAAACACGGAAAAAGGTGTAGGGGTATGAACTCACCAGTCGAGAAATGTGCCGGTTAGGATGCTAAGTGTCAGTTCGGGGCTTGAATACACGTGAGGTTCCTATGTAATATGAAGAGATACATAATTGCATCTAATAAGACTTTGAACTACCAAATAAGTAAGACAATACACTCCGAGACGCGAAAACAGTTTATTTCAAGTGTTAGGAGTGATCCGAGTAGCACCTAAGGATGTGTCGGGCCTAGATAAGGAGTTTACTCTTCAAGAGTAATCCCTTAGGGGTGTTTACGGTCCAAAGACCATGTCCCCATGATTTTACATCCGTAAACTCATGGGTGGTGTGCTTTTGGATGATTAAGGGTCTTACATTTCTCAAGGGAAGGTTCTAGGGTTGATTCCATGACTTAGGAAGTGATCGAGACTTGAATTGACCTTGGAAAAGGAGTTTACGGTTCTTGAATGGAACTTGGGGAGTTTACTACTGTAGACACATGAGTTTATGGCCGTAAACTCATGTTTGTCCATGAATAATGTGTTTTGGTGGTTGTAGGTTAAGCATACAAGGTTCTAGACCCAAATCTAAGTCATACAAGGTGTTAAGGGCACTTAAACACCCCATTGAAGGTGTTTACGGTTTTGAGAGACCTTCCCAAACCGTAAACTCAAGTGTGACACATTTTTATATGTTTTGGTGCATCTCATGAAGGAATATAAGGTTCTAGACACTCATGGAAGCTTTTGGAGGTGTTTAAGGGGCAATTTAACACCTTAAAAGGTGTTTATGGTCCTTGAAGATGTGTTTACAGTTCAAGAATGTTCGTGGTCTGTAGACTCATGTTTACTACCCAAATGATGTGATTTTGGTGTTCAAAACTCGTACATGCAAGTCCTTAAGCCATATCTAAGCACTAGAAGGGACTTGGAAGGGTTTTGGGGCTTCAAAACCCCTTTAAGGGAGTTTACGGTTTTGGGAGATGTTCCTAAACCGTAAACACTTGTTATTGAGTGTTTTGGGTAGTTTAAACATAGATTCGCAAGCTAAACAAGTTAAACAACAAGGTAGGGTAGATTACTTATGATTTTGGAAGCTTGAAGAGGTGCTTTTGGATCAAACTCGAGTTTTAGAGAGAAAGTAAAGAGAGAAAGTTTATGAGGTGGGAAAAAAGTCTTCAAAAGATGACCACTCATCCTTTATATAAGGCTTGAGTTTGAGACTCGGTGGAAATCTACCCGATACCGACGTTAAACGGGGTTTAAAATTTTACCCGATTAAATTGCCGTAATTACGACTTAGTCGTAACTAAACTTTTTCCAAATAAATAACAAGGATATTTTTATGCGTTTCAATGGGTTTGGACACTCATGAGTTCATAATAAAAGTCCCACTTTAATTAATTTTAAACATAAGTTAACGGAAAATTTTTAATACGAATAGTTTTATTAACGGGAACGAGTTATAGCGACGGAATAAATTATGGGTTGTCATATGGCATTTCAACCCGATGGTTGAGCGCTAGGGGTATTCCAACCCGATAGTTGACTGGACCCATAGTATGTTGTTCATTGATTTATGTGTATGGTTGTGTGTATGGGTATTTTGGGGGTACTTTGATATGATACATTTTGAAAACAAGTTTTGTAATGGTTAGTGGTTTTGAAAATGTATTAAAAGTTTTAAATTGGCTTGAATTTTATGGGTGTTACACTACATGTCCAATGCATATGTTGAACCCGTATTAGGTCAAAATAAGGATTTATGACATAATCTCTATGTATGGCATCAAAAATTGATTAAAGACCAGATCCAATACACTAATAGGTCTGTCACACCCCCGAACCAGACGGCGGAAACGTCCGAGGGCTATTGTGACTTAATTGAATACCATCACAATGAATATACATGAATCATAACATCATTCACCACCATGCATTGAAATATTACAACCGATATTGTTTACATTCAGTACATTGTTTAAAATATTAGATTCCCAAAACATAAACCGTTCGATACTAATTAAACAAACATTATGACATCACTCGATACATTTTTCTTCGATTTACCTGTTACCTGAGAATACAAGTATTTTGGAAAAACGTCAACATATGAAATGTTGGTGAGTTCATAAGTATGGTTTGAAAAGAAATGATTTGTATAATTTTGAAAACCACAGAAAATACGATATTTTCTAAAAAAAAGTGTTGTATATAAGAAAAAATGTGAAGATCCGTAAGTATGCTTGTTGATTATTATAAACGTGAATAATTGTTAGACTTTGTATATATCACATAGTTAAGAGTGTTGAATTCCCCAGAGAAAACCCGATGTTTTCCCAATACATCAATTACGTGGCTTAGTTAGTATTATTCCGATACGACGTTGTTTTCTATAATTCCAGGTGACATTGGATTAATTATGGGTTGTGAGTCGTTATAATCACGCATTAATGAAAATAACTAGTTTACAACTATACAAACGATCCCTTAGGCGTCGTCCGTACTATTCACTTAATCTAACCACCCTAACTTCTCATAGCCCCACAACCGAGGAGAAAAGAGGGTGCGAAGCCCCCGTTATTTCCATAATTCGTTCATGGCTATCGTGAATGTGAAAGGCACTTGGCCCGACTCGCATTTGACTTCTCGACTTTGCTAGCAGTACCAAAGGACCCTTGGGGTCCAACAACACAATAAAGCTATTGAAAGTCCTTTTACACGGAATTAGGTCATATATGGCCCAATAACATGTAAGCGCGTTCCCTTTAGGCCTAAAGATTATGTCATTGGGCTAGCTAGGCCCAACAAGCACGATTTGAAACTTTCGAGCCCAAAGATGGTGTATTGACTTCTCATAAATTTCCGCGTGTGTATTGAAGTATCATTGTTTATTGATTTTTGATTCGTTATTGATTCGAGACTGAATCAATTCGTTTGGTAATGATTTTGGTATTGAAGGTGTATTTATTATTACGTTTCACCGGTAGACATAGTACTCGTATTTTTATTTTAAGGGATCTATTGTTTTAAGAATGTGAGTTTATCTTCTTAAGCCCTTTCTCGGATAAAATTTACACTTTTAACCCTTTGTACATAAAAGAATTTCTGATTTAATCCGTAAACTATTTTTCTTGACACTTTAGTATCAAAACTTATTGGAAAGGCATTTTTAGCACAAATTTACTTGATAAACAGCTTAAGTCCTTCAAAAATGAAATTTTCTCGGTTGAAACCTCCATTTTCGCAACTTTTACAATTTTGACCCAAAATGGAAATTTTTTGCATCTTTGGTCCCTTTTTAATTTGAAAAGCATTTTTGACCCTTGAAATAGATTTGGTACACTAGTAATCCTCTGTTTTACAGAAATGTGCAGTTTCAGCCCCTCCAAATCAAAAATCTCGCAATTTGGGGCTTTATTGGGCTGAAAAGTCCATTTTGGCCCATTATGTTTAAAATTCACATTTTTAACCCTTCAAAAGTGTTAATATTCAGAAAATACATATTAGAAACTGTTTAGACTCATCTCAACCTTCAGAATTTATATTTTGTCATTTTGGCCCCTTAGTTTTGTATTTTTAGCATTTTAAGCCCAAAAATGGGTTTTTAAGTCCAAAAATGTTCATATTAACCAACTAGATTATTTTTCTAGACTTGATTAGTGTGAAATGGTATAAGTTATACTTATTTCATTCTTCATATTGTAGATCTCGGTTTTTAGGTTCTTGTGGCTAGTATAAACATCACAATCACACAAGATCATACATATAAGCATAAAAATCACACAAGGCATACATATACTCATAGATATACACATTTGCTTGTATTCTCCCCCATAAAAATTATAAAAAACGAAAAAGAGGGGGGGTATGAAGCTCACCTTTGGGTGTGGTTTCGGTTTTCGGAAGAAAATGAGAAGAAATTCGGCCTTAGCAACCTTCCTTGGAAGATTTCGAACTTGGATGCTTCTTAGGTGCTAGATCATGAGTTTGAATGAATTAAGAGGTGATTTTTGGATGAAATGAAGTAGCTAGCTTAAGAATCTAAGAGATTTCTTACCTTAGATGATGATTTTTGTGTAAAAATCCCCTTGATTCCTTCTTAGATCTCGAAATATGGATGAGTTATGAGAGTGTTTCCTTGAGAGAAAAGTGAGTGAAATGTGTTTGTGTGTGTGCTTGGACTCAGCCGAGAGCAAGAGAGAGAGGGAGAAAAAGAGTAGCTAGACTTGGAAGTATGTGAGTGCATGGATGTTTGGGTCTTCATGCATGGATTTCCCTTGAATAATTGTGAGGTGTCACTCACAAAGTCAACTCTCCTCTTCTTTTGGGCTTGGGCCGAGAATGGGGAGGGTGAGAGGAGGTTCTTGGGCTTTTTGCCCTTAAGCCCATGTTATAGCTAGGTTGGATGATTTTTGGCCCTAAAAAAATATAAATGTGATTTTTATGACTTATTAGGCTAGATTAGGTTAATTATGGTCCAAAATGGTTCATATAATTAATCTATTTCATTCTAGGCCCAATATGGCCCAAAATATTGAATTAAATGGAAGTGGGTCCAATTAGAGCCCATTTAAGAGTTCTAAGCCCAAGATAGCCAAATCGGAAGCTTATTGGTCCATTGGGCCCAATAAGGAAGTCCTAGTCCAAAATGGACTTAAACAAGAACTTGTAGGGTTTCCAATTGCTTAATGACTATTTGAATTGCTTGCATGGGGTGTTTGATTGAAATTTTGCTAACATAGAGTATGCATCATACATGCTCTTATGTTTTTGATTCATAAATTGGTTTAAGTGTTGGTTACAAGGCACAAAAACTCCTAATTGTGACAAGGTCACATTGACCTATGTCTGTAATTATGTTTATGTTCAAAGTGCACGAAATAAAAATGTACTTTTGTTTGTTGTCCCTAGTTTAAAAAATAGCAATGTACTTTGGCATCAATAAATGCATTTTGATTTGGTAATTATGTTTGTATTTGTCTTTATGTTCCAAGTGCAAGAAATATTAATATACTTTGTTTTTTATTCCATAGTTTAAAACTAGAATTGTAGTTTGGAATCAATAAATGCATTTGATTTGTTAATTGTGTTTATGTTCCATGTGCATGAAATGATAATGTACTTTGTTTTTTGTTCATAGTTTAAAAATAGCAATGTACTTTGGCATCATTAAATGCATGTTGATTTGGTAGTTGTGTTTATGTCCAAAGTGCAAGATATATCAATGTACTTTTGATATTTTTTATATTTAAGTGTAAGAAATAACGTTGTATTTTCGTAGTTTTTGTTTATGTTTCATAATTTAACTTATAAGCCCATATATGTTGTTATTTATTATATAGTTGGAAAATCATTGGGGATTGCTCAACAACCTGATGTGTAGTGAGGAACTTTATGTATTTTTTCAATCGAAAGATCAAGGAGGAAATGAGGAGAACAGAGATAATGGTTCGTCAGATAGTTAGTTTGTTTTTTGCATGGTAGACTTGTTGTGACACTCTGGTATTTGTTGGAGTTATAACGCTATTGCTGTTTATTTTGGTATTTGTATGAAGTTATAACAGTATTTGGTACCTAATTGAATGTCATTATGTAATTTTTTCTTCATTTAATGTGGTTACGTATCAGTTTTTTTGCAATTGAAAGTGTTGATTTAAAAAAAATTGAAAAATAATATTACCTGCAAAACTATTACTGGGCGACAGAGGGAATTACTGGTGACAAGGTTTTTAAGGGCGACAGAGGGTATTATCGGTGACACAAGTATTCGCGGCGACAAATATCTTTACCAATGACATTTTTAGCAATAGCAACAGAGCCTTACTAGCGACTTTTGTGGTCGCTAATTCCGTTTTTTCTTGTAGTGTTTTGTGGCCGCTAATTCCGTTTTTTTTTTCTTGTAGTGTATTCTTTTCCTGAGCCTAGCCTATATAAATCTGCAGACTGAACTTAAATAGACTTAATTTAAGAGAAAATGATATGCTCTGGTCATGTAGATGGATATGGATATGTGGGTTCAAATAATGTAAAATGTACATAAGGTCGTTCTTGGAGCCACATTGTAGAGTAGTTGCACACGTTTTACATTACATCGGAGCAGTATGAGCATTTTCTTTTAATATTTGTGAGTGTTATTGTCATCAACTAAGAAGAAACTATATCTTGTAATAATAGGCAGCCAGAATTTTCATTTATTTTATTGAACATTTTTAGGGAGAAATCACACAACAAAAGATCTCTTGTTCCAAAAAAAGACTAGAAGAAAGTAGGGGATGCTTAACGAGCTTAGTAGTACTAGTTGTTCTCTAGAGATAATTCATAGTGATGTGATCGGTGAGAATACTTCAGGCATGGATGACAAAGTTATCGTTGGGATGATGGAGACTCGCCGAGGAGAAAGGAAGCAAAGAATGCTAGCGATTCACTTGGTTTAAAAATGGGCACTGCATGACCAGCTCCTCTAAATGTAGCGAAACTAAGCCCTCTATATTCTTGAAGCCAACCAGCAACCTGTATGCCCAAAAGAAAGAAACCTACTTAGTTGCACAAATTAAGATTTATGTTCATTAATTTGTCATTCCCATTTGGTCGGGTGCACTTGTGGTTTATTTAGGATAAATTTAAATGCAGATAAGAAATGATGGAAAATTGCTAAAACAAATGAATCTATGGATAAACATCCCATAGATATGCATTTATGTAACGTTGAACACAAAACCGTAACATGTGGTTAACATGATATCTTGATTAAATAGTGAATATATAATTAGAAAAAGAGATGATCCTCCACCACTTACTATGCTTGTGGTTCCATTAAATATAGCACGTCATATGGTCTACATAAAATATTGTGCTTTTTTCTATAAGGATCAAGTTCAAATGGTTTTATTAACCCAATTAATGACGACTAACATATTTGGTAAGTCAGGCCTATATATATTAAATTTAAGAATTTACACCCCGTTTGATTGGAAAGTTGTAGGAAGTTGATAAATGGTCATTACTTGTATTAAAGAATGAAAAGTGAAGTTACGTTATATTCTTTGGTTATTAACAAATATTAGATCTGGCATTGAGGCGGCTTTGGAGCGAATCGATCTTGATCCAAACCCTTTTAACAAATTTCAAAACCCGATCCAATCCCGCTACATAACCCACAGGGTTTTGACTAATCAAACCCATACCCTTATCCACCGAATCAACAGATATTTAAACCCGCCCCGTAACCCACATGTTTTTTGAATAATCAAACATATTTTACTTAAATCATAAAATCACATTTGTTAAATAAAACAAATGTTGATTTAGAAAACACATTATGTACTCGAAGACTTTCGATTGGAATTAAAATCATTATTGTAGTTACTTCTAATTGGTTTTTGACCCTCGATTGCATTGATAGAGAATAACAATTACAAACGTTTTTCTAGTTAATAAATGAATTTATTGATTTATAAATGAAATTGGTGTTTACATGATGAAATATTTTTGGGAGAAGACTGGAGGTCTAGAAGTTGAATCCTCGAGTCCTATGTATAAATAGTTTAGTCTTTGACCTTTTCTCTTTAGACTTTCGATTGGAATTTAAAGTAAAATTTAGACAGTATAAATATAAATGTATAATTCTAAAATTTCTATGGGGCGGGTTATAAATGGAGCGGATCGGTGATGATCCATACCAGACCCTTTTAATAAAAGGGTTAGCGGATACGGGTCGTTAATGGGTAAACGGATCAAAAACTATGCTCAAAATCCATATAATTGTTAAGGGTTTGGATCGGATCAAGATCAAAACCCGCTCCATTGCCACGCCTAACAAATATTATTGTTGAATGTTACTGTTTAAATTATTTGGATTCAGAGAAAACAACAAGCACCACTAATATACCCGATTTCGGTCATTTTTTTTTATTGATTTATTATATTTAAGGAAACAAAATAACAAAGTTAATTACCTGCTTCTGATGGTACCAAGGCCTCCATGCTCGAATAATAGGCAGTCCAAGAGAGCTTAAACTATATCTTGTGGACAACACAGGGACTCTTCCATCGGTATCTCCACTATTGCACCAAAACGCAATAATAAAATAAACAACAATAACAATAAAAAAAAAGTTTCCACATTTTTTTTATATGTTGGTGTTATACATACCTGTAGACCCATATTCTAAGTTTTGCAGCAATTAATTTTTTGTATATCGGAATAACAGATGCTTTGGTTTGTGCCCAGCCATCAAATATATCCACACTGCAACCATTCTTGTAACGTTAGTACTATTATTATCACATTATGATAATTCTATGTACGTAACTAATTAATCTCGAAAGAAAAAAAATAATTTCATTACTTGCAAATGCTCCAGTTCTTGAGTTGATGACCATCCCCAACGTGCAGAGCCTTCTGAACTTCAAGTATATTGTAATAACTTTTAGCGTAGTCATCAAGGCAAGGATCATAGCCTCCCATTATGCGTGGCATCTAAAAGAATATATATGATAAATATTAATGTTTTATTTTGTACATGTTGTTCTTTCCAAAAACAAATGACTTAGTGCGATGTCCAATATTACGTCACATATTTTGAACTAATATGTTGATGCTATTGATCTATATATCCACTTAATATATATCCTAGTAAGTAACATAATTTTTTTCTTTTTTTGGATCTTCATAAGGCGCATGTTTTTCAACTACTTAAGACAAATGAGGCTGATAATTAATTACTAATCACCTACCATCATAGATGAACTTTTCTTGAACACATATTGCATGCCTTTATTTTCTGTGTATGCGGAATTGGGAATACAGACCGATGTGTAGAGGCTATACATGTCTATCTCTTTATATTGTCTGAGAACTTCATCCACACCTTGGCTACAATCATCGTTGCTCCAGATATTGTTACTGTTGAAGTCACAAGATTCTCTTATGGTTTTGTGAGTTTCATCAGATACCACAGCGTGGCTCCAAGCATAGTCTATCATCCCTTTCCAGTCTTCAGCATCGTTTGTTTCAGGGTTACCTAGCTGTATATATGTGAATCAATATAGATAATTGATTAGCTCATTGTTATAACAAGAGAAGAATGATCGATGCGCACTATATATGTGTTAAAGTATGTACAATGATAATACCAATATTCCTTTAAGATTTATAAACATTGATGGGTCCTTGTTTTTATCTTGAATAAGACCTGCCAATTCTGGAACATATTTTCCTAAACATATAAAATAAATTAGATTAACGACATATGTGAGAGCTTCAAATAAAAAAAAAACTAAGGTGTGTTTGGTTGTGGAAAATTGTTTTCGTTTTCTAAAAAAATGTTTTCAGAAAATAGAGTTGGGTTTTCATTTTCAATTTTTAATGAAAATTTTAGAAAACGCGTTTGGTTGAAACCAGAGGAGTTTTCATTTTCTATCTTACAAATTTGGAAAACTTTGGAAAACTGTAAAAATCACTTTTCTAATTTACATACAATTTGGAAAACTGAAAATTTTCATTTTCTTGGAAAATTTTGAAAAACTGAACGAACAAAACGTGTTTTCAAAATTTCCGTTTTTTTGGAAAAATTTTTTAGAAAACTGGAAAATTTTCTGCAACCAAACGCACATAAGGTTTTACATGAAACATGGCTGATGTTTAATTACCTGCATAGCTCTCTCCAGCAATATAGAATGTTCTATTTCTATATGAAGGAAACTTGAGGAACCAATTATGTAGGAACACATACGCATCGTTTGCTGATCATATAACATTCCACGATATTATTTAGTGGAGAATTAATGTTCTATTTCTACATGTATATGTGTGTTGTAATTATTTATCATATGACTTACCGGTGAGGTCATCTCCAAGGTTATCGTAATCGCTAGTTGTGTTGGAGTACGAAAATCCAACACCAACAGGAGATTCGAGAAACAACATATTTGCTTCTGCATTACCATTTAATAAATCGATTGATGTCTCAAATCAAATATATATTTTTAAATAGACAAGGATACAACTAGGAGTATATATCAGTGTACATAGTTGTTTAATTAAATAATTGAATGAGATGGAATATACCTAATTTGCATTCAACGAATATATCAAGTTGGTTATGAATATGAAATGTGTATTAATTTTATACGCGAATCCAAAATTTTAATAGAGTTGATGTTTTGTCAATGTCCTCAAAATAAGAAATAAAATTAATATACGTATATCTGCATGTAGCTAGTATGCGTACTATGATTTATGCATATAGTAATTAGTAGTGACTATATATACCTCTATTCCATGAGTATGGATTTAACCGAAGACCTTTTCCATCTGTGCTCACTAAGAATGGTCCAATCTCTTGTGTAGCCCCATAACCCACGGAAGAACACCCAGGACCTGAAACACATAGTAGTTACTTGTCACCATAATGGATAGTAGTCATGGAGACATGGATTATGCTCAAAACCAATTAATCGTGTGCTAGGTGGGTGAATTATAGTATAAGATTAAAACGTTGATGTCCACGCAACCCCACTAATTATATATAAGCAACACGTGAGGTTTAAGCACCTAACTCTACATTTATTTTACTTAATAAAAATGTATAGTTTGTTTGTTTCGTTGAATTGAAATTAAAAACAAACAATAGCTAGCATATACTCTATATGTTCCAAAAGTATAATACATCTTTATTTTTTGGTTTGTCTTAAAATAATAGTTCATTTCTAAAAATAAATATTATCATTTTTATCAAAATACCCCTCATTATTAATTAACCAACTAAACATTTAATACATCAATATTTTTGTTAATCTCTGTGTCTTTCAATAATACCGGAACGGAAGGAGTATATACGAAATAGTGAACATCGTACAGAAACGATCCTAACACGTTTATCGGTCACTTCGTTGTTAATAATGATGTTTTCAGAGATAAAAAAAATAAACGAGAAGTTTATGGAATTCCATTATATATACAAGAAGATGATAATTTTCATACCTCCATTAAGCCACAGCACTAAAGGCTTCTCATGTGGTAGAGTCCAAGCTTCATAAAACCAGTAAAATAGAGCCCTGCCATTCTTTTCATTTACAGTCACATATCCAGCATAGTGTTGGAATTCTACATTAGGCTGACCCGGCAAGTCTGTTACAAGATCTTCACTTGTCTGGACATTATATTTTTTTTCATTCGACCATTGTGAATGCGTTGCAACTACAGTGATTTTCTTAGATAGCAATACAACAAGAACTATATTCAAAACAGACATAATTTTCCATATCAAAGCCATAATTAATATGGAATAGCTAGTAGCTAGCGAACAAGCTCAAATACAGCTTAATTAGTTTGCTAAATGAGACATACCAACATGCCTATTTATACTTGTTGAGATGTTAACAACTCCCACTACCGAAATATGGGATGATGATGCTTATAATTAAACAGATATTAATTAATGAAAAGTGCTACGTGGAAAAATCGTCCTTATCAACCAGAAATTACATGTAATCCGACGTGGCGATTTGCTTTTATAAGGCCTATTTATCAAGGCACCATTAGTAATCTCTTGGGAAATTACATAAATTGTTACATAAATATGTATCTTTATATTTAGGGCCACATACAAACAGGAACTTGCTAGAAGTATACATCCGAGGAAGGTCTTGTAAAGTTCCTCATGGGAATTAATTACTATATTTTGGGACCATTAACATTTTAATGTACTTACGGACATCTACCCAACCTATTGGCTATTATAAATGTCGTCAACTTTTTGTGTTTTCATAAATCGAGTTTTATGTTTTTTATTATTATTATTTTTTTTCTAATTTTAGTATATATATTTTTTAAATGTAGGTTTGTTATTAAAAGGTGGATAGAAATTGGTTAATTTGATATTATGTTGTAGAAATATCTTGGTTTTAATTGCGCCACCACTTTTACAATTTTTTAGGAGTTTATGCGAAACAAGATCATATATTTTCATTTCTAATTTCTAGTTCATACATATTTAAACTATCATCCACCAACTTTAATTTTATTTTTTATTCATAAGGATTTATTACTAAAATCATTTTATACGTTACAATAATAATCCTTCAATTTTTATCTATTTGATGTTTACATCTAACATTATTGAATAATTAAGTTTTTTGTTTATTTTATATCTTATATATACACCACAAGGAAAAAGGCCATTACCGGTGACAAAAGTCGCCGGTAAAAATCCCAAAAATCGCCGGTACTGATAATAGCGGCGACGCGTCGCCGGTAATGAGTCGCCGCTACTGCCTCGTCGCTATTGATCAGTTTGTCGTCGCTAAAGATAATAGTCGCCGCTATTAGTATGTCGCCGCTAATAATGTTGTCGCCGGGAATGACATTTGTCGCCGGTAAAAGTGTCGCTATTAGTAATGAGACGCCGCTACTGCCTCGTCGCTATTAATCAGTTTGTCGCCGCTAAAGATAATAGTCGCCGCTATTAGTATGTCGCCGCTAATAATGTTGTCGCCGGGAATGACATTTGTCGCCGGTAAAAGTGTCACCGGTAATGATAACTGTCGCCGGTAAAAGTGTCACCGGTAATTTGTTTTCAATTTTTTTTTAAAATAATGATTTTCGTTGCCGGTGATAATATCGCAGGTAAAAGTGTTGTCGGTGATAATATCGCAGGTAAAAGTGTCGCCGGTAATAACAATATTCGATTAAATATCAAAACCAATAGTGTCGACGCTAATTACAAAACAAACATCCTATTAAATATCAAACATAATAGTGTCAAACAAACATCCTATTACAAACAAACATCCAAAATACAATTAAATATCAAAAGTCATACTATCCGAGTAGCAAAACAACAAAATTTTTACAATCTACTAAGTAGCAAAACGAGACAACATATGCAAATAAAACCCATTCTTACATACCCTCATTGCCGTTCCCATCGTTTCCTTGATTGTTTTGGGATTGAAAAAACGAATAAAGCTCATCCCTACATGCCGGGTCGGCGAGCATTGCACGAAGATTTTCCAACTACATAATTAATAACAATATATATAAAATTATAAGTTAGATCATCAAACATAAACAAAAACTATCAAAATACATTGTTATTTGTAAAGTAAGATAGAAAACCAAAGTACATTGCTATATTTTGCACTTGGGACAAAAACCAAATTACCAAACTTTTTAGCAAATAACCACCACAAAACCAAAACTACCAAATCAACATGCATTTTACGATGCTAAAGTAGATTGCTATTTTACCTGTGATGGTTGTGATGGTGATTGTGATGGTTGCGAAGGCTGTGGAATTGTCGGGAGACCAGAAGGTTTGCGGCCAATGCCTCTAATGTGGCCACGTCGCTCTCCTAATACTTTCTCGAACGTAGCTCTTTCTTGAGTTGGCGTAAACTCACTTTCACTTTGAGTTTGTTCTAGCAGCTCTTCAACTAACCGATTCTGTAACTCCCAAAAGTGAGTAACAATTAAGTATAAATAAACATTTAAATATATGATAAAATTATAATTAAATACTTACATATTGTTGTTCCGATTCAGCAGTAACAAATACACCATTCTTATCGGTATGAGCTTTGCGAAATGTTTCCACTCTGTTAAGGTTCTGTTTAAGTTTAAAAATTAGATTATATTTTAAATAAATAATTACATGTATCGTACGGTACCTTCTTATAGCAAGTACTGCTATACGAGCTCGAACCCCCACAATTCACAATTGTTTGCTTTTCACGGATTTTTTTGTTCCTTTCTGAAGCAATTTTATGTTCGTCAGTTTGAAAATACTCAACTGTCTTCTCCCAGTTATCAACAAGCATACCATCCGGAGGATTTGCCAATGCTCTCGGGATATCTTCATACCCTCCGACCATGTTGAAATATTCTTTTGCGTCGGCTTTACGCTCTCGAAAACCTCTTAACAAGGCTGCTTGAAAACTCTCTGTCAATAAAGTAGCTTGTGCATCCTGGTACATTTGATTGAGATCAAACTTTGTCTACAATAATAATAAAAAAAAAGTTAACCAAGTAAGAAACAATTATAGTTAAACCTATAAAATATATTTAAATAAATAATTACCGCTAAATGTTGTAATACAATGTCCTTTATATCAGGGGAAACTCTTTTCCAACTCCATTTGTCGAAAGGGACCATCTGCCACATTGTTTTCCCAACTTCTCGGGAAAACATGTCTCCCGCCTCTCCTACGAGATTAAATGTGATATCCCTATCAAATTGCATGGCTATTGGTTTCCCATGGTTCTGCAAGATTGCTTTTTCAAGCTTTATATTTTTTGCTTTTCCTCGAGCTTTCCTTCGGGCACGTCCCTCAACTACAAATGTAATTAAAAATTATTAGAAACGACATTTAATTTATGATAATTGAACAAAAATAGTAAATAAAAATTCATGATAAGACTTACCGTCCTGCTCGTGCTGGCCACGACCTCTACCACCTGGGAAAGGTGGGTCCTTAGCTCCGTCTCCCCCATGTCCACGACCCATGACAGCAGCCATGGTAAACATAAACAACAGCCACACTCTCATCATTTCCTGAAAAATTATAAGATATACAAATACAATTTTTATTATAGATACACATTACATAGAAATAAACATTTAGATAGGAATAAACATTTAGATAGGAATAAACATTTCCATTTAAACTAGAAATCCAAATACAGTTCATATTACAAACACATATTACAAATACATATTACATAAGAACTATTCTAATCAGAATCTTCCTCATATCCTTCAGTGTCTTCTTCGGTATCATAGTTAGAATCGGTGTCATCGTAATCAGTATCGCAATCAGAAACATCATTGACTCTACCAGTTGGCGGAGGAACTTCAGATGCACTTTCTACATTAACAATGACTCTAGGAATGTTTTGAAAGTACATGCTGAAATCGATAAAAAGTGGAGCATCGGATGAAGAGATATTTTGAAGTACATCGACATCGTCTACATTTTCGTGTGAAACATTATCAACATTTTGAACAAGGTCATCGTTCGATGGTAGATCCCAAATACTTCGATGATTAACATGCTCGACAACACACCGATGGTTATTGTTTGGCTCTCTGATGTAGAACACTTGTTTGGCTTGTGACGCATATATGAGTTGATCATCTTTGTATGCTTCGTGTCGCGTGTCGATACTGGTGAAACTATCACTAGAAATAACTCCTATTCAAGTATCAAACCACTTGCAACGAAATAGTACAGTTGAATAATCATGTGTATACCTCAACTCTATAATCTCTTCTAACTGGCCATAATACTTCTCGCCTTTCTCACCCACCGCTAAAACCCCAGAGTTTTGTGTTGTACGTTGTGTGTCACGACTAAGTACCATAAACCTAACACCATTGACTATGCATGCGGTGTAAGAATAGGCATTCATTTGCGGGCCCATTGCAAGAACCGACAACTCTTCGTGGAATTCTGGAGATTTTTCTATTTTCATTTGATGAACCTAAAAATTATAAATTAATATGTATTATGTATTCGTTAGATCAATGAAAAAATTTGTTTATTAATTTATATTACCTTTTCACGAAACCAATTACGAAATTCTCTCTTTTCATCACTTTGGGGATGCTCAGATTTGAATTTCCTATATTGATGACCAAAAGATATAGATTTAAAAAGATAAAATAAAAAATTAAGAATGAAAGTTAGAGATAAGATTAATTACTTGATATACTGTCTGACTTCTTCACAACTATTCAATACAAACCATTCCATGTTATGCATTTCCGTTAAATTAAAAGTTTTGATTTGAGTTGTGCTGGTCGGTCGACATTTAGACTCAAACATCCAAAACTTTTTTTTTTTCAATGACAACATCTACATTTCTTTCCGGACGATTCTTTACATCTCGAAGGTACATTGAACAAAATGATAAAGCTTCTTCAGCAACATAACCCTCAGCTATAGAACCTTGTGGCTTCGCCTTGTTTCTGACATAGTTTTTTAGTTTTTTCATATATCTCTCGAATGGAAACATCCATCTCATACAAACCGGGCCTCCAACAATTGCTTCATCAGGTAAATGCAAAAGTAAATGAACCATAATGTCAAAAAACGCCGGAGGATAAATCAATTCTAACTTGCACAAGATTGCAATAATGTCTACTTTTGCTTTCCTCATATCCTCCACCTTCAATGTTCTGGAACAAAGTTGCTTGAAAAACGTACAAAGGTCTACAATAGGTGTATAAGTATCTTTGTCTAACAACCCTCTTACTCCAATCGGTATCAAACGTTGAATAAGAATGTGGTGGTCATGCGATTTCAACCCAATAATGTTAGTATTGGTATCGTTCACTTTCTTACTAATGTTAGAACCAAACCCATCCGGCAGCTTAACCTCTTTTATAAATTGACAAAAGAGTTGTCGACTAGATTTCGTGAAAGAGTATCTTGCCTGGGTCTATGAAACTTGTCACCATTTTTTTGCAACCATTCATTTCTTCGAATGTTTAGAATTCTCAAGTCCTCTCGTGCATTTGATGTGTCTTTGCTTTTATCGTTCATTAGGAGAGTACCTAACAAACTCTCGTCCACATTTTTCTAGACATGCATGACATCTATGTTGTGTTTCAACTGTAGAGAAGACCAATACTCGAGTTCGAAGAAAATGCTTCGTTTCAACCAGTTCAACTCATAATCTTGCCGCTTTGGCTCCCCGCCTCCATGCTCAGGATGTTTACCCGGTTTACGAGTTAGTAGACGACCTAGTTGCTCTTGTATGTCATCATTATTAAAGTGTCTCGGAGCGGGTCTTGTCTCTTCCATCCCATTAAAGTCCAACCTCTTTCTTAACGGATCATTAGCATCTAGGAAACGACGATGACCGATATATACGACTTTGTTTGTTGCACGGTACGAAGGAGTGTCTTCATTGCAAGTAGCACATGCTCTATACCCTTGCCCACTCCAACCCGATAAACTACTACGAGCTGGCCAATCGTTTATTGTCCACAACAACATAGCTCTCATCGTGAAGAATGTGTTTGTCGCCGCATCTTTAATACGTACGCCTGAGTTCCACAAATGTTTAAGCTCTTCCACCAACGGTCTAAGGAAAACATCCATATCCTTACCTGGAGCTTTCGGTCCTGGAATCAACAAAGTCAACATGAATGACGACTCTTTCATACAAAGCCAGGGTGGCAGATTGTATGTGGTGAGTATGACCGGCCATGTGCTATGTGGATTACACATGTTTCCAAATGGATTGAAACTGTCAGCTGAAAGACCTAGGCGTACGTTACGGGGTTCACTCGAGAAGTCGGGGTATTTTTTATCAAAATCTTGCCAATGTTCCCCATCAACAGGATGAATCATCACACCATCTTCTGAACGTCTGGTACTATGCCAAATCATATTTTTGGCAGTGTGCCTCGAACAATATAAACGTCGAAGTCTAGGGGTCACAGGAAAGTACCGTAACACCTTATGAGGTACTTTCTTACCCTTGGTGTTTTTATCGATCCATCGGCTTTCTTTACAAACGGGACAAACTTGCAATGAATCATGTTCTTTCCAAAAGAGACAACAATCGTTTTTACACACATGTATCGACTCATACCCCAGGCCAATAGACTTTAGTTTCTTTTTGGCTAGATAATGTGAAAGGGGAACCTTGTTGCCTTTGGGAAATGCTAATTGCAAGAGCTCAAGGAGTTGATCAAATGAACTATGAGTCCATTTGTTGTTCACCTTGATATGCATTAACTTTGCTAGAAACTCAAGGGAAGAAAAGATGCAACCAGTATACAATTGAGTTTCCATTTCTTCCAACAACTATGCAAAATCATCATCCACACCGCTACCCCTTGTATTCGAGGTTCCTTCATCGAGGTTGGTATCATTTTCTCTCGACTCCCACATCACATCGTCGATTAAATTGGCCATTTCGTTACTTGGCAAGACGACGGGAGGAATAAAAGATTCACCATGATAGATCCAAATTTTGTACGCCTTACTGAAACCATTTATAAATATATGGCGTTCAACTACAGTCGGGTACTTGAAGTAACGGTTATCACATTTTTCACACGCACATCTGATTTTACCATTACTATCAAGGTGCAACTTCGACTTCTCAATAAAAGCTTTGAGTCCTGCTTGGAACTCGGGATGGTTTCGATATGGATTAGTAGTCCAGCTTTTATCAATAGACATGATGTTGCTGAAACATAATTTTGGGTTTAGAGTTTAGTATACAGAATTAGCATTGTTTTTTTCAATCCACATTTTTTTTGCATCTAAAATAATACAAAAATTAAGTAATAAAGAAATGAAAAAAATAAATTAAAAATTTTTATTTATGCATTTTTTTAATTAATTTTAATTAAAATTACTTGTAAGTTAGCTTGGGTAAAAACTAGAAGCTTTCTAGTTTTTGTATATAAGTTTTTAAACAATTTTATAGTTTTTTTTTGTGTTTTTTTTTCAATTTATAAAAATAATGTATTTTTTTTTTCAGTTATAGCATCCTACTTATAAGAAAACCACATACTTTAACATACGTATTATGTTGTTGTGTTGTTTTTTTTACCGTCGAGATTAAAATATATATAAGTTTTTAAAGAATTTTATAATTTTTTTTGTGTTTTTTTTCCAATTATAAGTTAACTATATAACTTATTGGTTAATTAATTTTGAGTTAGCTTGGGTAAAAACTAGAAGCTTTCTAGTTTTTGTATATAAGTTTTTAAACAATTTTATAGTTTTTTTTTGTGTTTTTTTTTCAATTTATAAAAATAATGTATTTTTTTTTTATTTCAATTATAGCATCCTACTTATACCAAAACCACATACTTTTACATAATACATAAGAAGGTGAAATTCACATACTTTTACATACATATACCACATATACATCAAATACAAATACACACAAAATAACATCCTATTTAAACGAAATACACATAATTTCACATATATACATAATAACATCCTATTTATACCAAATACAAAAGTTTCACAATCATATATCACATTTACAACCAACATACATACATTCACATACACACAATAACATTCTACTTATAACAAATACATATAATTTCTACTAATATACCACATATACATCAAACACACATACATTGGAATATATATACCAAATTCACATATATTCAAACAAATACAAAATATACAATCCAATTTTCACATATGACAATTATCACATAATTTCACATATAAATACAACTTGAAGCTATACAACTAATTGCAATTAAATAACCACAAACAAAAAATTGAATAACTTGCTTCTAATCCAAAACAATACCACCAAAAACAAGAATATAAACAATTTATTATCATTCAATCACTACATAAAGCTACAAATCGAAATTCATACAAAATAAAAATGAAATCATCAAAAAAAACTTACCTTTCTTCAACAAATGGAGGTACCTAGAAATTGATCCCAAAGCTTTAACCACTTGCTTGGAACAATGCTTCTAATCCAAAACAACACCACCAAAAATAAAGAACATGAGCAATTTATTATCATTCATACAACACAAAAATGAAATCATCAAAATAAAACTTACCTTTCTTCAAGAAATGGAGGTAGAAATTGATCCCAAAGCTTTAACCACACCTAGAGACACTTGCTTGGAACAATGAGGGGAGAAATTTGCTTGAAAGAAGCAGATTGAAGAAGAAATCGGCGATATGGTGAAGGAACTTGGAAGCAAACAGAAAGGAATAAGAAGAAGGGAGGTTATCTGTGTGCGTTTTTTTTTTATCTGCGATGACCAATAGCGGCGACACCTTTAGCGGCGATGCTAGGGGCAATACCGGCGACAATCGTTAATAGCGGCGACAAACTGGAGGGAAGGGTACCGCGTCATTTTTAGCAGACTATTAGCGGCGACTTTTTTGGAGTTTTAGCGGCGACATCTGTGTCGCCGATATAAGGTTAGACTGGATAAGGCACCCCACCCGTTGGATTGGATATCTCATCGAACGGTTGAGATGCAATATAGAGGGAAAGTGCGGATTCGGGGGACAACCCTTTAGCGGCGACACTATTAGCGGCGACAAGGGGCTTTACCGGCGAATCTAGCTAGAGTCGCCGGTAAAGCCCCATATCGCCGCTAATAGTGTCGCCGCTAAAGGGTATATTTCTTGTAGTGATAAACTAATTTATTCCAAAATTTAGAATTCCAGTTTATAAAATATTTTTAACAAGTTATATCATTCAATACATCTTACGAATACTTTCCAATTGGTATCAATATAGAATATATTATAATGTCACGAAATTACAAAATCAATTAAAAACAATATTATCATACGACTTAAGCACATAACTACAAAATGGATTAAACAATATATCATAACATTTATAAGGGCCTTTTTTTAGTTATCGTTTAGTCGTAACTGTCGTAAACTTTTAGTCGCAAATGTCTAAAATGTATAGTCTAAAATGTCTGAAATTAACGTATTGTCTCAAATGGATGATGTTTGTCAGTTAAATATATTTGTAAGTGCAATTTTTTTTTTGGTATGATTGTGTCCCAAATGTCTAAGTTTGTAAGTCATCTGTCCGACATCTTATAAGTAATTTTATGGAAATGTAAAATTCTATCATGATGTATGTTGCGTTTCTTTGTTAAATGAGAAACTTATGCACATAACCACAATATAACCGAGTTCGACTACGGTGAAGATGTGTACATAATTGTCTCGAAGTTACGGATAAATGGCAGTCGAGAAAATACGCAAACTGTCTATAATTTTCAATGAGCATGCACATGTGGTCTATGGAAAATGGAAAGATTATCATGTTCTCATTGTATTGTAGTTTGCCGTTATAGAGGGGATGTCGCTCTTTGTATTGTAAATATTCTCTTTGTGTTGTAAATATTTTGTACACTAAGGTGACGTATAAGTGATAGTATACATATGTTTTTGCTCCACTACATCATATTGATTATTGGTTAGAGTCATATTGAAAGATTCAAGAAGATAACTCCAAACATGTATTTTCATTGAGCCTCGAGGTGTGCAAATCAAATTCATAGCAAATCAAATTCATAACAAGACGGATATTTATCATCTTGATGAACCACATAAATGTGGACAATACCAACAACCTCGTCATAATAAAAGATATTGTCCAAATTTTCAACGAGGATTTAATAGGATATGACCTTTATAACATATTTCATTAATGTTGTAAATTAGTGTTTTATTTGTATTGTAATTTTTAATTCATGTTTTACTATTGTTTTTAAATAATCTTGTAATTCTGTAACATGGTAATCTATTCAATATTAGTATCTATTTTAACTTATTTTTAATATCAATTTAATAGTATAATTTGTTAAAAATAATATATAAACTATAATCATATGTATAATTTTAAATAAATTAATCTAAAGAAAATTTCAAAAATGACACATGTGATATATTTTTTTCTATAAAAATGTCCAACAATAATGGCACAGTCACATATGTACTATGACGCAGTAGCGGTTGGGGTTCAAACCCCTAGCTGAAGTTGCAACTTTTTAGACATTCTATACCTTGTATTCACTTTGTGAGTCATAAAATGCCATCCTTTATTCATATTAATTTATAGTTATGGGTTTGAGAAGAAATTTTGGTCCCTTTTGGATATTGATCTAGAAGTTCTTTGAGTTTGGAGAACTCCAAGACCAAATGCTTGTCCTTGAGTGACTTTTGGACTTATAGAGAGTTTGATAAATGCACATTTCGAGCTTCTTAATGGCCACACAAAGAATTCATGTCATTTTTATAATATTCATGAGTTAAGGTTTTATGTTTAAGGCTTTGGTTAATTGGGAAATGGATAAAGTCAAGAACTTTATCCATTAATCCACGTAGTAGATTCAAATATAAAGATCTGAGCTCTGGATGTTAAGGATTAACATCTTAATGGAATTACTTGTTAGGACGTCAACTGTAGAGCGGGTTATTATGGACTATGACATGGGTTGCAAGGGCTAATTGCTTCTCTTTTCGCATTTAGTGATAGTGGAGCAATATAGAGTGAATGTGACGTGGTAGGCGTTAATTGTTAACTTTGACCAGTTGACCGTTGACCTTTGACCATTGACTTTTTGACCAGTTTAACTATAAGTCGAACTTGTAGAGTTTGAGTTATAGATTGAGTATGACCCTCTATTTTATTAGGTGGTATGTATAGTTCATTATTATGTGACCCCGATTGTGGTTTAGCAGCTCTTCGATTAAGGAAAATTGTAACGACCAAAAATTTCAACACAATTTAAACTTTTCAAAAACAACCCATTTTAATAATGTTATTACAAAAAGGTTTTCAATACATTTATTATCAGAGTATTCCCAGAACCATGTCATAAGCATAAACACGAGGAGCGGTACAATCACGCCTTCGCCTTGCCACGGTCTCCTGAAGAACCTGAAAAACATTTAAACCACAACTTTAAGCCCGAAAGCTTAGTAAGATACCCCCAAAATACCAACCACATATACGCCCTTCCAGGCTACGACCTTCCGGTCCAAAACATATTGCCTTCCGACCTATAACATAGTGCCTTCCGGCCCATAACATAAATAGCATACATAACATAACTGAACATAGAACAACCATGCATATCGGGTCTACTGTGTGACTGGTCCGCTGTATCGGCCTTCAGTCCACCCTCCATGTCTAGTCATGTCCTTCGAGTCTGCAGTGTGGTTGGTCCGCCCGTACCGGGCCTTCAACCCACCTGGTCCACTCTCTGAGTCTACAGTATGACTGGTCCGCCCGCATCGGGCCTTCAGTCGGCCTGGTCCACTCTCCGAGCCTCGGTACGTCTGGTCCACCCTCGTGGGGCCTACAGCCTATCCGGACCGCTCGCTGGGCCTTCGGAACAACCGGTCTGCCCTGGGTATCTTGGCCTACAACATAAAGCAGGACCCGCCTCAACCCAACTCTAGTCCAAACAACCATGTGCACATAACATACAATCATATAACAGTTCATAGTCAACAAGCCAAACAAGCTGATCACATAACATATCATTACCATAACCAGGATACCGACCTAACCGGTCACTAGCATACCATCACTCTACATATCGGGAAACCGACCTTAACCAGGTCTCTAGCATATACCATCCTAACCACCAGGATACAGACATATCAAAGCAATAACATAACAACAATATCCGAATCTCAATCCGACAAAGGGCCGACCTTGGTGCCTTAGACACTGTCGATATAGTGAGGATAACTCACCTCGCGAATGCCGATACTCTGAACTGAAGAAGCAGACTCTTGAATCACCAACTTACCCCAAATCCCGAACTAACCATCATAACAAAATAAACATTAGGTCAATCATACTTCCACTTATCGAGCCAAGACCAAAGTCCAAATCTCATACAAAGTCCAACATTGGCCCAATTTACCAAATTGGGCCCACTTCACCAAATGGGCCTAGGACCAATATCCATAACAATAATTGGGCCCAAAATACTCTATCCATAAATTCCCAGACTTGGCCCAATAACCAACTGCCCAAACTCAAAAGCCCAAAATGAAAGTCCAACAGGAGGAGTACGCTGGGCGTACCCTCCTTGGTACGCGGGGCGTACAACATTGTTCACAAAAGGAAACTGGGCACTGGCCCGCTACGCTGGGCGTACTCAGGGGTTACGCGGGGCGTAACTGCGATATTAATTAAGTCCTTCTAATCTCTTAATGGCTTAAGCTCTTAAGCCCAAACTTCAGATCCCTAGGCCAAATATGATTAGAATCCATAAAGTCTCAAACGTTATCACTTGGGACGTTTATAAGCTCTTAATCCATTAGGACCTATATATCTCACACATGGAACAACTACAACCCTTGGGACCTTATTTTTCTCACTCAAGACCTCTCCAAAGGTCTGAAAGGACAGGTAATCTTGACCAATTCGATACATGCAACAAGGTGAGGACTTTTGGGATAAGAATGGTGTTAAAGCTTCAAAATACATAGATCTACACAATATGAATGTCAAGCAAGAAGCTTTATACCTCAAACAAGCTCCAAAGGATGGTATCTCTTCAGATCTACAAGCTCTAATCGTTCCTCTTCTTCCTTGACAACTTCTCTTTTTTCCTTCAAGCCTTTCTTTTGCCAAAATAAGCTTTCCAAGGTCAAACACACCCAATAATGGAGGGAATACGAGTTCTAGGGTTTTCTGAGGTTAAGGATGAGCATAAGGAGGCTAAGGGGTGAATCATCATGTGCCTTATATAGTGGCTGACCCTAAATTAGGGTTTGGAGTTTCCGAGAGTACGCTGGGCGTACCTCTAGTACGATGGGCGTACTCATCCGGCCATCCCGCATACATCACACCATTACACTGGGCGTACGTCCAGCTTACGCTGGGTGTACCCAGCCAGACTTCAAAACACATGCATGCCATGCATGCATGGGACCCTTTTTCCACTTATACCACAAAGAGCTATAAACAATGATCAACTTCAAAAAACCGCAACTCCTCTAATCTAAACCCGCTCCCAAATAACTTTACATTCATACGGGGGTGACGAGAAGCCCGATGCTTCTAACACATACACCAACCCAAAACGTTCTCGGGTGAAACTCATTTCTCGTAAAAGGACCATAATTACCCTTCCTCTTAAATCTCAGGGACTCATAATTAAACACTTAAAGAACGGGGTGTTACAATTCTCCCCCACTTAAATTATGCTTCGTCCTCGAAGCCTGCGACAACTCTACTCCGAAACTATCCCTGCAATGCACCGCCTGGCATTCACCGGACCAGGCTACTCAAGACTCGACCATCAAAATCCGAAACCCACCTTACCTTTCTTTCTGTCAAGATGACACATGATTCAGCCTCAGAGCAACTCCCACGAGTTCTCTACTGCAAATCTCATAACCACACCAAACTGGTTCTACAGTCCTCGGGTTAGGAAAACCCCGATACACTGATGACACTTCCAAACATCCTTTCGGATGAATTTTTACCACATAAACAAATCTATCTGGAATTCTGTCACACCCCCGAACCGGGAGGCGGAAACGTTCGGGGGCTGTCGTGACTCAATTGAATACCATAACATTGAATATATATGAAACGTAACAGCATTCGTCACCATGCATTAATATAGTACAACCAGTGAAGTTTACATGAAGTACATTGTTTAAACATTTCATTCCCAAAAATAAATTGTTCAGTTCGTTAATAAATAAACTGCAAGCCATCACTGAGTACGATTTCCTTGAATTCATTGGTTACCTGAGAATACAAGTATTTTGAAAAACGTCAACATATGAAATGTTGGTGAGTTCATAAGCGGTATTTGAAGAAAAACAATGTTTCGTATCGTTTGAAAATCACCAGAAAATCTGATATTTTCTGAAAAGAAAAGCTTTTGAAAACGTTTGTGAAGATCCATAGGTATGCTTGTTTGTTTCTATACTTGTAAAAATTGTTCATTGAAGTTGTATGCATTTCAAATCTGTATGTATTGAAAACCCTAGGAAAACCCAATGTTTTCCTAATTCCTTGAATCCAATGAAGTCACATTGAAACCATTGCATAGTGCGTAGTGTCAGTCCCAGGCGACGTTGGATTATTTTTTAGCATGATTATTTGCTACAAACACGCATTACACAAACGACCAGTTTATAGCTATACTAACGATCCCGTAGGCGTCGTCCATATTAATCACGTTATCCAATCGCCCTGACTATGTGTAGTCCCACATCCGAAGAGAAAGAGGACACGAAGACCTCGATGACTCCATTAACCGGTTGGGGATAAAAATGTACGAGGGGTCCCAGACCCGCCTCGCATGAAATGTAGACTTTACTAGCAATACCAAAGGACCCTTGGGGACCAGTAGTATACAAGCCATTGAAAGTCCTTTTACGTTGTGTCAGGTCGGTAAAACCCAACACTTCGTAAGATAGAGGTCTTCGGGCCTTAAGATCAGGTCATTGGGCTAGCTAGGCCCAACAAACAAGATTTTACACTTTTGGAGCCCAAAGATGGTGCGTAGACGTCTGTGCACACTCGCATGTATATTGAATTCCCAAACGTTACTTGTATGAATCGTAGTGTCGTAGTGTCGTAGTGTCGTAGCGTCGTAGTGTCGTCGTGTTAGTAGTTTCGGATTTTATTTGTTCGAGACCGAACCAATTCGTTTAACAACGACTTTTGGTATTGTAGTGTATTGTATTTCGTCGATAGTCGCGGTGCCATTATTTGATCAAATTGCATGTATTGAATAAGCCTTGGAAGTTTTTTGTTTTCAGCCCCTCATTGTTTGTAAAATTTACTTTTTCAACCCCTTAATTAAATAATTTTTCTGTTTGGTCCTTAAATAATTTTTCTTAACATTTTAACACCAAAAATTATTGAAATTGATATTTTTCAGCATATTTTTCAATGAAAACAGTTTAAGTCCCTGAAATTTCAGTTTTCTCGGTTATAACCCTTCTTTTTCGCAATTTTGACAATTTTGGCCCAAATTGTAAAATTTTTGCAACTTTGGTCCTTTTTAAATTTAAAAAAAAGCATTTTAAACCTTTGAAAAGGACTTGGAACACTTATAGTCCACTGTTTTACAGAAAAACATAGTTTTGGCCCTCCAAAACAAAAAATCGCGCATAATGGGCCTCATTGGGCCGAAAATGTCATTTTTAGCCCATTAAGCTTGAAATTTATGTTTTTAATCCTCTAAATGAGTATATTTCTAGAAATTGTTTTATTGAAACTGTTTTGACACACCTCATCCATCAGAATTCGTGATATGTCAATTTGGGCCCTTAATTTTTGTATTTTTCACATTTTTGGTCCAAAAATTGTGTTTTTAGCCCAAAGAAATTGTTACTAAGCCATTTAGCTATTTTTCTAGAAACACTTTGTATGTAGAAATATATTTGATGCTAAAATCATTTAACATAAGGTATATCTCGGTTTTTGAGGGTTTTATGACTAGATCCAACATTATAACACACAAAAGCACACATATAAGCATGGAAATCATACAAGGCATACAAAACACATGTAGATCTACACTTTAACTTGTATTCCCCCCCCCCCCCCCCCACAAAACTCATAAAAATAGAAAATAGGGGGTATGAAGCTCACCTTAGTGTGGTTTCGGTTTTGAAGAGAAAATGGAAGGAAAAATGAAGTGATTTTCGGCCTTAGCACCTTTCCTTGGTAGGTCTCGAGTTTGGTGACTTCTAAGATGATGATTAGCTTGAAAGATCCTCTTGAAAGCTTCTTAGAATCTCGAAATTATGGAGAGGAAAGGAGAGAGTTTCTTTGAGAGAAGAATGAGTAAATTTTTTTTTTGTGTGTGTGTTTGAATGTGGCCGAGAGTGAGAGAGAGAGGAGAGAAGAGGAATGATCTTTGAAGTGATATGTGCTTGGAAGTATGAGTTCCATGCATAGATACCCTTTGGTTAATAATGAGGTGGCATGCATTAAGTCAACTCTTCCATTTCCTCTTGGGCTTGGGCATTGGGCCGAGAATTTGGAAGGGAAAAGGAAAAATTTGGGCCTTTGCCCCTAAGCCCAATATTAGAGTTAATCTTGGGTATGTTTTAAGTCTAAGGGAATGTGGTAGGATTTTTATATTTTTATTGGACTAGTTTAGGTTATTCATGTATCAAGGCTTTTAATTCATTTCATTCTAGGCCCAACATGGCCCAAAATGTTGAAATAAATTAGTGTGGGTCCAATTAGAGCCCAATTAGGGTTCTAAGCCCATGATAGTCTAATTGGAAGCTTATTGGTCCATTTGGATCCAATAAGGGAGTCCTAGTCCAAAATGGAAATTAAACAAGGACTTCTAGGGTCTCCAATTGTTTGATGACTGTTTGTAGTACTTGTATGATGTATTTGATTGAAGTTTTGAAGTCATAATCATAGGTGTTACACATGTTATTAAGTTTTTGATTCACATTAACTTGAGTGTATAGATTACATGACACAAAATTTTCAGTTGTGACATCACCCCCCCGTTAGAGGGAATTTCATCCCGAAATTCTGTTTGAAAGTTAGATTTGAGAATGCTAGAATAGGTGAGGGTACTTTTGCTTCATTTGATCTTCGCGTTACCACGTGAATTCTGGCCCACGCTTTGCGTTCCACCGTACCTTCACGATCGGGATGCGACTCTACTTAGTACGCTTCACCTCCCTGTCCATGATTTCGATTGGTTCTTCGACGAACAGGAGATTCTCATTGATTTTGATTTCGTCAAGAGGAATAACAAGGGTTTCATCTGATAGGCACTTCTTTAGGTTAGAGACATGAAACACGGGGTGTACACCGTTTAGCTCCGCGGGTAGTTGTAGTCTGTATGCTACCGGACCTATTCGAGCGACGATTTCGAAAGGTACAATGTATCGCAGGTTCAGCTTTCCCCGTTTTCCGAAACGTATAACCCCTTTCCAGGGTGAGACTTTCAACACTACTCGATCACCGACCTGGAATTCTAAGGGCTTTCGCCGTTTGTCGGTGTAGCTCTTTTTTCGGTCACGCGATGCTTGTAATCGAGCTCTGATCCGGACGATCTTTTCTGTGGTTTCGCGAATGATCTCCGGTCCCATTAGTGCCCTGTCCGACGTATGCGTTCTTGCTAGCTGGGTGTCACCTACTTCAGCCCAACATAACGGGGATCTACATTTACGCCCGTACAGTGCTTCGAAAGGAGCCACCTTGATGCTCGAATGGTAACTATTGTTATATAAGAACTCGATCAACGGTAGGTGGGTATCCCAAGACTTTCCAAAGTCTATCACACATGCACGAAGCATGTCTTCAAGCGTTTGAATGGTTCGTTCACTTTGACCGTCCGTTTGTGGGTGATATGCGGTGCTCATATCGAGATGAGTTCCCATTGCCTTGTGGAGTGATTGCCAAAAGCACGATGTGAACCTATTGTCCCTATCCGAGATGATAGATTTTGGCACCCCATGGAGTCTTACGATTTCTCGTAGGTACAAACGTGTCAGTCTCTCCATCTTGTAGGATTCTTTGATTGGCAGGAAATGGGAAGATTTCGTCAGTCGGTCGATTATTACCCATATGGTGTCCAGTCCGTCCGACGTCTTGGGCAGCTTGGTCACGAAATCCATAGAAATCCCCTCCCATTTCCACTCAGGGATTGCCGGTTGCTGTAACAATCCTGAGGGTTTCTGGTATTCCACCTTTACTTTGGCGCACGTAAGGCACTTACTGACGTAGGTCGCGATTTCCGCCTTCATGTTAGGCCACCAATAGTGTTGTTTAATATCCAAATACATCTTATCGGAACCGGGATGAATGGAGTATCGCGTCTTGTGGGCTTCCTTCATGACAACATCTCTAAGCCCTCCAAGTTTAGGGACCCAAATACGGTTCATGAAATAGTATACTCCATTCTCCTTTTCCTCCAGGTTCTTTTCCATTGCGCGCAATACTTCGCTTGCTCTATTTTCCGTCTTCATGGCCTCTGACTGGACTACTGCAATTTGAGTGGCCAGGTGAGATTGAATGGTTATCGAGAGAGTTTTCGTACAACGATTAGAGTAATCCTTCCGACTTAATGCATCAGCTACCACGTTGGCCTTGCCTGGGTGGTACTTGATCTCGCATTCGTAGTCCTTTAGCAATTCCACCCATCTTCGTTGTCTCATGTTCAGCTCCTTCTGATTCAAGATGTGATGGAGGCTCTTGTGGTCCGTGAAGATGGTGCACTTTGTACCGTACAGGTAGTGCCTCCAAATTTTCAGAGCGAAGACCACGACTCCCAGCTCTAGGTCATGTGTCGTGTAATTTACTTCGTGCGTCTTCAGTTGGCGGGACGCATATGCTATCACTCTTCCACGTTGCATGAGAACGCAACCTAAGCCCTGATTCGACGCGTCACAGTAGACTACAAAATCTTCCGTTCCTTCAGGTAGAGATAGTACAGGAGCGCTACAGAGAGCTTGTTTCAAGGTTCGAACGAAATCTCTTGTCGGTCTGTCCACTTGAATGGCACGCCCTTTTGCGTAAGCAAGGTAAGCGGCTTGGCGATCTTAGAGAAGTTTTGGATGAATCTCCTATAGTAGCCTGCTAGGCCTAAGAACTGACGAATTTCTGTGGGCGTAGTCGGAGATGCCCATCCTTCCACAGCTTTGACCTTAGAGGGATCCACATGAATTTCGTCTTGGCTAACTACGTGGCCTAGGAAATTCACACTCCGGAGCCAGGACTCGCACTTGGAGAGTTTGGCGTAAAGCTTTTCCGTTCACAGAGTTTCTAAGACTTGTCGGAGATGTTGGCCATGCTCCTCTTTGCTTCGAGAATAGACGAGGATGTCATCAATAAACACAATGACGAAGTTGTCAAGGAACGGTCGACAGATTCGATTCATTAGGTCCATAAATGCGGCAGGTGCATTTGTTAGACCGAAGGGCATTACGACGAATTCATAATGTCCGTAGCGGGTTCGGAAAGCGGTTTTAGGAATATCCTCTTCTCGGACTTTGAGTTGGTGGTATCTGGACCGTAGATCTATTTTAGAAAAATAGCTAGCTCCTTGGAGCTGGTCGAATAGATCATCGATTCGTGGGAGTGGGTAGCGGTTTTTAACAGTGAGTTTATTTAACTCTCTATAATCGATGCACATTCTAAAAGGTCCGTCCTTCTTTTTGACAAAGAGCACCGGAGCTCCCCATGGCGAGTAGCTAGGTCGGATAAATCCCTTGTCCAGAAGCTCACTGAGTTGGCTGGACAATTCCTGCATTTCAGCAAGGGCCAACCGATAGGGTGATTTAGCGAGAGGAGTTGCTCCTGGAACGAGGTCGATTCGGAACTCAACCTGTCTCTCTGGGGGTACTCCTAGAAGATCTTCAGGAAACATGTCTGGAAATTCACACGCTACCGGAATATCTTGGACGTTAGTTTCTTCTTTGGTCTTGTCCACTATGTGAGCCAAGAACGCCAAATTGTTCTTTTGCAGATGTTTTTGTGCTTTGATGCACGAGATGAGACGAAGATTCGTATTGGGTTAGTCTCCGTAAAGTACTAGGGTTTCGTGATTTGGGAGACGAAGGCGAACAGCCTTCTCGTGGCACAAAATCTCGGCATGGGGGGGGGGGGGGGGCTTAACCAATCCATGCTGATAATCACATCGAAACTCCTAATTGATACTGGCATTAGGTCTATTCGTAAGACGTGTTGGTTAAGGGTTAGGGTACATCCGATGTAGATCTCCCCAGTGGATTCGGTTTTCCCATTGGCCATTTCCACCGTATAGGTTTCATTTAGCTTCTGGGGTTGTTGTTTTAATAAATGTTTAAACTTCTCGCTTACGAAACTTCGCTCCGCTCCGGTATCAAATAAGATGCATGCATAAGTGTGGTTTAGGAGGAACGTACCGGTCACAACTGCGGGGTCCTGGACTGCATCACTCTGACCCATAGTCAGCATTCTTCCTGCTCCTCTGTTTCCTGAGTTGTTGTTAGGGCAATCTCGGCGGAAATGCACCGTCCTTCCACACCCGAAGCAGGTGTGGCTAGGCCATGCATTGTTTCCGCCGGCATTGGTGTTGTTGTTATTGCGGTGGTTGTTGTTGTTGTTGTGGTTGTTTCCCTGACTTTGGTTCTGAGGAGGGTATGTCCTACAGAACCTTGTAGTGTGTCCCCTTCGGTTGCAACTGGTGCAATGGAATTCCTTGCATTCGCCAAGATGGTGGAAACCGCATTTATTGCATTTGGGAAGATTACCGGAATAGGGTCTTGAAGCATTTGAAGCAGCTGAGGCTGGAGCATGTGGTGTGGCTGGAACCGGTGCGGTGACAATGTTAACTGCCATTGTTTGCTGCTTTTTAGAGGTCTCGGGGCCCTGACGCCCCTTTCTCTTGTTGTTCTTCCCTTTCCTGCCATCACCCTCCTTTTTCTTCTCAGTCTCCACCGGCTTCTCGCCCTTCTTGTTGTTATGATCATATAACCTCTTTGCCAATCTCTTCGCACTGTCAAACGTTTCAGGGTTCGCAGCTATCACATTCCCTTGAATGGGGGATGTCAGTCCCCAGATGAATCGTTCAATCTTCTTTCCTTCTGATGTGATCATACCCGGACACAACATAGATAGTTCACTAAATCTCGATATATAGGCATCGATGTTCGCATTCTGCACAGTGAGGTTCCATAGCTCTTGCTCCATCTTCTGTATTTCGCCTCGGGGGCAGTACTCAGCCATTAACATTTCTTTCATTTCTGCCCATGGTATAGAGTTGGCTACAGGGAGCGTCATAGCTTCCATGTGTCCGTTCCACTAAGTGAGTGCTTGGTCCACAAAAGTACAGGCCGCGAACTTCACCTTTATCTGCTTGGGGCAATCGCATATCTCGAATACTGACTCTACCTTCTCGATCCATCGGTTCAGAGTGATCACCCCTCCAGTGCCGTTGAAAGTCCGTGGTTTAGCGTTTGTGAAGTCCTTGTAGGTACATGTCTTGGTGGGTCCTTGATTCATTCCGTTGTTCGAACTTCCGACTCCTTGCCCATTGACTCCTCCATTGTTCCCTTGATGAATTTGCGCAATCGCTGCAGTGACTGCTACAGATACAGCTGCCTGGAACGTGGCTGAGTCAACTTCAGGTGGGGTTGGTCCTGGGTTTCCGCGAGTAGGTCGGGGAGGCATCTTTCTGTCACAAAACGGAAAGATGTTGAGGGTATGTTGTTTCTGTGAGGTCGTGATCCTACTGACTAGGTGCATGGTACGAACTTAAACACCACTACCATTGACCAATCAATCATAATTTCTCAACACATAGCAATTTGTAATATCGTAACAAAACACGTAAAAATTTATTAATATTATCCACATTTGATACATGAAAATTTTGCTCGTAAGAGCATACATGAGTGATACTAGTTCGACAGCATAACGGCTCTACGAGTAGTGTAGTCACTTAAACATAGAGTCGAAGTACATAGCATATTTCCTAACGACCTACTAAGATAAGTCTATCCCTAACCGTGATAAGCTGTGTCCGGAGGTGGTGCCGAGGATGTGGATGCTCCCTGAAGACGAGCCACCAAGCGTTCTGCGTCCCGAAGTCGAGAATCCCACCGAACCTGCCTCAAGTGAAACTCTCGAAGGACGTCACGCGTCTCTTGCTCCGCACGCTCGACCCTAGTCCTCAACTGGCGCACCTGATCAGCAGTGTCCTGGGCAAGGTCGCCCGTATTCCGTAATCGTTTCACCATGACTGGAAGGGATTGATCAGCCGGTCCTCCGTCTCTCAGGTCAAAGAACTCACGTGACATGATGTACGGGGGTCGCTGTCCCTGCTGTCTGCTCCATCTCTAAAGATCAATACCCCAGGGAGGTGTAGGACCAGTGGGGCCTACACGATAGGCAGACACTCTGATCGGGTAAGGGGGGTTGATGACTTCGGACTCCGCATCCGAATCACCCCTTCACTATCATCAGTATCATCCTCGAGGCTTCCTTTATCTTCCTCTGATTCTGCAGGCTCGCCCTCAACTTCGGCCTCCGGTTCCCCGTCAGATTCCTCTTCGGGGTCTTCCTCAGGCTCCTCCTCAGGCTCTTCCTCGGGCTCCTCCTCAGGCTCTTCCTCGGGCTCCTCCTCTAGCCATCCGTTGTTCCCCTGGTTAGGGAAGTAAGGATCTCCAGGGTGATGAAAACCAGCCATGCGGTCTGCGAGAGTGCGTAATTATGCTAACGTTATTCCTAGGATGCTACAATTATCGCATAGATCAAGTAGGCGTTCTCTTTTCGGTGGTAGGGGTATAGTTTTAGATTCCCTAGCTATCCCGATCTCATCAAGACGTGTGTTAGTTTTACTTTGGAGAGAATGTAGTTGATCAGGCTACATTCACTCCTTGGTATCACTAAGAACAGTCCCGAATTAACCGAGATACCAGCATTATTGTGTTTGATTCGGCGTTAGGTCCTTATTCCTAATGCAAGCAAGTGTGTTTTATTTACTTGTTTTGTTCAGAGTTATGTTAGTCCCTATTTTTGGTTTATAGTTGCATATCAATGTGTGGCTAGATATGCTAGTTCACTATAAACAAAGCTCTGATACCAACCTGTCACACCCCCGAACCGGGCGGCGGAAACGTTCGGGGGCTGTCGTGACTCAATTGAATACCATAACATTGAATATATATGAAACGTAACAACATTCGTCACCATGCATTAATATAGTACAACCCGTGAAGTTTACATGAAGTACATTGTTTAAACATTTCATTCCCAAAAATAAATTGTTCAGTTCGTTAATAAATAAACTGCAAGCCATCACTGAGTACGATTTCCTTGAATTCACTGGTTACCTGAGAATACAAGTATTTTGAAAAACGTCAACATATGAAATGTTGGTGAGTTCATAAGCGGTATTTGAAGAAAAACAATGTTTCGTATCGTTTGAAAATCACCAGAAAATCCGATATTTTCTGAAAAGAAAAGCTTTTGAAAACGTTTGTGAAGATCCATAGGTATGCTTGTTTGTTTCTATACTTGTAAAAATTGTTCATTGAAGTTGTATGCATTTCAAATCTGTATGTATTGAAAACCCTAGGAAAACCCGATGTTTTCCTAATTCCTTGAATCCCATGAAGTCACATTGAAACTATTGCATAGCGCGTAGTGTCAGTCCCAGGCGACGTTGGATTATTTTTGAGCATGATTATTTGCTACAAACACGCATTACACAAACGACTAGTTTATAGCTATACTAACGATCCCGTAGGTGTCGTCCGTATTAATCACGTTATCCAATCGCCCTGACTATGTGTAGTCCCACATCCGAAGAGAAAGAGGACACGAAGACCTCGATGACTCCATTAACCGGTTGGGGATAAAAATGTACAAGGGGTCCCAGACCCGCCTCGCATGAAATGTAGACTTTACTAGCAATACCAAAGGACCCTTGGGGACCAGTAGTATACAAGCCATTGAAAGTCCTTTTACATTGTGTCAGGTCAGTAAAACCCAAAACTTCGTAAGATAGAGGTCTTCGGGCCTTAAGATCAGGTCATTGGGCTAGCTAGGCCCAACAAACAAGATTTTACACTTTTGGGGCCCAAAGATGGTGCGTAGACGTCTGTGCACACTCGCATGTATATTGAATTCCCAAACGTTACTTGTATGAATCGTAGTGTCGTAGTGTCGTAGTGTCGTAGCGTCGTAGTGTCGTCGTGTTAGTAGTTTCGGATTTTATTTGTTCGAGACCGAACCAATTCGTTTAACAACGACTTTTGGTATTGTAGTGTATTGTATTTCGTCGATAGTCGCGGTGCCATTATTTGATCAAATTGCATGTATTGAATAAGCCTTGGAAGTTTTTTGTTTTCAGCCCCTGATTGTTTGTAAAATTTACTTTTTCAACCCCTTAATTAAATAATTTTCCGGTTTGGTCCTTAAATCATTTTTCTTGATATTTTAACACCAAAAATTATTGAAATTGATATTTTTCAGCATATTTTTCAATGAAAACAGTTTAAGTCCCTAAAATTTCAGCTTTCTCGGTTATAACCCTTCTTTTTCGCAATTTTGACAATTTTGGCCCAAATTGTAGAATTTTGGCAACTTTGGTCCTTTTTAAATTTAAAAAAAAGCATTTTAAACCTTTGAAAAGGACTTGGAACACTTATAGTCCACTGTTTTATAGAAAAACACAGTTTTGGCCCTCCAAAATAGAAAATCTCGCATAATGGGCCTCATTGGGCCGAAAATGTCATTTTTAGCCCATTAAGCTTGAAATTTATGTTTTTAGTCCTCTAAATGAGTATATTTCCAGAAATTGTTTTATTGAAACTGTTTTGACACACCTCATCCATCAGAATTCGTGATATGTCAATTTGGGCCCTTAATTTTTGTATTTTTCACATTTTTGGTCCAAAAATTGTGTTTTCAGCCGAAAGAAATTGTTGCTAAGCCATTTAGCTATTTTTCTCGAAACACTTTGTATGTAGAAATATATTTGATGCTAAAATCATTTAACATAAGGTATATCTCGGTTTTTGAGGGGTTTTATGGCTAGATCCAACATTATAACACACAAAAGCACACATATAAGCATGGAAATCATACAAGGCATACAAAACACATGTAGATCTACACTTTCACTTGCATTCCCCCCCCTCCACAAAACTCATAAAAACAGAAAATAGGGGGTATGAAGCTCACCTTAGTGTGGTTTCGGTTTTGAAGAGAAAATGGAAGGAAAAATGAAGTGATTTTCGGCCTTAGCACCTTTCCTTGGTAGGTCTCGAGTTTGGTGACTTCTAAGATGATGATTAGCTTGAAAGTTCTTCTTGAAAGCTTCTTAGAATCTCGAAATTATGGAGAGGAAAGGAGAGAGTTTCTTTGAGAGAAGAATGAGTAAATTTTTTTTTTGTGTGTGTGTTTGAATGTGGCCGAGAGTGAGAGAGAGGAGAGAAGAGGAGCGATCTTTGAAGTGATATGTGCTTGGAAGTATGAGTTCCATGCATAGATACCCTTTGGTTAATAATGAGGTGGCATGCATTAAGTCAACTCTTCCATTTCCTCTTGGGCTTGGGCATTGGGCCGAGAATTTGGAAGGGAAAAGGAAAAATTTGGGCCTTTGCCCCTAAGCCCAATATTAGAGTTAATCTTGGGTATGTTTTAAGTCTAAGGGAATGTGGTAGGATTTTTATATTTTTATTGTACTAGTTTAGGTTAGTCATGTATCAAGGCTTTTAATTCATTTCATTCTAGGCCCAACATGGCCCAAAATGTTGAAATAAATTAGTGTGGGTCCAATTAGAGCCCAATTAGGGTTCTAAGCCCATGATAGGCTAATTGGAAGCTTATTGGTCCATTTGGATCCAATAAGGGAGTCCTAGTCCAAAATGGAAATTAAACAAGGACTTCTAGGGTCTCCAGTTGTTTGATGACTATTTGTAGTACTTGTATGATGTATTTGATTGAAGTTTTGAAATCATAATCATAGGTGTTACACATTTTCTTAAGTTTTTGATTCACATTAACTTGAGTGTATAGATTACATGACACAAAATTTTCAGTTGTGACAAATTCCAAAATTCCATCCATGCATTCCTGCCGAGCCTCAACAACCATCCAACTCGGATGTGATCCCATACCACTGCCGTAATCTCGCTGCTCAATGACCATAATTGGACAACTCCCATCATAACCCTGCGCTGCTACTTCCGTTGTAGCCGCCGCGGCAACCGTCTCAGTGAGAGCCGCATAGCACTCATCAAAATACTCCACCATGGCGGTCTTGATCGACCCAAACAGTTCCGACAGCTCGGCCCGGAACAACGCATCAACCTTATCATGCAGGATCTCACGAATCCTCGCATCTAACTCGCATGTACTCATTTGTCCGATAACCTCGGGCGGTACCGACCCGCCCGAAACTCCCTCTCCTACTGCCGATCCTGACCCGGATCCACTCCCAGCATGCCTCGAAATCTCCATACTGAAAATAAACCACAAAATCTCAAACACTTCCCACTATCCCGAGAACCAACTCTCAACCCAACCCTAGAGGTCATGGTTTCCCTGATACGCGTATGGGTCCTGTGCTTTCAGTAGTACGGGCCCATACTACCTTCCTATGCTTTCAGTAGTACGGGCCCATACTACCTTCCACACCTACCCATATTTGTATGAAGTACTACCATAACACCCTAGTGACAAATATACATAGAAAGTGCTCGATCCTCACTCCTAGAGGAACACTGGAAATCTCATACAGAGGGAAACCCTAGGCTAGCAGGCATCATAAAACAGGCAACATTATCATGAAATTCTGAAGATCCCTAGCCTAGTACTAGCATGATGTTCTATCAAAGCTCGAAAACAATTATCATGTATGGTATTTTGGGGTTACTTACTGGCTCCGGCTGATCGTACATCCACGTCCTCTTTTTACTTAATTTGAAAACCATTTTAATTTCTCTTTTAAAACTCTCCTTGATTTGAGACTGGATTCACACGAATGTTCCTCCAATTCACTCAAACCTGGCTCTGATACCAACTTGTAACGACCAAAAATTTCAACACAATTTAAACTTTTCAAAAACAACCCATTTTAATAATGTTATTACAAAAAGGTTTTCAATACATTTATTATCAGAGTATTCCCAGAACCATGTCATAAGCATAAACACGAGGAGCAGTACGATCACGCTTTCTCCTTGCCACGTCTCCTGAAGAACCTAAAAAACATTTAAACCACAACTGTAAGCCCGAAAGCTTAGTGAGATACCCCCAAAATACCAACCACATATACGCCCTGTTGGGTTTTGAGCAATCTAACACTTCCTAAGTGTGCATGCAACCCTAATAAACCTTGGATCTATGTTTGTCTAAATACATGCAAAATAATAATTTTCCAAGGTTTATAACCTATCTAACATGGCATGGGGAACATTTCAACATAAAAGAGTTAGAAGAGATTACATACCTTTTGGTGAGTTTGGTTCTAAGGAGTTTGAGGGCCAAGCACCAATAGTGTGAATGCCTCAAATGGAATCACAAACACCACAAACTCTTGGAAAACTTTGAGAGAGTATACACACTCTTGTATTTTCGGCCACACACATGCACACACACACTAGTTCACTAGTTTTCTCTTTTTCTTCATTTCATGCTCCATAAGCATGCTTATATAGTGTGCATGGTTAGGGTGAAACCCTAATAACCCATGTCTTTTCCTTTTCCAAGGATCCATGGGTTAAAAGCTCCATGGATCATCCATGGACTTCCACATAAGCCTAGCCCATTAACAAATGAGTATTAGCCCACACTATATAAAACAAATAGCCCATAATTTAATTAGTATTCCTTTTAATCTCTAAATTAATTCATAATTAATTCAAGACTAAAACTAATTAAATAACGTAACTTCATATTAATATATTATAACTCATAATATATTAATAAACATATGTGTATAACTCTCATAAAATTATCCATAATAGTTTGGATGAGATGCAACCCAAATGGACCATGCCGGTCGGGTCAAGTATATACCAAATAAGTTATGGACTTAGACACCTTATCCAACAGACTCCCACTTGGATAAGTCTAATAACTATATTTGCCTATAACTTCAGGAACCAACCAACAATCGTAGCTCTCGAAAACTCCCTCGAACAATGAAGACTCTGTCGAACTATGAAGCGCCATTTTAGATAAATGATCACATAATCCTCTGTTCTCATGATATCAGCCGGACAAACACATGGAACTATGTCTTGCTTATTGTCTAGCAGTTGTTTCTCGATTATCCGATTTGTTTGACGAAGAACTTCACTGAACACATCGGTTTAGTTCTGACCAGGCCTGGTACATGGGTCAACACAAAATCATTGAGGGGCCCAGATATCGCTTCTATTTCTAGAAGGAACAGATAAACTTCGACTGATATGCTTGTTCTACTACTTATTGAATTGTACACAAAGGCACGTTTTATAACATCAAGTTACTGATGCGTTTACGTGCAATCAATGCACAACCAACTCATAGGTAACAACTCATATCTCTAGGTTTAAAGATTTATATGATGTTATCGTCTCACGATCACTCGAGATAAATTCCATGAAGTGATACAAGTGAGCGTGGGTTTATACCAATACTCATAACTTATGAGTACTCATGAATGTTGCAGCAACCATTGCCATGTCTAAACACCTTTAAGGCATCTACAAACCCAATTCATGACAATCTTGATTCATACCTACTTCCGACGTATGATCGATTGTGGAGGTTTGAATAAATTAATTATTCTGGAAGTCAAAACATGCAAAACTGAAACAATAGTAAATAATTGACAATGATAGTAACACTTTACTCATAAATAAATCACAAATTTTATTCATCATCAAACGTCGATTACATTTTACAAGTTTCAGGAAAACTATCTAATCTGTAAAACTAATATCGTCCCTCAGCCCGATGCGTCTCGCATGCTGAAAATGCTTAACCCTCGTCAGTCCCTTCGTAAGGGGATCTGCAGGATTCTCATCTGACGATATCCTCCTTGTTACAAGGAGTCCTTCTTCAATCTTGTGTCTTATGAAGTGATATTTTCTGTCAATGTGTCAGGATCTGCCATGATCTCTTGGTTCCTTGGCTAAGGTAACCGCACTATTGTTGTCACAGAAAATCTCTATAGGTTCCTTAATAGCTGGTACAACTCCAAGGTCTCCGATGAAGTTCTTTAGCCATATCGCCTCCTTCGCTGCTTCACTCGCTGCTATATACTCTGATTCACAAGTCGAATCAGCCACCGTCTCCTGTTTGGAACTCTTCCAAGAAATTGCCCCTCCATTTAAGGTAAAGATCCAGCTCGACTGAGAGCGGAAATTATCCCTATCAGTCTGAAAACCAGCATCACTATACCCTAATATTCTCAAGTCATCACTGCCACCAAGGGTAAGGATCCAATCCTTAGTCCTCCGCAGGTACTTGAGAATGTTCTTTACCGCGGTCCAATGAGCCTTGCCAGGGTTCCCCTGATACCTGCTGACCATGCTCAAAGCAAATGCCACATCAGGACGGGTACAAGTCATAGCATACATGATCGAGCCAACTGCGGAAGCATATGGTAATTGGCTCATTTCAGCTGTCTCTGTCTCTGTACTCGGACTCTGAGTCTTACTCAGTTTGGTATTGCTTTGGATCGGTAAATCTCCTTTCTTGGAATTCTCCATGTTGAACCTTTTCAACACCTTATCCAAGTAGATACTCTGACTAAGTCCAATTAGTCTTCTACTCCTTTCTCTTAATATCCTTATCCCTAGGATATAGGTAGCCTCCCCTAGGTCCTTCATAGCAAAGCACTTCCCAAGCCAGGACTTAACCTCCTGCAAGGTTGGGATGTCATTTCCTATGAGTAGTATGTCATCCACATACAGTACCAAGAAGCTAACTATACTCCCACTAGCTCTGACATACACGCAAGACTCATCTTCGCTTCTCAAGAAGCCAAACTCTTTTACCTTCTCATCAAAACAAAGATTCCAGCTACGAGATGCTTGTTTTAATCCATAAATGGATTTCTTAAGCTTGCATACTCTATTAGGGTACTCTGCATTGACAAAACCCTCTGGCTGATTCATGTACACATCCTCAGCCAACTTTCCATTAAGGAAAGCGGTTTTGACATCCATTTGCCATATTTCATAATCATGAAATGCTGCAATGGCTAACATAACCCTAATAGACTTAATCTTGGCTACCGGCGATAAGGTTTCATCATAATCAATACCTTGAGTTTGAGTAAAACCCTTCGCAACCAGTCGAGCCTTATAAGTATGCACTTTTCCTTCCATGTCGGTCTTCTTCTTGAAGATCCATTTGCACCCGACTGTTTTACGGCCTGGTACATTGTCAACCAAGTTCCAAACTTGATTGTCATACATGGACTGTATCTCACTGTCCATAGCCTCCTTCCATTTAGCAGACTCCGGGCCTGCCATGGCTTCCTTAACATTGCTAGGGTCTGAGGTTCCTTCACCAATTGATTCTTGAATTTCTTCAAGATCAATCTGCCTCCCACTGTCTCCTTGGCTTATAAACTCTTTCTCGCGAAAGATCCCTCTTCGTGCTACAAAGACCACATTCTCACTGGGTCTGTAGAAAAGGTAACCGAAGGATTTCTGTGGGTAGCCGATGAAAATACACCTTTCACTTCGGGGTTCAAGCTTATCATGAGTTTCACGCCTCACGAAGGCTTCGCAACCCCAAATTTTGATGTGGTCCAAATTGGGAACCTTCCCAGTCCACATCTCATGAGGTGTTTTGGTAACCTTCTTTGTAGGGACTAGATTAAGGATATGGGCGGCAGTCTCTAAGGCATACCCCCAAAAAGAGATTGGTAACGAAACTCGACTCATCATAGAGCGAACCATGTCCAACAAGGTACGATTACGCCTCTCAGCTACACCATTCAGCTGTGGTGTCCTAGGAGGAGTCAATTGTGAGACAATCCCACACTCCTTAAGATAGTCAAGGAACTCGGTACTAAGATACTCACCACCTCGATCGGATCAAAGCATCTTAATGTTCCTGCCCAATTGATTTTCTACTTCCTGCTTGAATTCCTTAAACCTTTCAAAGGTTTCGGACTTGTGTTTGATTAAGTAGACATACCCATATCTACTAAAGTCATCAATAAAAGTCACATAATACCGATTAGCATCCCTTGTGGCGGTTTTGAATGGCCCACATACATCAGTATGTATTAGGTCCAACAAACCCTCACCCCTCTCACAAGTTCCAGTGAAGGGTGATTTTGTCATTTTTCCAAGTAGACAAGATTCACAACTATCATCTGATTTAAGGTCAAATGATTCCAAGACTCCACTCTTTTGGAGTTGGCCTATGCGTTTCTTGTTTACATGTCCAAGACGACAATGCCACAATGATGCTTTATCTAGGCTAGTAGAAGAATCAATATACAACACATTATTTCCTAAGTTGTCTACAATCGACACAGTTTCTTACACACCATCACAAGGTAATGCTTTAAAATAAAACACATTATTAAAGAAAGCATTAATACCACCACATTCATTATCAAACGAAAAGGTAAAACCTTGTTTGTATAAAGCATGAAAAGAAATAATATTCCTTGCCATTTCAGACGAGTACACACATTTATTCAAATCTAATTTTAACCCATTATTAAGCAACAAAGTATAAAATCCAATCTTGGAAACAGGTGAAGCCTTCCTATTCCCCATGATTAAGTTTATCTTCCCGTGCTCCACATCCTCACTTCTTCTTAGGCCCTGCAAATCAGAACATATGTGAATACCACATCCTGTATCAAGCACCCAAGAGTTAGAATATGTTGAGTAATTAGACAATATAGTGTAAATACCTGCATAGGTGGGTTTCACTTTCCCATCCTTTAGATCCTGCAAGTACTTAGGGCAGTTTCGCTTCCAGTGTGCCTTTTCATGGCAATAAAAGCATTCAACATCCTTGGGAATGGCAGAAGGAGTGACAGAACCGTTCTTAGTCTTTGATGAGGAGCCTTCAAGAGACTTTCCCTTGGTACCCTTCGAAGGGTGCTTCCTCTTTTTCCCTTTGCCTTGCCCAATAGCTAAAACAGGGGTCGAAGTTGGAGTAGGAGTAGTAGAGGTAACAACCGCTTTACCCTTAAGACCGGTTTCAGCGGTCTTCAAGAGTCCTTGAAGCTTGCTGAGGGTAACTTCCTCCTTGTTCATATGATATGTCATTCGAAAATGATCATAACAAGAAGGCAAGGAGTGAAAAATGATGTCAATTGCCAACTCCTCGGGGATGTTAACATTCAGCTTCAGCAAACGGTCCACATACCTTTGCATCTTTTGCATGTGGCCCGAGACGGATTCACCATCCTTCATGCGGGTAGTTATTATGGAGGAGATTATTTCATACCGCTCCTAACGAGCACTCTGATGGTACCTTTCCATCAGGTCTTGGTGCATCTCAAAAGGGTAGAAATCTTCATACGACTTTTGGAGCTCGGCTGTCATCGTGGCCATCATGATACATGCCACCTTAGTAGCATCTCTCTCATGAGTCCTGAATTCAGCGATCTCCTCAGGAGTAGCAGTAGACTCATCAAGTTCTTTTAACTCCTTATCGAGGACATATTCCTTGTCCTCGTAACGAGTAACCATCCTGATGTTCCTAATCCAATCCATGAAGTTGGAACCATCAAAGATGACCCTCCCACAAAGATTCATGAGAGAGAAAGAACCAGTTGGGTTAGAGCCTGAAGCATTAGTGTTGGAAGACATCTGAAAGAAGAAAGTAAGTTTAGATTAGATATTTAGGATCCTTAATAAGACACCCAAATGTAGTATTAAGGCTAGGATCCAATCACAATATATTACACTTAGAAGAGGGATGCCGTAATCTAAGTAATAATATATTTGAAAGGTAGGTGAATGACGATTCACCAATTTCCACCATGAAAACGAAATGATTTATTAGGTTTAATTGGATTTGAAATTCCTAGATTCTTTTGAGATTCATTGAACTTTTCAATGGCATGTTTCAATCTCGATTGTGCCCTTCAAGTTTTGTGACTGGGATGCCGAGGATCACAAAACAAGGTGTGAATAACCATGCTAATTCACTTGGTACTCTTAATATTATCACCTAATCAATGTGCCGGTTAACCACACACGCTCCATTGATCTATGACAAACATTAAGTCACCCTTCGTGATCCTTACTAGTCCTAGTTAGTGTGCCAGTTAACCACACACGCTCCACCAACGACTTGGTAAGGTACACAGTGTGAATTCCATGGACTAGCACCATGTTCACATTTTTCCTAAAATAACTAAGATTAGGAATTAAAAGAGTTTAGTTACTTTATAATATTCATTATACTTTTAATGAGGATTTAAAGTCATTGTTCTACCCGTTCGGCTAACGACCCTCCACCGATCAAGCAAGCGGTGGGTGAGAGTATACACCCATTAAGTCGCCATTTTATAGGCAACAACCTTATACCCACCTTATAGACCGGCTTCGTGAATGAGGCCTACTAACGGTAAAACGACTTATTCTTATACATATATATAATAATTAACCATTAATGTTATAAATAGTATAAGGGTTGAATTTTAACTATTAAAACTCTAAGGTTTGGAATTAAAGTTTATTAAAGTGTGTGAAACTTTACAAATTCCAAAACTTGAGGGCAAGTTTTGTAACTTTGCAAAACTCTTCATTTCATAACTTATGAATTAAAGGTTCATAAAAATGAAGACTCTTCATTTTCATGTAACTTATGTGTTTTAAGTGTGTGTTAAATGAAAGTGACCTTTGGTAATCCATAACTTGAGGACAAATTATGGACTCCATTAAAACACATAAATGATCAAGAATTAATTCTAAACAATTCAGCAAATAATTCCTATCATTTTCTAAATTCATAAGAACATGAACATGATCATCAAAAATTCAAGAATTATATGAACACATAAAATCATGGAATTTTGATATATGCTATTGTAAATGGATTAGAACAACCATTACACCAACTAAAATAAGTTTTATAACACCAAAACAGTTTAGGGTAATGTTTCTAGTCCATTTCCAGCAGCAAAAGTCGAGATTCTGCATTCTTTCGATCCTACTCGTCAAGTGCACGAACTGACTCGTCGAGTAGGTTGAAGTTTGCCTTGGACTCGTCGAGTCCCCCCAATGGACTCGGCGAGTCCACCATGCAGACAGCAACGATTTCGACTTTTTTCACTATTTTGCATCAAGTATCAAACAAGCAAGCCTAGGCTCTGATACCACTGTTGGGTTTTGAGCAATCTAACACTTCCTAAGTGTGCATGCAACCCTAATAAACCTTGGATCTATGTTTGTCTAAATACATGCAAAATAATAATTTTCCAAGGTTTATAACCTATCTAACATGGCATCGGGAACATTTCAACATAAAAGAGTTAGAAGAGATTACATACCTTTTGGTGAGTTTGGTTCTAAGGAGTTTGAGGGCCAAGCACCAATAGTGTGAATGCCTCAAATGGAATCACAAACACCACAAACTCTTGGAAAACTTTGAGAGAGTATACACACTCTTGTATTTTCGGCCACACACATGCACACACACACTAGTTCACTAGTTTTCTCTTTTTCTTCATTTCATGCTCCATAAGCATGCTTATATAGTGTGCATGGTTAGGGTGAAACCCTAATAACCCATGTCTTTTCCTTTTCCAAGGATCCATGGGTTAAAAGCTCCATGGATCATCCATGGACTTCCACATAAGCCTAGCCCATTAACAAATGAGTATTAGCCCACACTATATAAAACAAATAGCCCATAATTTAATTAGTATTCCTTTTAATCTCTAAATTAATTCATAATTAATTCAAGACTAAAACTAATTAAACGTAACTTCATATTAATATATTATAACTCATAATATATTAATAAACATATGTGTATAACTCTCATAAAATTATCCATAATAGTTTGGATGAGATGCAACCCAAATGGACCATGCCGGTCGGGTCAAGTATATACCAAATAAGTTATGGACTTAGACACCTTATCCAACACGCCCTTCCAGCCTACGACCTTCCGGTCCAAAACATATTACCTTCCGGCCTGTAGCATAGTGCCTTCCGGCCCATAACATAAATAGCATACATAACATAACAGAACATAGAACAGCCATGCATATCGGGTATACTGTGTGATTGGTCTGCCGTATCGGCCTTCAGTCCACGCTCCGTGTCTGGTCATGTCCTTCGAGTCTACAGTGTGGTTGGTCCACCCGCACCAGGCCTTCAACCCACCTGGTGCACTCTCTGAGTCTACAGTATAACTGGTCCGCCTGCATCGGGCCTTCAGTCAGCCTGGTCCACTCTTCGAGCCTCGAGACGTCTGGTCCACCCTCGTGGGGCCTATAGCCTATCCGGATCGCTCGCTGGGCCTTCGGAACAACCGGTCCCCCTGGGTATCTTGGCCAACAGCACAAAGCAGGACCCGCATCAACCCAACTCCACTCCAAACAACCATGTGCACATAACATACAATCATATAACAGTTCATAGTCAACAAGCCAAACAAGAAAATCACATAACATATCATTACCCTAACCAGGATACCGACCTAACCGGTCACTAGCATGACATCACTCTACATATCGGGAAACCAACCTTAACTAGGTCTCTAGCATATACCATCCTAACCACCAGGATGCAGACATATCAAAGCAATAACATAACAACAATATCCGAATCTCAATCCGATAAAGGGCCGGCCTTGGTACCTTAGACCCTGTCGATATAGTGAGGATAACTCACCTCGCGAATACCGATACTCTGAATTGAAGAAGCAGACTCTCGAATCACCAACTAACCGCAAATCCAGAACTAACCATCAGAACAAAATAAACATTAGGTCAATCATACTTCCACTTATCGGGCCAAGACTGTCACACCCCAAAACCGAGAACGGCGGAAACGTTCTGCGGCGGAGGACATCATATAATGTATCACAACAATGTAAAGTAGTAAACAAGCAACAACATCATCCATTTCATTAATAGTATAATTTTAATTACAAGTGTGTTCTTTCATAATATACAACAATAAATGAATAATCAGAAAATAAGACGAGTTCGGACTGCTCCGTCTTCACTAAAAACCTGGTCGTCATACCTATCTATTTGCGACCTGAGAATACAAGTTATTTGAAAGCGAGTATCAGCCAAAAAGCTGGTGAATTCATAAGTATTAATGTGTTTTTGATTTGTAAAACTTGTAATGAAAGACTTGATATTGTTCTGAAAGAAAGTTCGTATCAGTGTGGAAATGTTTGTAAGTAATCGAAATCGTTTGGTAAACCCTAGAAATCCCTATGATTCCTATTAGTATAGATGAAATCTTCTACCAAGACCTAGTTGTTTTGAAAGTAGTCTTCTACCAAGACCCGATTGTTTTGAAAGTAGTCTTCTACCAAGACCCGACTGTTTTGAAAGTAGTCTTCTACCAAGACCCGACTGTTTTGAAAGTAGCCTTCTACCAAGACCCGACTGTTCGACAATTATTATTAATATAAGAAATCATATCCTTTAGTACTAGGATACTCAAATACGATTCACCTCATTGGTTATGTGGCTGAGTCACAAGATAATGGTAATAATATAACTAACTTACGTATTATCCCTTTATACTAGGATAACTAACAGCGTTAACTATAGACATTCGTAGATGTACATTTACCTCTGTTGCTAACAGCTGGGTGTAGGAGTAGTTAGTCCCTTAAAGTATACCTGTAATGGTATCAACCGAAGACATCCTTGGATGTGCATTTACCTCTGTAGCTAACAGAGATCCTAGGAATGGTTAATCCCGTAAAGTATCCTTTGGTACTAGGATATAAAGTCCAATCTATCTCGTCGATGATGTGATTGTATCACAAGGTAAAGATAGAATGGAGAACTATATAATAGTATCTAGACATATAATATGTAATAGTAATTTTCCATATAATATCTATGTAAAAGTATTCATGTGTAAGTATTCACGTAAAAGTATTCATGTAAAAGTATTCATGTAAGCGTATCTATGTAAGCATATCTATGTGAAAGTATTCATGTAAAAGTATTCATGTAAACGTACTCATGTAAGCGTATCTATGTAAGAGTATTCATGTAAAAGTATTCCTATAAATATATCCATGTAAGAGGAATCTCTGTAAGAGTATCGCTTCATAGAGCATGTAGTCTAGACTCATGAATGAACTGACTCTGGTGTAATTTCTTGTAATAGGGATAATGTTTTGTATCCACTAAACTATTCCTATAATAGTTTACTAGAATGTAATTGATAAGTGTCCAAGTAGGTTTATACACCCTTGCTACCCAAGAGAGTCAGAACAGATTTAACTGATGGAACATTTATGACTATATATGTACACATGATATATAACAAATATTTAAACGACCTTCGGACGGGTACCCGATATCCCACCAGACCACATCCAAATCGAGGAAAAGGAAACAGGGTGGATAGCCTTCCTAAGTCTTTTAAACATTTCTTATATAACTATACATATAGAGGCATGCAATTTATAATATAAAAGCATAGAAGAAGTTTAGTAAAACCATTGAAAAGTCTAATAAAGAATTTGTGACTTGATGTCAGTTTATAAAACGATTCGAAAACAGTTGACAAGACAGTTTATGTGTAAGAGAACCTTTGTTTGATGCACAACTATAACAGATTCAAAAAAACAAACATACAGTTTGTAAGACAGTTTCTAAAAGTGTTTTAACATGTAAAAACGTTTGTGAAAGCTATTTGAAGTACATATGAAAATGCCGTTTGTTCTTGTATATGAATGTATCTCCTTGAAATAGTATTTCTAGTATGTAAAAGTTCGTGATGTTCTCGTAAAACTATACCTATTATAGTTTTCTAAAAGTGTGTCTCGTTTGTATAGAAATCCCTAAGTGAAATGCTCGCTTGTTATGAAAAGTATAATTTTTTGTAGTGCCTAAGATGGACACATATACATACAGTATAAGCGGAGTGTTTGATTTATACATATATAACAACATTTTTCATTTCAAAAGATATGATGTTATCGTGATATATTTTGCATACGAAAGTTTCCCTATAATAGGTATAAATCACATATGATTCCGTTGATAAAAAGTTTATAATAAAACTTCACATAACACACGATAATAATCGAGTATTTTACTTGTATTTCCCCCCTTAAAAGCATATAAAAGTATTTATAAAACATTTAAAAGTGTAGTTTGTAGGGGTATGAACTCACATGATTGATTGAAGAAAGTGTGACGAAAACCGAGCAGAACTTCTACTCGAGAGAGCGGATCTCTCGAGATTCTCGGGAATCTCGGGAATCTCGGGGGCGTAAAACTTCCTTCCGAGCTTGGATATGAAAACTGGGACTTTTGGATGGCTCCGAGGGTTGAAACACAGAGCTTCGGCGCGAGTAGGGAATGAAATTAGTAAGAATGGCCGGCATCATCGCACCCTTTATATAGAGGTTGAAAGCCTCGCGTACGTTGGGCGTACGCGACGTCATGGATAACCGTATCCTTAGTCGAAGCATCGGAGTGACGTGGACGAACCGGAGCCTAGCATCCGAGTACGCTGGGCGTACGAGGGTAAGCTGGGCGTAACCTAGATTGGTCCGATGACTCCTCCTTGGGATAATACTGGATTTTGAATTTAATTTATATTTTAATTATTTAGTAAACTTCAAAAATTCATATCTCCTTCATAAGAATTCCGTTTTTGATGTTCTTTATATCCACGCGTAGGTGAGACCACGATCTACAACTTTCGTGTAGACTTCGTCGGCTAATTTTGACTTTATTTTAATGTTATATTTTTAATAGGCCGGGACAGGAAAAGTCCGTTAAAATTTCATAACTCCTTCATCCGCTGTCTCTTTTCGCCAGACTTTTTACCGTTGTCATACCATTGATGAGATGTTCGATTCTCGTGTAGTTCATGTTGGCAAAAATCCGCTCGATCTCGATTTCGAGTTTTTAGCTGTCTACTGTTGTGTCTGAAACTTCGAAAAATCACAACTTCCTCATACGAGGTCAGATTCGGACGTTCTTTTTATGTACGTTTACGGTTTATTGATATCTAAAACTTTCATTTAGATACATAAGGCTAAAAATTATTGTATTGAAACTTTGCGTTTTACGTCTATTAGTGTTGCCGATTTTCGCTGCGAGTCTTAGATTGGTCATAACTTCTTCGTTATAACTCGGATTTTAGTGTTCTTTATATGCACGAAAACCTTGATACGATTCCTACCACTTTATTTAACCCAAATAAGATTTTAGGAAAGTTAAAATTTTACCTATATTTGACTGGTGTTACATTTCATTGTCTCGAAATATCGAGTTGTCACATCATCCCCCCATTAGAGGGAATTTCGTCCCGAAATTAGAGTTTAAGCAGAATTGATACTACGCTACGGATAGAAGTTTTATTTGATCTTTGCGTTCCTAAGTGAATTCAGATCCTCGCATGGCCTTCCAGCAAACCTTTCACTATCAGGGAACGACTTTGTTTCTTTCGTTTGTCTTACTGGTGTGATAACTCTTCTTGGTCGAATATATGTTGGATGTTTTGTGGACTGTGAAATTAGTACACCTTGTACCTGACAAGTAGTGTCTCCATATCTTCAGAGCAATTATCACTGCTCCTGACTCAAGATCATGTGTTGTATAGTTAACTTCCTGTGTCTTAAGCTGTCTTGAGGTATAGGAAGTGAACTTTCCTCTTGCATAAGAACAAAACCAATTCATACTGATTATGAAGTCAAAACCTTGATTATATATTACCCCTATGTATACATTCATCAGCGACATATCAACCATATGGATCTTTAGATTTGAACTTGACGTACTATACGACTGGTACTTCGGGGATTTCTTTGGAAAGGAAAATAACTATGAGGTACTCCATTCATGAGTACTCGGTGTTTAGATATGACGGCTTCACTGGGAAGGCAATTTCGAAGAAAGAGATGTACGTATGAAGCTGTTTTTGTGAGGATCAAATTGAATCAAGTCGTATGATAATGTCGGAATCATAAGGAAACTTAAAGACATTAGATTTGAACATAAGATGTTTACAGACAAAACACAACCGTGCAACCATCAACAACGTTACAATACTTTAGACTACTACAAGACTATTGCTGCGTATAAGGTATACTACAAAAGGAAAGTATATGCAGCACGAGCATCCCTATACCGACAGGATCCCGCAAAAGATAAGACTCTGGTTGCACTAGTTTTGTGGTTTATAAGTTTGTTACAATGAAACGCCTAGATTACATTAATGTGGGTTTGGAGTAGGTTCTCCTGCAGCTGTGATCCTGCGAATCCTACCGCCTGCTCCAGAGTTCTTTGTTATAGGGCAATCCTTCTTGAGGTGCCCTAAATCCCCGCATTGGTGGCATGGCTGGCTAGTACTAGCCTTGGTGGAGGTAGTGAGGTATTTAGCCAATGTTATGTGGACATGAGTTCCTTCTGATGGGTTTTAGCCATAAGAACTTTCCTATGTGCGCATGCAAAACCCTAATGCTCAGATCTAGGCTTTCTAATTAAACATGCTTTGAATCCAAGACTTCTAATGGCTAATTAGGTTAAATAACAACATTGAAACAGATCTAGAATCATACCTTTGAGTTCCTTGTTGATCTTGTTGTCTTGGAGCTTCTAGAGTCACAAATGTCACTCCTCTAATGGCTTACAAACACCAATAGCAAGCAAGATGATTGAGGAGAGAGGAGAGGGGAGGAATTCGGCCAGAGTGTATCTACTTTAGATGGTGTGTCGAATTCCCTCACCCCTAGGGTCTATTTATACTTGTAGACTCCTTAAGGCTAATCTTCTCTTAAGGCTATCCAAATCCATTCCATAGATAAGTCTTTGGACGATTTTAGCTATCCTATATCTCATAGAATTCGTCCAAAGCATATCCCAATGGATTTACAGTCTAAAGTTTAACTATCAAACAATTGACAGTTTATACCCCTTAATTTAATTAATCTCTTTAAGTCACCAAATTAATTCCAATTAATCTATGACATATATTAATCAAATAACCATATATTATTCCTTATAATATTTACTCTCTCTTAACAAATCATCCATCAAGTTGCTATGGTGAAGGCAACCCAAAAGGACCATGCACAACCGAGTCAAATACTTGCCTAATATAGTTGCAGCCTTAGACACTATTCCAACAGTTTCCCACTTGGATAAGTCTAGTAACTATACAGGTACAATTCGGTTTGCAATCGTAGCTCTCAAAGACGCTATCAAACTCTGATCTAATCAATCTTGTCCTTTAGATAAGGGATCGTACAATCCTCTGTTAGATATCATGCTGACAATCCTATGGAATGGTTAGTCAAGCATTTAGATTTCTCGATCTCTGATTTATTTGACATAGAACTTAATCAAACACATCAATTCAGTTCTGATCGGGCCCGGCACATAAGTCAAATCAAATCATCGCGTGGCCAAGATATCTCTTCTACCCTCTTAGGATAAAATTTATAGATAAACTAAACTTATATGTATTTACTTATTCATTAACCAACTATACACAACAATGCGTTTTATAACACCAAGTTACTGATGCGTTTTCGCATTATCAATGTACAATCAATTAACAAATAATAAACCATATATCTAGGTTTTAAGACTATATGATATTTTCGTCTTGCGATCACCTTTTATATCATATTCCATAAAGTGATTCCAGCAAGCGCGGGTTTATTCCAATGCTCAAAACTGTTGGAATAGTGTCTAAGGCTGCAACTATATTAGGCAAGTATTTGATCCGGTTGTGCATGGTCCTTTTGGGTTGCCTTCACCATAGAAACTTGATGGATGATTTGTTAAGAGAGAGTAAATATTATAAGGAATAATATATGGTTATTTGATTAATATAAGTCATAGATTAATTGGAATTAATTTGGTGACTTAAAGAGATTAATTAAATAAGAGGGTATAAACTGTCAATTGTTTGATAGTTAAACTCTAGACTGTAAATCCATTTGGATATACTTTGGATGGATTCTAAGAGCTTTAGGATAGCTAAAATCGTCCATGTGCTTATCTAGGAATGGATTTGGATAGCCTTAAGAGAAGATTATCTGATAGGGACTTATCTATAATCCTTAAGGAGTCTACAAGTATAAATAGACCCCATGGCATAAGGAATTCGTGTGATAACCTAAAGTAAGGAGCCTCTGGCCGAATTCCTCCCCTCTCCTCTCTCCTAAATCATCTTGCTTGCTATTGGTGTTTGTAAGCCATTAGAGGAGTGACATTTGTGACTCTAGAAGCTCCAAGACAACAAGATCAACAAGGAATCCAAAGGTATGATTCTAGATCTGTTTCAATGTTGTTATTTAACCTAATTAGCCATTAGAAGTCTTGGATTCAAAGCATGTTTAATTAAAAAGCCTAGATCCGAGCATTAGGGTTTTGCATGCGCACATAGGAAAGTTCTTATCGCTAAAACCCATCAGTGGTATCAAAGCCTAGCTTGGTTTTCTTTAAATTGTTGCTTGATTAACTGAAACAAACCTGCAAATTCGATTTTTGGGTTTTTTGAGTCACTGACTCGGCGAGTTCCAAGGTGGACTCGGCGAGTCCCCTTGTGTACTCGGCGAGTCCGGGCGTCAGGATTAGGCAAAACCGGGATTTTTTCATGTTTATCTTATGGAAACTTACCTTAATCATATTACATCAACCATAATCTGAATTTTTGATATATATGACTATTATCTTGATCTAATAAAAGATATTTATCATCTAATAAAATATTTAATTTCCTTATATGATAATGATTAATTATTTTGATAATTATCTTAAAAGAAATCTTGGATAAATCAAATAAAGATAATTAGGATATTAATTGTTAATTGGAATTATTTGTTATTTGATCCTTCATGTTTTAAATGTTTAAAACCTACCCTAAAGTTTTGAAATTTATATTTGTGATTAAAAGTTTTAATTTAGACAACTTAAATTTCAAACCCTAGATTTTGAAAAGTTTAAAATGCAACCCTATACTAATATGATATTACTAGAATAATATATATATATATATATGTATAACTAAATGCTAGTCTTACCGTTAGTAGGCCTCATTCACGAAGCCAATCTATAAGGTGAGTATAAGGTTGCGGCCTATAAAATGGCGCTTAATGGGTGTACACTCACACCCACCGCTTGCTTGATTGGTGGAGGGTCGTTAGCCGAACGGGTAGGATAGGGCAACCTCATCCTCTCATTAAAAGTATAATAAGAAATACAAAGTAACAACGTTTTAAAAAATTTCCCAATCTTAGTTACTTTAGGAAAAGTGAATTGATGCAATCCCATGAAATTACACTTTGCACCTTGCTAAGAAGTTAGTGGAGCGTGTGTGGTTTACCGGCACACTAATTGGTTCTAAGCGAAGGTGGCAAAGGGTGATTCATTGTTTATCATAGTTCGATGGAGCGTGTGTGGTTTACCGGCACATCGAATAGGTGATCGTTACAATGGAGGCACCATGTGAATTTGCATGGTAATTCACACCCGCTTTGTGATCCTCGGCATCCCAGTCACAAACAAGAGGGGCATATCGAGATTTAAACATGCTATTGAATAGTTCAATGAATCTTATCCGAACCTAGGAATTCTCAAAAACACTTAGGACTAATAGTTTAAAGTTTTGTAATGGAGAATTAGTGAATCGTCATTCACTTACCTTCAATTTATTTGCATGTTAGATTACGGCATCCCTTTTCTAGTATGTAAATGTTATTGTTGGATCCTAGCCCTAATTTTTCTTATTGGGTGATAATTAGGGATTCTTATTCTAATCTATCTTTGTCCTTTCCATAGATGTCGAACGCAAACAACGCTGCTGCTAGTTCTTTCACATTGATGAGCCTTTGCCAAAAGGTCACCTTCGATGGAACGAACTTTAGCGAATGGATAAGATACATTCGCACCATTGCTCGATATGAGGATAAAGAGTATGTCCTCGATGAGAAGCTCGAGAAAATCAACCCCGAAGTTGCTACTCCCACCGAAATCACCGCCTTTGAAACTCATGAGCGAGATGCAACGAAGGTACATTGCATCATGATCGCCACCATGAACTCCGAATTCCAAAAGTCCTACGAGAACATGTATCCATACGAGATGCATCAAGACTTGTTGGAGAGATACCACCAAAACGCGAGACAAGAGCGTTACGAGATTTTCACTAACATGATCTCCGCTAAGATGGGTCATGGAGAATCTCTTACCGTGCACCTGCAAAAGATGCAAAGGTATGTCGACCGCCTTCGCAAGTTAAATGTTGACTTTGGTGAAGACTTGGCGATCGACATGGTGCTTCACTCTTTGCCTCCGATGTACAACCAATTTAGGATGACCTACCACATGAACAAAGAAGAGGTCACCCTAAGCAAACTCCAAGGTCTCTTGAGGGTCGCTGAGAGCAACTTCAAGGACAAGTCTATTGCACCTACTCCCAATCCGTCCGCTGCTCCTGTCTTGGCTATTGGTCAAGGGAAGGGAAAGAAGAGGAAAGCTTCATCGAATAACTATCGCAAGGTGAAAGCCCGAGATGGTGCCTCTTCTAGTGGGACCAAAGTTGATCCCTCTAAGCCCTGCTCCAACCCAAAGGAGACAGAGTGCCACCACTGCCACAAGATAGGACATTGGAAGAGAAGCTGCCCGGATTACCTGCAAGCCATCAAGGAAGGAAAGATCAAGCCATCTTTCGCAGGTATATACACAATCAAATCTAACGATTCTAATCATGCTATTTCTTGGGTTCTTGATACCGGTTGTGGTTATCACATTTGTTCTAATGTGCAGGGACTAAGAAGAAGTAGGGATGTAGAGCAAGGAAGGATCAATCTAATCATGGGAAATAGAAGGTCGTCGCTTGTGACCAAGATTGGAGTGTATTCTTTAGTGCTTAGGAATAGTTGTGACAACCCAATACTTCAACTCTTTGTAACGACCAAAATGGGTCAAGTATTGTAACCACTTCTGAGTAATAAAAGTTACTTTCATAATAAAATGTATAAATAAGTTCTACTTAATTTCTTTCTATGATTAAATGTCTTTGAACCATGATCGTACGTAAAAAGAACGCCCAAATCCGACTTCATATAGCGAAGTTATGAATTTTCAAAGAAATTCCTTAAACACGATGGGTTTTTATTAAATAATAAAAAAATAATTTTGGAATTTGCCGACGGAGTCTAAACGAAAGTTGTAGAGCGTAGTCTCACCTACACGAGGATATAAAGACCATCGAAAACGGAGTTCGTATAAAGAAGATATGAATTTTTGAAGTTTATTAAATAAATTAATTATTTATTTTAATCAAAATTCGGATATTATCCAAAGGGGAGTCAGCGTCCTCATCCGAGGTACGCGCTGCGTACTCCTGTACGCCCCGCGTAACCGAGAGGATTGGCCTCTGATCGTCCACGTCGCACTATCCGAAGGAACCGACCCGTCCGACCCGCCGTCCCATCCGACCCGCGTACCTAGCAACCCGTCCCATCCGAAGCTGAGGCAGTCGAGGCTTCGGTCATGCATGACGTACGCGTACGCGCTGCGTACGAGCGTACGCCCCGCGTACCGAGGCAGACCAGCCTTACTATAAATAGGATGCGAGGGTTTCCAAAGAAAAGGCTCATTTCTCTTCTCTCTCTCTCAACTTTGCCTCGTTTTCCGTGTCCGTTCAAACCCGAAGCTCTGGTCTTTTTGGCTCAAGTCCCGAAGGTCGATTTTACTCCCGAGATTCCCAAGAATCCCGAGGAAAATCCGTTTCCCGAGACGAAACTCTGCTCGGTTTTCCATCTCGCTATCTCCAAAACTTTCAAGTGAGTTTCATACCCCTTAATTAACCTTTTTAATTATTCTAAATACTTTTATATGCTTTCAAGGGGGGATTACAAGTAAAATACACGAGTATTATCGTGTGTTACATAAAGAAACTCTTTTATATACTGTTATATATTCAAATCACATGCGATTTATAAACCTTTAAAGGAACTTATATATATATATATATATATATATATATATATATATATATATATATATATATATATATATATATATATATATATATATATATATATATATATATATATATATATAACATATGTTACAATAACATCCGATCTTTTAAAATATAAAGTTGTTGTAATGCACGTATAAAACTAAACTGTTCTTAGATTATTCTTTTCTATCTTAGACTCTACACCAAAAATCTATGCTTTCATAAACAAGTGATTCTTTTCCTAAGTATTTCTAAACAAACAAGGCACACTTTTTGAAAACTATAATAGGTATAGTTTTACGAACAAATTTCTAACTCTTATGTACTAGAAACATATATTTCAAGAAGTTTACTTTCATATACAAGAACAAACGTAACATTTTAACAAGTAGATCTGTTTTTATACCACGGATTTGTGAGACACTAACTTCATGTACGTTCGAGTACACATTTCAAGTCCTGTATTATATACCAAAATCCCTTGGAGGTGGAGCATGGTGTTTGTGTATAGATCTATACGGGCTTCACAACCCGCGCCCTGACTGTTAGCTATAGTCCACCGTTTGGGGTGACAAACGTCATAACATTCCAACGCCTGAAGAACGTTGTGTATAGGCATTCTGAGTCAATAGTATGGTTATAAAACTCACAAGGGGTATTAAAAATGCATTGATTTACAAGGTTTCCAAACTCATTGATTATTTTACATTTACATACATTTTGGAAACAAACATTGGTCTTGAGTGAAGGCTACTTTTATACTAGTAGAAAATATAGGATTTTCTGAACACAAACAAACAAAGATAAAACATTTCATTTCATTCAAACATTGTCACTTAAATACTTATGAAATTCAACAGCTTAAATGCTGATCTACTCTTTCAAAATTAGTTGTATGTCCCAGGAAATCAGTAATTTCAGGTATTCATTTCGCTTTTGATGAAGGGATGCTGCGGCGCCAGTTTAATCTCGTATTTTGACATCATATTGTAATTGAGTTTTGAATATGTAACTTTTGACAAATGTAAACTTTCAATTATATATATATGATGGTTGTATTGCTTTCTTTACTATGTATTCATTTGTTACGTTACCACATGAAGTCATCCGCCCCCGAACGATTCCGCCGTTCAGGTTTGGGGGTGTGACAGATTGGTATCAGAGCAATGTTTATAGTGAACTAAGTATATCGAACCACATAAGATATACAAACTATAAATGCTTAAGGGACTAATACTCTCTGACAAAACAAATTTTCTTTTTACACTTAAGCAGCATTTCGTTCAACTTAAATTGATAGTTCATTTAAGTACAATTACATGCATACCACAAACTATTTTCATGTTATACAATTATACAAGTATTTAGGCAAGTTGACACTACGATTGAGACTCGATATACGTAATCAGATTTTGGACAAATATAGCGTGATCAACTATATTTGCCCAAGATTGGACCAACGTATATCGAGGAATGATCGTAGTAAGCAACAAGTCAAACCTTACCAAACCATTACAAGAATCAAACACAAGAATTTAAATACTATAGGAGTATTTGCTATCTAAACTAGTTTAACTTACATGTTTTACATGTTCTGACTTTATTCAATTCTTATAACCCTAATTCTCGTACAGTCAAATGGCTGGATTTCACCACCCTGGCGACCCCTACTTTCCCAACCAAGGCAACGGATGATGGATCGAAGATGATCCCGAAGAGGACGAGGAACCCATAGAAGTGGGTGATGACTCAGGTACCGACTCAGAGCCGGAAGTTATCGATCCACCACCCATTCAACCTCCCGTCTTCGTAAGGAACTTTCAAGGACCGACTCCCGTCTGGGGAAGTCACCTCCACCATTGGAGCCAACAGCAAAACCTACGCCCTCCCTACGGCATGTGTCGGGACTTCTATGATGTCCGCGGCGGAGGTTCGGCTGATCGAGCACTCCCGGTAATGGTGGGTAAGATAGCCAACTAGTCCTATCAGTCTGGAGTACAAGCTAGTCGACTCCGGGATATCAACGTGGAAGTGCAGGTTCACACTTCTGACATCCGTAGGCTGGACAAGATGCAAGACAACGCTCAATTCCAAACCGAAGCGTTTCAAGCGCAAATAATTGCAGCCCTCGCCGAACTAAGGGAACAACAAGCCACTTTCGATAGGCGTCTAATGGAGTCAAAGCAATCAGATACGGAGTCAAGCTCCAAGCACAACTTTCGACGCAAGTAGTGCTTGTCAAGGACTCAAATTTTGTTATAGCTTAGGACCTCGGCTAAAAGTCATTAAATTTCTCGAACTTGGTAATCGGAGACCCTTATAGGGGACAAATTTCCTTGATCGTTGTAACAACTTTTATATTAATATAAGTGGCACTGTTACTACTATGTTGAGTATTTCGTTCGAACCTTGAATGGTCCTTGTGAACCCAAATACTTGTTTCATACCTTCAGTCTTACAAATAACTTTCATTCTTCTATTTTAAGACTCATACTATCATCTGTTGTTGAATTATAGCGATTTAGTTCATGAGACACATACATTTTCCATTCTATGAAATTCTTATCCTTGTTTTTTATTCCATCTATAGTTGAAGGATGCCTCCGCGTAGGAATCCAAGGCGAAACAACAGTGAGGAAGCACCTATACCACCACCACCTCCACCACCCCAATTTGATGCTGTAATATTTCAAGCAGCAGTCACCGCAGCGGTGGCAGCTGCCATGTCACAGATCAATAACTCGAGTGCTAATGGCTCGGGATCTGGCACACACCCATCCAACCATGGCGAGAGTCATGGACCACCTCGAGAATGCACCTAGAAGGACTTCACTAATGCCAAGCTCCAGATGTTTTATGGTACTGGTGGTGTGATGGCCCTGAGGCAGTGGATTGAAAGGACGGAGGCAGTCTTTGAAATCTGCTCCTGTCCCGAGCACAACAAGGTCAAATTTGCAACCTTCACCCTTCTCGATAAAGCTTTAACTTGGTGGAATGGCCACGTTAAAGTACTTACCCTAATAGTGGCGAACTCCATAAGCTGGGAGAGCTTGAAGGCCATGATGATGAGAGAATACTGCCCACAGGGAGAAATTCAAAAGCTTGAACACGAGCTATGGACTCTCGGAATGGTGGGTACCGACATCGCTACTTATACCAACAGATTCTGCAAACTGGCAATCCTTTGTCCAGATATGATTGCTCCCGAGAGCAAGAAGATAGAAACGTACATCTGGGGACTGACGCCCCAAATGCGGTCAAGCGTGTTAGCTTCTAAACCTGACACCTTTGAAAGTGCTAAGGAACTGGCACAATCTCTGATCGACTACAGAGGTTATCAGAACTCAACCACTTCTGCACCAGCACCACAGAAAGGAAACAACAACTACAACAACAACAACAACAACAACAACAATAACAATGCCAGGAAGAGAGCGTGGATTAAAGGGAAGGGTGGGTCTTCCCAAGAACCCGCAAAGAAACAACTGGTGTCAGTAAATGTTGCCATGGTACCTGCTATAGCCCCTACAAATACCTACCCAACAAAGCCTTATATAGGCAACCTCCCAAAATGCACCAAATGCAATTACCACCACCATGGACCTTGTCGAGATATGCAGTGCGCCAACTGCAGCAGGAAAGGACACACAACCCGTTTCTGCAAAGAACCCGCAAAGCCGATCACTCAAATTCCCGGTGCGGGTGTAGGGCAGGCTTGCTACGGTTGTGGCGAGGTGGGCCACTACAAGAGAAACTGTCCTAAGACAGCAGGCACCGGAGGTGTAGGATGAGTTTTGGCAATAGGCCACGATGAAGCTGTAGCTGACCCAACTATAGTTGCTGGTACGTTCCTTCTCGATAATTCATACGCATGCATATTATTCGATAGTGAAGCGGAGAGAAGCTTCGTGAGTCAAAACTTTATCCATTTACTTAAACCTAAACCTAGCAAGTTAGAAAAATCATTCACTGTAGAGATGGACAATGGAAAAACCGAAAACACAAATTTCATATACATGGGCTGTACGTTAACATTGGACGGCCATTCTTTCCCAATAATTCTCATGCCGGTACAAATTAAAAGTTTCGACGTCATAGTCGGCATGGATTGGTCGAGTCTCCTTCGCGCTGACATCATGTGTTTTGAGAAAGCAATCCGTCTTAACCTCCCTAACAACGAAACATTAGTTATCTACGGCGACAAATCTAGTACAAACCTTCGCATCATTTCATGCATCCAAGCTCGAAAGTGCTTGCGGAAGGATTGTCGAGCATTCCTAGCGCACATCGTCGATACAAGTCAAGAACTGAAGGACATCAAAAGCATCTCGGTAGTATGCGACTTTCCTGATATCTTTCCAGAAGAACTACCAGGATTACCACCGCAACGCCAAGTCGAGTTCAGAATCGACTTAATTCCAGGAGCTATCCCAGTAGCGAAGTCGCCTTATCGTCTTGCACCAGCAGAGATGCAGGAACTTTCCAGTCAACTTAATGAACTCCTTCGCAAAGGATTCATAAAACCAAGTTTCTCACCTTGGGGAGCACCGGTCTTGTTTGTAAAGAAGAAAGACGGATCGTTCTGTATGTGCATCGACTACAGAGAGCTGAACAAACTTACTGTCAGGAACCACTATCCTCTACCCCGTATTGACGACCTATTCGATAAACTTCAAGGGGCGAACTACTTCTCCAAAATAGACCTGCGATCCGGATATTACCAATTACGAGTTCTAGAGGGGGACATTCCAAAGACAGCTTTCCGAACTCGTTATGGACACTATGAATTCGTGGTGATGCCGTTCGGATTAACCAATGCACCAGCAGTATTTATGGACCTAATGAATAGGGTATGCCGCCCTTACTTGGATCAGTTCGTCATCGTCTTTATCGATGATATACTTATCTACTCTCGAAGTGAGGAAGAGCATAGTCAACACCTACGAAAAGTCCTAGAAACACTGCGAACGGAGAAACTCTATGCGAAGTTCTCTAAATGCGAATTTTGGATTCGAAGAGTCGAATTTTTAGGTCACGTTGTTAGCGAAAAAGGTATACACGTGGACCCCTCCAAAATTAAGGCTATTGAGAACTGGTTGGCACCAAAGACACCTACAGAAATTCGTCAATTTCTAGGTCTAGCTGGCTACTATCGCAGATTCATAAAGAACTTTTCAAGCATTACGAAACCTCTTACTTCATTAACCCAGAAACGTGTGGCCTTTGACTGGGAAGCGAAACAAGAGAAGGCATTCCAGACACTAAAGCAGGCCTTGTGCACCGCACCGATACTATCCCTCCCCGAAGGGATAGAAGACTTCGTAGTGTATTGCGATGCTTCAAATCAAGGACTTGGTTGTGTTTTTATGCAGAGAGGGAAGGTTATCGCTTATGCCTCCCGACAGCTTAAGACACACGAAGTGAACTATACGACAGACGATCTCGAATTAGGAGCTGTGGTATTTGCCCTGAAGATCTGGAGGCACTACTTATACGGAACAAAGAGTAGCATTTTCACCGATCACAAGAGCCTTCAACACATTTTCGATCAGAAGGAACTCAACATGCGACAACAACGATGGGTCGAGTTACTGAATGACTACGAATGCGAAATTTGTTATCATCCTGGAAAGGCCAACGTAGTAGCCGACGCCCTCAGTCGAAAGGAATACACTGGTCGGAGGGTCAAATCTCTGACCATGACTATCCATTCCCACTTATCCACACAAATTAAGGAAGCACAAATGGAAGCTTTGCAACCTGAAAATGTGGCGGGTGAATCCCTACGAGGAATGGAGAAGAATCTAGAAGTCAAGGGTGGCGGAGCCTACTATCTCATGGACCGAATCTGGACCCCAAAACATGGTGGTTTTAGAAACGTAGTCATGACTGAAGCTCACAACTCAAGATATTCCGTTCACCCGGGTTCAGATAAAATGTATCTGGATATTAAGAAACTGTACTGGTGGCCTAACATGAAAGCAGAGATTGCTACCTTCGTGAGTAAATGTCTTACTTGCGCTAAGGTTAAGGTCGAGAATCAGAAACCGTCAGGACTACTACAACAGCCAGAGATACCGGAATGGAAATGGGAGCGGATTACTATGGACTTCATAACCAAATTACCCAAAACGACAAGTGGACTCGATACCATATGGGTCATTGTCGACAGACTGACCAAATCCGCGCATTTCCTACCCATCAAGGAGACTGACAAAATGGAGAAGCTTACAAGAACTTACTTAATGGAAGTAGTGCGACTGCATGGTGTTCCGATTTCCATTATCTCCGATCGAGATAGTAGATTCACTTCAAGGTTCTGGCAGTCACTACAAAGTTCCCTGGGAACTAGGCTGGACATGAGTACAGCCTACCACCCACAGACAGACGGACAAAGTCAGAGAACAATACAAACTTTAGAAGACATGCTGAGAGCCTGCGTGATTGACTTTGGAAAGGCATGGGATATTCATTTACCCCTTGTTGAATTTTCATACAACAATAGTTATCATACAAGCATAAAGGCTGCTCCGTTTGAAGCCCTCTATGGTCGAAAGTGCAGATCCCCTCTGTGCTGGACTGAAGTTGGCGATACCCAGTTAGCTAGAAGAAGAGTTCCTGAAAGCACTCTCACCGGTCCGGAGATCATACGTGAAACAACAGAGAAGATCGTTCAGATTCGTGAACGATTGAAAGCCTAAAGAGACCGACAGAAAAGCTACGCTGTCCAAAGGAGGAAACCTTTGGAATTCCAGGTAGGAGACCACGTCTTGTTAAAGGTATCACCGTGGAAGGGTTTAATACGATTTGGAAAGCGTGGGAAACTAAATCCAAGATACATAGGGCCTTTCGAGATTCTTGCCAGAATCGGCCCTGTGGCTTACAAGCTTAACCTACCGCGCGAACTTAGTAACATCCATCCAACCTTCCACGTCTCAAACTTGAAAAAGTGTCTGTCCGACGAGACTCTTGTTATTCCACTCGACGAGATCGAGATCAACGAGAGCCTCAACTTTGTGGAAGAACCAGTAGAAATCATGGACCGAGAGGTCAAACAAACAAAACAAAGTCGCATACCCATCGTGAAGGTTCGCTGGAACGCCAAGCGGGGACCCGAATTCACATGGGAACGTGAAGATCAGATGAAACAAAAGTACCCTCATCTCTTTCATGTTCACTAGTATCCTTACTACTTTAAATTTCGGGACGAAATTCTCTCTAACGGGGGGATGATGTGACAACCCAATACTTCAACTCTTTGTAACGACCAAAATGGGTCAAGTATTGTAACCACTTCTGAGTAATAAAAGTTACTTTCATAAAAAATGTATAAATAAGTTCTACTTAATTTCTTTCTATGATTAAATGTCTTTGAACCATGATCGTACGTAAAAAGAACGCCCAAATCCGACTTCATATAGCGAAGTTATGAATTTTCAAAGAAATTCCTTAAACACGATGGGTTTTTATTAAATAATAAAAAAATAATTTTGGAATTTGCCGACGGAGTCTAAACGAAAGTTGTAGAGCGTAGTCTCACCTACGCGAGGATATAAAGACCATCGAAAACGGAGTTCGTATAAAGAAGATATGAATTTTTGAAGTTTATTAAATAAATTAATTATTTATTTTAATCAAAATTCGGATATTATCCGAAGGGGAGTCAGCGTCCTCATCTGAGGTATGTGCTGCGTACTCCTGTACGCCCCGCGTAACCGAGAGGATTGGCCTCTGATCGTCTACGTCGCGTTATCCGAAGGAACTGACCCGTCCGACCCGTCCGAAGCCCCGACCCGTCCGACCCGCCGTCCCATCCGACCCGCGTACCCAGCAACCCGTCCCATCCGAAGCTGAGGCAGTCGAGGCTTCGGTCATGCATGACGTACACGTACGCGCTGCGTACGAGCGTACGCCCCGCGTACCGAGGCAGACCAGCCTTACTATAAATAGGATGCGAGGGTTTCCAAAGAAAAGGCTCATTTCTCTTCTCTCTCTCTCAACTTTGCCTCGTTTTCCGTGTCCGTTCAAACCCGAAGCTCTGGTCTTTTTGGCTCAAGTCCCGAAGGTCGATTTTACTCCCGAGATTCCCAAGAATCCCGAGGAAAATCCGTTTCCCAAGACGAAACTCTGCCCGGTTTTCCATCTCGCTATCTCCAAAACTTTCAAGTGAGTTTCATACCCCTTAATCAACCGTTTTAATCATTCTAAATACTTTTATATGCTTTCAAGGGGGGGATTACAAGTACAACACACGAGTATTATCGTGTGTTACATAAAGAAACTCTTTTATATACTGTTATATATTCAAATCACATGCGATTTATAAACCTTTAAAGGAACTTTTATATATATATATATATATATATATATATATATATATATATATATATATATATATATATATATATAACATATGTTACGATAACATCCGATCTTTTAAAATATAAAGTTGTTGTAATGCACGTATAAAACTAAACTGTTCTTAGATTATTCTTTTCTATCTTAGACTCTACACCAAAAATCTATGCTTTCATAAACAAGTGATTCTTTTCCTAAGTATTTCTAAACAAACAAGGCACACTTTTTGAAAACTATAATAGGTATAGTTTTACGAACAGATTTCTAACTCTTATGTACTAGAAACATATATTTCAAGAAGTTTACTTTCATATACAAGAACAAACGTAACATTTTAACAAGTAGATCTGTTTTTATACCACGGATTTGTGAGACACTAACTTCATGTACGTTCGAGTACACATTTCAAGTCCTGTATTATATACCAGAATCCCTTGGAGGGGGAGCATGGTGTTTGTGTATAGATCTATACGGGCTTGACAACCCGCACCCTGACTGTTAGCTGCAGTCCACCATTGGGGGTGACAAACGTCATAACATTCCAACGCCTGATGAACGTTGTGTATAGGCATTCTGAGTCAATAGTATGGTTATAAAACTCACAAGGGGTATTAAAAATGCATTGATTTACAAGGTTTTCAAACTCATTGATTATTTTACATTTACATACATTTTGGAAACAAACATTGGTCTTGAGTGAAGGCTACTTTTATACTAGTAGAAAATATAGGATTTTCTGAACACAAACAAACAAAGATAAAACATTTCATTTCATTCAAACATTTCATTTCATTCAAACATTGTCACTTAAATACTTATGAAATTCACCAGCTTAAATGCTGATCTACTCTTTCAAAATTACTTGTATGTCCCAGGAAATCAGTAATTTCAGGTATTCATTTCGCTTTTGATGAAGGGATGCTGCGGCGCCAGTTTAATCTCGTATTTTGACATCATATTGTAATTGAGTTTTGAATATGTAACTTTTGACAAATGTAAACTTTCAATTATATATATATGATGGTTGTATTGCTTTCTTTACTACGTATTCATTTGTTACGTTACCACATGAAGTCATCCGCCCTCGAACGATTCCGCCGTTCAGGTTTGGGGGTGTGACAGATTGGTATCAGAGCAATGTTTATAGTGAACTAAGTATATCGAACCACATAAGATATACAAACTATAAATGCTTAAGGGACTAATACTCTCTGACAAAACAAATTTTCTTTTTACACTTAAGCAGCATTTCGTTCAACTTAAATTGATAGTTCATTTAAGTACAATTACATGCATACCACAAACTATTTTCATGTTATACAATTATAAAAGTATTTAGGCAAGTTGACACTACGATTGAGACTCGATATACGTAATCAGATTTTGGACAAATATAGCGTGATCAACTATATTTGCCCAAGATTGGACCAACATATATCGAGGAATGATCGTAGTAAGCAACAAGTCAAACCTTACCAAACCATTACAAGAATCAAACACAAGAATTTAAATACTATAGGAGTATTTGCTATCTAAACTAGTTTAACTTACATGTTTTACATGTTCCGACTTTATTCAATTCTTATAACCCTAATTCTTGTACAGTCAAATGGCTGGATTTCACCACCCTGGCGACCCCTACTTTCCCAACCAAGGCAACGGAGGATGGATCGAAGATGATCCCGAAGAGGACGAGGAACCCATAGAAGTGGGTGATGACTCTGGTACCGACTCAGAGCCGGAAGTTGTCGATCCACCATCCATTCAACCTCCCGTCTTCGTAAGGAACTTTCAAGGACCGACTCCCGTCTGGGGAAGTCACCTCCACCATTGGAGCCAACAGCAAAACCTACGCCCTCCCTACGGCATGTGTCGGGACTTCTATGATGTCCGCGGCGGAGGTTCGGCTGATCGAGCACTCCCGGTAATGGTGGGTAAGATAGCCAATCAGTCCTATCAGTCTGGAGTACAAGCTAGTCGACTCCGGGATATCAACGTGGAAGTGCAGGTTCACACTTCTGACATCCATAGGCTGGACAAGATGCAAGACAACGCTCAATTCCAAACCGAAGCGTTTCAAGCGCAAATAATTGCAGCCCTCGCCGAACTAAGGGAACAACAAGCCACTTTCGATAGGCGTCTAATGGAGTCAAAGCAATCAGATACGGAGTCAAGCTCCAAGCGCAACTTTCGACGCAAGTAGTGCTTGTCAAGGACTCAAATTTTGTTATAGCTTAGGACCTCGGCTAAAAGTCATTAAATTTCTCGAACTTGGTAATCGGAGACCCTTATAGGGGACAAATTTCCTTGATCGTTGTAACAACTTTTATATTAATATAAGTGGCACTGTTACTACTATGTTGAGTATTTCGTTCGAACCTTGAATGGTCATGTGAACCCAAATACTTGTTTCATACCTTCAGTCTTACAAATAACTTTCATTCTTCTATTTTAAGACTCATACTATCATCTGTTGTTGAATTATAGCGATTTAGTTCATGAGACACATACATTTTCCATTCTATGAAATTCTTATCCTTGTTTTTTTTCCATCTATAGTTGAAGGATGCCTCCGCGTAGTAATCCAAGGTGAAACAACAGTGAGGAAGCACCTATACCACCACCACCTCCACCACCCCAATTTGATGCTGTAATGTTTCAAGCAGCAGTCACCGCAGCGGTGGCAGCTGCCATGTCACAGATCAATAACTCGAGTGCTAATGGCTCGGGATCTGGCACACACCCATCCAACCATGGCGAGAGTCATGGACCACCTCGAGAATGCACCTAGAAGGACTTCACTAATGCCAAGCCCCGGATATTTTATGGTACTGGTGGTGTGATGGCCCTGAGGTAGTGGATTGAAAGGACGGAGGCAGTCTTTGAAATCTGCTCCTATCCCGAGCACAACAAGGTCAAATTTGCAACCTTCACCCTTCTCGATAAAGCTTTAACTTGGTGGAATGGCCACGTTAAAGTACTTACCCTAATAGTGGCGAACTCCATAAGCTGGGAGAGCTTGAAGGCCATGATGATGAGAGAATACTGCCCACGGGGAGAAATTCAAAAGCTTGAACACGAGCTATAGACTCTCGGAATGGTGGGTACCGACATCGCTACTTATACCAACAGATTCTGCGAACTGGCAATCCTTTGTCCAGATATGATTGCTCCCGAGAGCAAGAAGATAGAAACGTACATCTGGGGACTGACGCCCCAAATGCGGTCAAGCGTGTTTGCTTCTAAACCTGACACCTTTGAAAGTGCTAAGGAACTGGCACAATCTCTGATCGACTACTGAGGTTATCAGAACTCAACCACTTCTGCACCAGCACCACAAAAAGGAAACAACAACTACAACAACAACAACAACAACAACAACAACAACAACAACAACAACAACAACAACAACAACAATGGCAGGAAGAGAGCGTGGATTAAAGGGAAGGGTGGGTCTTCCCAAGAACCCGCAAAGAAACAACTGGAGTCAGTAAATGCTGCCATCGTACCTGCTACAGCCCCTACAAATACCTACCCAACAAAGCCTTATATAGGCAACCTCCCAAAATGCACCAAATGCAATTACCACCACCATGGACCTTGTCGAGATATGCAGTGCACCAACTACAGCAGGAAAGGACACACAACCTGTTTCTGTAAAGAACCCGCAAAGCCGATCACTCAAATTCCCGGTGCGGGTGTAGGGCAGGCTTGCTACGGTTGTGGCGAGGTGGGCCACTACAAGAGAAACTGTCCTAAGACAGCAGGCACCGGAGGTGTAGGACGAGTTTTGGCAATAGGCCACGATGAAGCTATAGCTGACCCAACTATAGTTGCTGGTACGTTCCTTCTTGATAATTGATACGCATGCATATTATTCGATAGTGGAGCGGAGAGAAGCTTCGTGAGTCAAAACTTTATCCATTTACTTAAACCTAAACCTAGCAAGTTAGAAAAATCATTCACTGTAGAGATGGACAATGGAAAGACCGAAAACACAAATTGCATATACATGGGCTGTACGTTAACATTGGACGGCCATTATTTCCCAATCAATCTCATGCCGGTACAAATTAAAAGTTTCGACGTCATAGTCGGCATGGATTGGTTGAGTCTCCTTCGCGCTGACATCATGTGTTTTGAGAAAGCAGTCCGTCTTAACCTCCCTAACAACGAAACATTAGTTATCTACGGCGACAAATCTAGTACAAACCTTCGCATCATTTCGTGCATCCAAGCTCGAAAGTGCTTGCGGAAGGATTGTCGAGCATTCCTAGCGCACATCGTCGATACAAGTCAAGAACTGAAGGACATCAAGAGCATCTTGGTAGTATGCGACTTTCCCGATATCTTTCCAGAAGAACTACCAGGATTACCACCGCAACGCCAAGTCGAGTTCAGAATCGACTTAATTCCAGGAGCTACCCCAGTAGCGAAGTCGCCTTATCGTCTTGCACCAGCAGAGATGCAGGAACTTTCCAGTCAACTTAATGAACTCCTTTGCAAAGGATTCATAAGACCAAGTTTCTCACCTTGGGGAGCACCGGTCTTGTTTGTAAAGAAGAAAGACTGATCGTTCCGTATGTGCATCGACTACAGAGAGCTGAACAAACTTACTATCAAGAACCGCTATCCTCTACCCCGTATTGACGACCTATTCGATCAACTTCAAGGGGCGAACTACTTCTCCAAAATAGACCTGCGATCCGGATATCACCAATTACGAGTTCTAGAGGGGGACATTTCAAAGACAGCTTTCCGAACTCGTTATGGACACTATGAATTCGTGGTGATGCCGTTCGGATTAACCAATGCACCAGCAGTATTTATGGACCTAATGAATAGGGTATGCCGCCCTTACTTGGATCAGTTCGTCATCGTCTTTATCGATGATATACTTATCTACTCTCGAAGTGAGGAAGAGCATAGTCAACACCTACGAAAAGTCCTAGAAACACTGCGAACGGAGAAACTCTATGCGAAGTTCTCTAAATGCGAATTTTGGATTCGAAGAGTCGAATTTTTAGGTCACGTTGTTAGCGAAAAAGGTATACACGTGGACCCCTCCAAAATTAAGGCTATTGAGAACTGGTCGGAACCAAAGACACCTACAGAAATTCGTCAATTTCTAGGTCTAGCTGGCTACTATCGCAGATTCATAAAGAACTTTTTGAGCATTACGAAACCTCTTACTTCATTAACCCAGAAAGGTGTGGCCTTTGACTGGGAAGCGAAACAAGAGAAGGCATTCCAGACACTAAAGCAGGCCTTGTGCACCGCACCGATACTATCCCTCCCCGAAGGGATAGAAGACTTCGTAGTGTATTGCGATGCTTCAAATCAAGGACTTGGTTGTGTTCTTATGCAGAGAGGGAAGGTTATCGCTTATGCCTCCCGACAGCTTAAGACACACGAAGTGAACTATACGACAGACGATCTCGAATTAGGAGCTGTGGTATTTGCCCTGAAGATCTGGAGGCACTACTTATACGGAACAAAGAGTACCATTTTCACCGATCACAAGAGCCTTCAACACATTTTCGATCAGAAGGAACTCAACATGCGACAACGACGATGGGTCGAGTTACTGAATGACTACGAATGCGAAATTCGTTATCATCCTGGAAAGGCCAACGTAGTAGCCGACGCCCTCAGTCGAAAGGAATACACTGGTCGGAGGGTCAAATCTCTGACCATGACTATCCATTCCCACTTATCCACACAAATTAAGGAAGCACAAATGGAAGCTTTGCAACCTGAAAATGTGGCGGGTGAATCCCTGCGAGGAATGGAGAAGAATCTAGAAGTCAAGGGTGGCGGAGCCTACTATCTCATGGACCGAATCTGGACCCCAAAACATGGTGGTTTCAGAAACGTAGTCATGACTGAAGCTCACAACTCAAGATATTCCGTTCACCCGGGTTCAGATAAAATGTATCTGGATCTTAAGAAACTGTACTGGTGGCCTAACATGAAAGTAGAAATTGCTACCTTCGTGAGTAAATGTCTTACTTGCGCTAAGGTTAAGGTCTAGTATCAGAAACGTTCAGGACTACTACAACAGCCAGAGATACCGAAATGGAAATGGGAGCGGATTACTATGGACTTCATAACCAAATTACCCAAAACGACAAGTGGACTCGATACCATATGGGTCATTGTCGACAGACTGACCAAATCCGCGCATTTCCTACCCATCAAGGAGACTGACAAAATGGAGAAGCTTACAAGAACTTACTTAACAGAAGTAGTGCGACTGCATGGTGTTCCGATATCCATTATCTCCGATCGAGATAGTAGATTCACTTCAAGGTTCTGGCAGTCACTACAAAGTTCCTTGGGAACTAGGCTGGACATGAGTACAGCCTACCACCCACAGACAGACGGACAAAGTCAGAGAACAATACAAACTTTAGAAGACATGCTGAGAGCCTGCGTGATTGACTTTGGAAAGGCATGGGATATTCATTTACCCCTTGTCGAATTTTCATACAACAATAGTTATCATACAAGCATAAAGGCTACTCCGTTTGAAGCCCTCTATGGTCGAAAGTGCAGATCCCCTCTGTGCTGGACTGAAGTTGGCGATACCCAGTTAGCTAGAAGAAGAGTTCCTGAAAGCACTCTCACCGGTCCGGAGATCATACGTGAAACAACAGAGAAGATCATTCAGATTCGTGAACGATTGAAAGCCTCAAGAGACCCACAGAAAAGCTACGCTGTCCAAAGGAGGAAACCTTTGGAATTCCAGGTAGGAGACCACGTCTTGTTAAAGGTCTCACCGTGGAAGGGTTTAATACGATTTGGAAAGCGTGGGAAACTAAATCCAAGATACATAGGGCCTTTCGAGATTCTTGCCAGAATCGGCCCTGTGGCTTACAAGCTTAACCTACCGTGCGAACTTAGTAACATCCATCCAACCTTCCACGTCTCAAACTTGAAAAAGTGTCTGTCCGACGAGACTCTTGTTATTCCACTCGACGAGATCGAGATCAACGAGAGCCTCAACTTTGTGGAAGAACCAGTAGAAATCATGGACCGAGAGGTCAAACAAACAAAACAAAGTCGCATACCCATCATGAAGGTTCGCTGGAACACCAAGCGGGGACCCGAATTCACATGGGAACGCGAAGATCAGATGAAACAAAAGTACCCTCATCTCTTTCATGTTCACTAGTATCCTTACTACTTTAAATTTCGGGACGAAATTCTCTCTAACGGGGGGATGATGTGACAACCCAATACTTCAACTCTTTGTAACGACCAAAATGGGTCAAGTATTGTAACCACTTCTGAGTAATAAAAGTTACTTTCATAATAAAATGTATAAATAAGTTCTACTTAATTTCTTTCTATGATTAAATGTCTTTGAACCATGATCGTACGTAAAAAGAACGCCCAAATCCGACTTCATATAGCGAAGTTATGAATTTTCAAAGAAATTCCTTAAACACGATGGGTTTTTATTAAATAATAAAAAAATAATTTTGGAATTTGCCGACGGAGTCTAAACGAAAGTTGTAGAGCGTAGTCTCACCTACGCAAGGATATAAGGACCATCGAAAACGGAGTTCGTATAAAGAAGATATGAATTTTTGAAGTTTATTAAATAAATTAATTATTTATTTTAATCAAAATTCGGATATTATCCGAAGGGGATTCAGCATCCTCATCCGAGGTATGCGCTGCGTACTCCTGTACGCCCCGCGTAACTGAGAGGATTGGCCTCTGATCGTCCACGTCGCGTTATCCGAAGGAACCGACCCGTCCGACCCGTCCGAAGCCCCGACCCGTCCGACCCACCATCCCATCCGACCCGCGTACCCAGCAACCCGTCCCATCCGAAGCTGAGGCAGTCGAGGCTTCGGTCATGCATGACGTACGCGTACGCGCTGCGTACGAGCGTACGCCCCGCGTACCGAGGCAGACCAGCCTTACTATAAATAGGATGCGAGGGTTTCCAAAGAAAAGGCTCATTTCTCTTCTCTCTCTCTCAACTTTGCCTCATTTTCCGTGTCCGTTCAAACCCGAAGCTCTGGTCTTTTTGGCTCAAGTCCCGAAGGTCGATTTTACTCCCGAGATTCCCGAGAATCCCGAGGAAAATCCGTTTCCCAAGACGATACTCTACCCGGTTTTCCATCTCGCTATCTCCAAAACTTTCAAGTGAGTTTCATACCCCTTAATCAACCGTTTTAATTATTCTAAATACTTTTATATGCTTTCAAGGGGGGGATTACAAGTAAAACACACGAGTATTATCGTGTGTTACATAAAGAAACTCTTTTATATACTGTTATATATTCAAATCACATGCGATTTATAAACCTTTAAAGGAACTTTTATATATATATATATATATATATATATATATATATATATATATATATATATATATATATATATATATATATATATATATATATATATATATATATAACATATGTTACAATAACATCCGATCTTTTAAAATATAAAGTTGTTGTAATGCACGTATAAAACTAAACTGTTCTTAGATTATTCTTTTCTATCTTAGACTCTACACCAAAAATCTATGCTTTCATAAACAAGTGATTCTTTTCCTAAGTATTTCTAAACAAACAAGGCACACTTTTTGAAAACTATAATAGGTATAGTTTTACGAACAGATTTCTAACTCTTATGTACTAGAAACATATATTTCAAGAAGTTTACTTTCATATACAAGAACAAACGTAACATTTTAACAAGTAAATCTGTTTTTATACCACGGATTTGGGAGACACTAACTTCATGTACGTTCGAGTACACATTTCAAGTCCTGTATTATATACCAGAATCCCTTGGACGGGGAGCATGGTGTTTGTGTATAGATCTATACGGGCTTGACAACCGGCGCCCTGACTGTTAGCTGCAGTCCACCATTTGGGGTGACAAACGTCATAACATTCCAACGCCTGTAGAACGTTGTGTATAGGCATTCTGAGTCAATAGTATGGTTATAAAACTCACAAGGGGTATTAAAAATGCATTGATTTACAAGGTTTTCAAACTCATTGATTATTTTACATTTACATACATTTTGGAAACAAACATTGGTCTTGAGTGAAGGCTACTTTTATACTAGTAGAAAATATAGGATTTTCTGAACACAAACAAACAAAGATAAAACATTTCATTTCATTCAAACATTTCATTTCATTCAAACATTGTCACTTAAATACTTATGAAATTCACCAGCTTAAATGCTGATCTACTCTTTCAAAATTACTTGTATGTCCCAGGAAATCAGTAATTTCAGGTATTCATTTCGCTTTTGATGAAGGGATCCTGCGGCGCCAGTTTAATCTCGTATTTTGACATCATATTGTAATTGAGTTTTGAATATGTAACTTTTGACAAATGTAAACTTTCAATTATATATATATATATATATATATATATATATATATATATATATATATATATATATATATATATATGATGGTTGTATTGCTTTCTTTACTATGTATTCATTTGTTACGTTACCACATGAAGTCATCCACCCCCGAACGATTCCGCCGTTCAGGTTTGGGGGTGTGACAATAGTTTAGTTTTAGATTTGAACAATTGTTGCTATTCGCCAGAAATGGCTAGAAACATCATTTCATTTCATGGTTTATATAGACAAGGATTTAGATTTTCTTTTAATAATGAGAATGGTTCTATTTTGGCTTATCTAAATGGTGTCTTTTACTTTGAAGCTATACCATGTAATGGAATATATGAAACTGTTATGATTGTTGATAACTTAGGAAATGATGTTTTGAATATTGATTCTTCCACTAGTATGGATAAAGCATCCTTGTGGCATTGTCGTCTTGGACATGTCAACAAGAAACGCATAGCCCAACTCCAAAAGGATGGAGTGTTGGAGTCATTCGACCTTAGGGAAGATGACACATGCGAGTCTTGTTTACTTGGAAAGATGACTAAGTCAACCTTCACGAGTACTTGTGAAAGGGGTGAGGGGCTATTGGACCTAATACATACCGATGTATGCGGACCCTTTAGATCAACCACGAAGGATGGGAACTGCTTCTATGTGACTTTTACCGATGACTATAGTAGATATGGGTATATCTACTTAATCAAGCAAAAGTCAGACACCTTTCAAAAGTTCAAAGAGTTCAAGAATGAAGTGGAGAATCAATTGGGCAGGAAAATCAAGATGCTTCGATCCGATCGAGGAGGAGAGTACCTAAGTCTTGAATTCCACGATTTTCTCAAGGAGTGTGGAATAGTTTCGCAATTGACGCCTCCTAGGACACCGCAGTTGAATGGTGTGGCAGAAAGGCGTAATCGAACCTTATTGGATATGGTTCGCTCTATGATGAGTCATGCTTCACTACCTATCTTCTTTTGGGGGTATGCCTTAGAGACTGCCGCCCATATCCTTAACCGAGTCCCTACTATGAAGGTTGCCAAAACACCTCACGAGATGTGGACAGGGAAAGCTCCCTCGTTGGCACATATCAAGGTTTGGGGTTGCGAGGCTTTCGTAAGACGAGATACTCACGACAAGCTTGAACCTCAAAGTGAGTGATGTATTTTCATCGGCTACCCGCAGACATCCTTTGGATATCTCTTTTATAGACCGAAAGACAATGTTGTCTTTGTTGCAAGGAGAGGAGTTTTCCGAGAGCGAGAACTCATAAGCCAAGGAGACAGTGGGAGGCAAATCGAACTTGAAGAGATTCAAGAATCGATAGATGAAGGAACCTCTACCGCTGGCATTCAACCCGAGGAGGAAACTCCGGTTGAACCGATTGACGAATCCTTACCTCTTAGACGTTCTGATAGAGTTAGAGTTCAACCCCAGTTTTATGGTTTTCATATTACTACCAAAGGGGACACGTATATTAGTGATGGTACACTAGTAAATCTTGATGAACCTAATAGCTATAAGGAAGCCATGGCAGGCCCGGAGTCTGCGAAATGGAAAGAGGCAATGGATAGCGAGATCCAATCCATGTATGATAACCAAGTTTGGAATTTGGTTGATTATGTGCCCGAACGTAAGACCGTTGGGTGCAAATGGATCTTCAAAAAGAAGACCGACGTGGATGGGAACGTACACAGATATAAGGCGCGATTGGTTGCGAAGGGCTTTACTCAAACTCCCGGAGTTGACTATGATGAGACCTTCTCACCAGTTGCGAAGATTAAATCTATTAGAGTGATGCTAGCAATTGCCGCATTTCATGATTATGAGATTTGGCAAATGGATGTCAAGACCGCTTTCCTTAACGGAAAGTTGGCTGAGGATGTTTACATGGCTCAGCCAGAGGGGTTTGTGTTGGATTAGTGTCTAAGTCCATAACTATTTTGGTATGTACTTGACCCGATGGTGCATGGTCCTTTTGGGTTGCCTTCACTAAAGCAACTTGATTGGAGAAATGAATAAAGAGAGAGAGGATAATATGATTTATTAATATGTTATAAGAATAATATATTAAAGGAGAAATCATATTTTTTTAATTAATATTGGTCAATAATTAATTAAGAATTAGTTTTGTGATCAAATGTAATTAATTAAACTAGAGGGGCTGATTTGTAATTATGTGATAGTTACAAAATAAGGTAAGGATTATCTTATTTATATGGTGGACGAATTTAAGGTTGGAAAGCCTTAGAATTTGAGTATGATAAGGATTCAAGGATTATCTTATTGGTTGCTTAATGGATAATCAACTAGATAAGGATAATGACTGAAACCCTATCTCTACACCTATATAAACACCCCTAGGGTCATGAATTCGTGTATCTCTTCCCAAGAGGTCCTAGATATGAATTCTAACCTATCACCTCTCTCTTTATACCTTCTCCACTTGCTTATGGTGTTTGTAAGCCATTAGAGGAGTGACACTTGTGACTCTAAGCCTTCCAAAGTCAATACAAGGAGATTTGGGATTGTTATTGCTACATAACAATCAAGGTAACACTATAAACTTATTCTCATGTTAATATGATTATATGTATGCTAGAATTAGGGTTTATAGTCTTGGATTCAAAGCATGTACAATAGAGAAACCTAGATACAAGCATTAGGGTTTGTATGAGAACATAGGATGTCTTATGACCAAAACCCATCAGTGGTATCAGAGCCTAGATTGGTTTCAATTGTATTGATGCATTGTATAACTAGAAAATTCGATTTTTTGGATTGTGGAGGCTGGACTCGCCGAGTCCATGGCTGAACTCGCCGAGTCCATGCAGACTCGACGAGTCCATGCCTGACTCGACGAGTCAACTCGTCAGATAATGCTTATCTCGGGATTTCTTGTTGTTTTTGTATTAGGATAGTTACCTTATCATATTAGATCAATATAAATCCGATTTTATGATATATATGACTATATTCTTGATCTAATTAAAGATAATTATCAATTAATAAGATAATTGTTTCCTTATAAGATAATTGATTAATTATCTTGAGTAAATTGATAAATTGTTTTTGCAAGAAATCATTAAATAAATCAAATATGGATAATTATGTGATTAAATGTTAATTTAAAATTATTTTTTAGTTGATCCTTGTTGTTATGAAAGGTTTCATATTTTCCCCTTTAGGTTTTATAGTTTAAATTTGAACCCAAAAGTTTTGAAGTTTTGAAATTTAAATAGTTAAAACCCTAATGTTTTGAAAAAGGTTTCAAAACTTCCCCTCAAGTTTTGGAATTTAAAAGTTGATTAAAAGTTAATTAGGAATGTTAAATTCTAAAACCCTAGTAATGTTTTGAAAAGTTCAAATCACACCCTTATGGTTTTATTAATTAATTAAGGAGTATAATTAAAAGAGGTTTAATAAATCCATAAAAGTTTAGGTTAACCTTTTAATTAAATTAAAAGTGTAATTGTTAAAGTTAACCATATAGTGTTTTAAAAGTATAAAATACACCCTATACTATATATAACATTAAAAGTCTAACATTATATGAGTAAAAGTCAGTCTTACCGTTAGTAGGCCTCATTCACGAAGCTGGTCTATAAGGGGTGTTTAAGGAAATTGCCTATAAAATGGCGATTGAATGGGTATCCACTCTTACCCACCGCACTCTTGACTAGTGGAGGGTCATTAGCCGAACGGGTAGGATAGGACGAAACCTTCCATTATAAGTATAATGAAATACAAAGTAACTAAATGTTTTTCAAATTCCCAATCTTAGTTACTTGGGCAAAAGTGAATTGATGCAATTCCATGAAATTACACTTTGTGCCCTTGAGAAGACGTTAGTGGAGCGTGTGTGGTTTACCGGCACACTAAATGGTTCTAAGCAAAGGTAGCAAAGGGTGACTCAATGTTTGTCATAGTTCGGTGGAGCATGTGTGGTTTACCGGCACATGGAATAGGTGATTGTAACATGTGAGGGCACCATGTAGTTTGCGTGGTTATTCACACCCGCTTTGTGATCCTCGGCATCCCAGTCACAAACAAGAGGGGCATATCGAGATTTAAACATGCCATTGAAATGTTCAATGAATCTCAAAGGATCTAGGAGTTTTCATAGATTTAAAACTTAAGTTTCTTTTTCATTTTTCATGGTGGAAATTAGTGAATCATCATTCACTTACCTTCAAATGTTCTGCAATTTGGGTTATGGCATCCCTCTCCCGAGTTGTTGGATATTGTGTTGGGTCCTAGCCTTGGAATTTCATTTGGGTGATTTACCAAGGACTCAATCAATCAACTAACTTGAATTCGTTTTTCTCCCGATGTCAAAGTTCGACAACTATGGTCTTCTCAAATCCCGTGGAACAAGCATTCCACGTGAAGATGATATTCCACGATTCGATCGAGGAACAAGAAATCATGCTTCAGTTCCTCCTCCTCCTCCAATTATTCTCCCTAACCCACAAGATTGTAAAATTGAAAGGTTCAATATCACTCAAGCCCTTTTGGCAAGTAAACATAAAGAGGGCAAGTCGGTGTGTGCACACGTCTTAGGGATGAAGTCACACATTGATAGGTTAAGAATGATGGGATCCGTTGTCGGTGAAGAGATGGCTGTTGATTGGGTTCTTCAGTCACTTCCTAACTCGTATAGTGAGTTCGTAAGAGAGTACTATATGATGAACCACGACGTGACACTTATAGATCTCACCTACATGCTTATTGCTGCTGAATCAACAATGGTTTGGCGCAATAGAAAAGCAAAGTTGATTGGTGAATCTGCCTTCAAGACCTCTATGGATATTGACAATGGCAATGAAAGACATGCAATGATCAAAAAGTTTGATCATAAGAGAAAGGCGATGTCTGAAGTAGTTCCATGTGTTGTTCCAAAGGAGTCAATTTGCTTTTATTGCCAAGAGAAGGGGCATTGGAGACGAAGTTGCCCTATTTACCTAAGAGATCTAAGAGATGGGAGAGTCAAAAGTATGACTACATTTTAGGTAAGAATACACTATCTAACTCCATTAAGTTCCTATTCATTGATACATGATGTGATAAGATTGCATTTGAATGTTTTGAAGGATCGGTGAAAAGAAAGGAAGCTTGATAAGAAAGCAAGATGAATCTAATCACAAGAGATGGATCTTGATCGCATGGACTTGAAGATTGGATTTTGAGCTTAGATAGTTATGATAGAGTTGTTAGAAATTTTCTTTTTACATAGTTTTCAATAGATTTTGCATTGTAAGGACAAATGTTTTTCCGCTGCTTTTATAAATAAAATAAATTTTGTTTAACTTATTTATTTGTTTACTTCCTTGCAATGAAATCGTTATGAAAATTGATGTTTGCATATTTCTACAACGAATGGATATGATTCTTAGTTATGTTATTTATGGAAATGTCAAGAATTTACCAAATAGGGAGAGTTTCTCATCGCCCAAGTTTCAATTGGACAGAAACTTGGAATCATGCAACGTGGATGCACGATGAATGAGAAATTTCGTATTTGGAAATTGGACTAATTCATTGACAAAGTGTCAAGTGAAGGACTAGGAGATCGAGTACACAAAGTTGTGTGTTGATCAAGTTCACCATAAGAGTAACAAAGATATTCGTCATGATTTACTAAAGGCTTAGTAAATATGATTACACTTACAAGATTAAGTGTAATTTTGAATTGATTAAAGGGTTTAGATCAATAGCAAAACGAATAAGAAGAATCAAGTAGGCAGAAAGATAAGAGTTTCTCCATTCTAAGAAGAAGGGAGAGTAGCTTTTATGCTTTATGATAGGTCTTAATGATTAAGAACCATATCTCAATTGATCCTCTAATGAGTCTTGGTACAATTGTATGTCCAAGAAGAGGAATCAAAGATTGAAGAAATGGTCAAATCAAGAAGTCAATCAAACTCCGTTCCAAAACAAGTCTTAAAGTTAAGATTGTGACATGTGAGTGAAAAGTATTAAAGGTTTATAACATTCATCAAATGTGGAAAGTTGTGATGTCTTGGATAAGACAAAAGACCAACTAGGACCAATTTGTGAAGTGTTTTAATAAAAGCTACACTAACTCTTGAATATTTGTTTGTCAATAAATGTTTTGACAAGAGAATCCTATATGTCAAGGAGTCAGTGGGAGTCTTAATAGTCTTGAAAAGTTTCAAGAACAAATCAAATAAGCCTTATCGATCATCACTAGCACACGAGTTGAGGTTTACAACCTATCGTGAAGACATTATTTTGTTTCTGTGCCAATCCAATCGAGTTAATTATGCATGTGAGTCCTATGAGTTCTCATTTGAATGCATAAAAGGCAAGGACCTTGATCAATGGAAAGCACATTGATAGGAAAAGGTGAGCTGCTTAACTACTTGGAAAACGTGGTGGGCAGCTGTGCTACCATAAGGCAAGAAAACAAGATTAAGAAAGTTCGATCCATATGAGTTTGAATTTGTCGTAAACTTTGGTTTTTAGCAAATTCACATGGATAGGAACACATACACCGTTTAAATCTAAGTGTCATAATATTTCCTCCTTCATGAAAATGATTGTGAGAAAATGCTTTCACTAAGAAAGATTTTAAAAGATAGTGATTGTAAAATTGCATTCTCGAATTCAATCATGGTTACGGCATCCCTTTCCATAATTTGAATTGTGAGGTTTGGCAATTAGTCTTAATTGTTAAGACACACATATGAACTATCTAAGGCAAAAGTGTATAAGTTCAAGAAGTCTTGATAAAAGATTATCAAAGCACTAAGTATTAAAAACATGGACTTAAGAAATTCAATAGGTATTGTCTTTCTGGAAGTTAAGATGTTTATGAATACATCTCGAAGCTAGTGGGAGCATAAGTGTTATGTTTTATAATAATCATCATGATAGTCGGAGCATAAATGTTATGATTGTATTGATTATTAAGGCAAGTATTGCATAGTTGGCAATATTAATTATAGAAAACAAGAGTCATACTTTGCAAAGTTGTAAGAGTTGAAAGGTTGTTTTGCTATAATTAAGGGAGAGAATATTATGCTTCATTTCAAATCTAAAGGATTAGGTTGTGGAATGTTAATAAATGTAGTCAAAGGTACATAGTGTGTTCTTAAAGTTTCGATTATGATTACGGCATTCCTCTTCACAATTCGAATTTTGAGAACATAGAAAATAAAACATTGTGTGTCGTGTCCCATACGCTTCGAGTATAGGATCGATTGCAAATGCTTTAATGTTTGACCATTCTAAAATTTTCCAAATGTCCAGCGCATTTAGAGGGAAAAGGGACTAGAATTGGTTCTGACTAAAATAATTAAACAACTATCAAAGGACGATTCGAAGTTCGACGAGAATTGGTCGCTTGTGAGTAGTTGGAAGTATAGTATTGGAAATTATGGAAATGTTTCCATATTGGATGGACAATATCGACATCATTACGAATAGATAAGATTCTATTAAGAAATTAGTTGTCATATGGAAAATATGGAAGCGTGTCCATATTGGGAAGTAAATATTGAAAATCTACGACTAGATTAGAAACCTTTATGCAAAAGGATGTTCAAAGGAATGTGCTTTGAGTGAGAGACATCGTAACTAAGGAATTGTCTTGTAACAATCTCTGATAGAGGACTTTGTAATATCATTGGCAATAGTCTTTGAGACTTTGGTGCAGTGACATTACAAAAGGATCGTTTCATAAAGTGTTAGAATCTAGTATATTCTATAAGTAACAAGAATTTGATATTCTTACACTTAAGAAAATGGATTTGGAGTTGTGAAATGAGAATGATTGGAAATGTGTTCAATTTGTCTATTTCACAAAAGTAAGAACCATAGGTAAACATTGATCACCATATCGATTACTCATTATTTGTCGTTTCGGACAAGTGTTGGAATTCGAGTAAGAAGTTGATTACCCGAAACGACAAATAATGAGTAATCGATATGGTGATAAATAAAACGTGTTTTGTTTATACTCAAAGGGTTGAGGCCATATGGGATTAGTATTATTCTTGTGTTTCACCTTGCATGTTTTGACTTCCAGAATAATTGAGTTTATTAAGAATAATCGAATTATTCAAATGGGCCACAGTCGTTCATATGTTGGAAGTAGATATGAATGAAGACTGTCGTGAATTGGTGTCTGGATTGTCTAGAAGAGTATTAGACATAAGAAAATGTTTGCTGCAACGTTCATGAGTGCTTATGAATATGATTTGAGCATTGGATTAAACCCACGCTCACTTGGATCACTCCATGAATTGTATTACGAGTGATTGGTGAGACGATAACATCTTATATTCTTGAAACCGAGATGTGTGAGTTGTATCTTGCGAATCGGTTGCACATTGATAATATGTAAACGCACTAGTAACTTGGTGTTATAAAACATATTGTTGTGTGTAATTCGGTGAGTGAGTGCAAGCGAGCATTGTATCAAAGTTTATTCGTTCCTTTTATCCAAGGTAGGATAAAAGCGATTTCTTTGGGCCCCTCGATGGTTTAGTGATGACATACGTAAATGCTCGGCCGGGCTAGGACTAATTTGATTTGTTCAGTTAGTCTGTCATCATAAATCGGAAATCGAGATGTAGTACAAAGAGAATGATTAGAAATCATATCTCATATGATATCTAGAATGGAGGAATATATGATCCCTTATCTAAGGACACGCGTATCTGATATGATCAGAGTTGACAACGGCTTTGGAAAGCTACGATTGCAGATCAAGATCTGAAGTCATATGCAGAATAGTTGTTAGACTTAACCAAGTGGGAGACTGTTGGATTAGTGTCTAAGTCCATAACTATTTTGGTATGTACTTGACCCGATGGTGCATGGTCCTTTTGGGTTGCCTTCACCAAAGCAACTTGATTGGAGAAATGAATAAAGAGAGAGAGGATAATATGATTTATTAATATGTTATAAGAATAATATATTAAAGGAGAAATCATATTTGTTTAATTAATATTGGTCAATAATTAATTAAGAATTAGTTTTGTGATCAAATGTAATTAATTAAACTAGAGGGGCTGATTTGTAATTATGTGATAGTTACAAAATAAGGTAAGGATTATCTTATTTATATGGTGGACGAATTTAAGGTTGGAAAGCCTTAGAATTCGAGTATGATAAGGATTCAAGGATTATCTTATTGGTTGCTTAATGGATAATCAACTAGATAAGGATAATGACTGAAACCCTATCTCTACACCTATATAAACAAACCTAGGGTCATGAATTCGTGTATCCCTTCCCAAGAGGTCCTAGATACGAATTCTAACCTATCACCTCTCTCTTTATACCTTCTCCACTAGCTTATGGTGTTTGAAAGCCATTAGAGGAGTGACACTTGTGACTCTAAGCCTTCCAAAGTCAATACAAGGAGATTTGGGATTGTTATTGCTACATAACAATCAAGGTAACACTATAAACTTATTCTCATGTTAATATGATTATATGTATGCTAGAATTAGGGTTTATAGTCTTGGATTCAAAGCATGTACAATAGAGAAACCTAGATCCAAGCATTAGGGTTTGTATGAGAACATAGGATGTCTTATGACCAAAACCCATCAGTTTGTGGATCCGAAGCATCCGAATAGAGTGTGTAAGCTTGAGAAGTCCATTTATGGACTTAAGCAAGCGTCTCGCAAATGGAATCTTTGCTTCGATGAGAAAGTCAAAGAGTTTGGATTTGTACAAAGCGAAGACGAATCTTGTGTATATGTCAAAGCCAGTGGGAGTATAGTAAGCTTTCTCGTTCTATATGTCGATGACATATTACTCATAGGAAACGACATCCCAACTCTGCAGGAGGTCAAGTCCTGGCTCGGGAAGTGTTTCGCTATGAAGGACCTCGGAGAGGCTTCTTACATTTTGGGAATAAGGATAGTAAGAGAAAGAAGTAAGAGACTAATTGGACTTAGTCAGAATACTTACTTAGAGAAGGTACTAAAACGTTTTAGTATGGAAAACTCAAAGAAGGGAGAACTACCGATACAAGGAAATGCCAAGTTGAGTAAGACTCAAAGTCCAAGTACCGAAGCTGAGATAGCAGAAATGAGCCGAGTACCATACGCTTCCGCAGTTGGCTCAATCATGTACGCTATGACTTGTACTCGCCCTGATGTAGCCTTCGCTTTGAGCATGGTTAGCAGATATTAAGGGAACCCTGGCAAAGCACATTGGATTGTGGTGAAGAACATCCTTATGTACCTTTGGAGGACGAAAGAATGGTTCTTAGTCCTTGGAGGGAGTGATGACTTGAAGGTGCGAGGGTATAGTGACGCCAGCTTTCAGACCGACAGGGACAACTATCGTTCGCAGTCGGGCTGGGTCTTTACCCTAAATGGAGGAGTAGTGACATGGAAAAGTTCCAAGCAGGAAACCGTAGCTGATTCAACGTGCGAATCAGAGTACATCGCAGCGAGCGAAGCGTCGAAGGAGGCAATATGGCTAAACAACTTCATTGGTGATCTTGGAGTTGTGCTGGCCATAAAGGAGCCCATGGAGATTTTCTGTGATAACGAAGGTGCGGTTGCCTTGACCAAGGAACCGAGGGATCATGGTAGATCTTGACATATCGATAGAAAATATCACTTCATTAGACATCGTGTAGAAGAAGGACAACTCGTAGTGAAGAGGATATCATCAGAAGATAACCCAACAGATCCGCTTACGAAGGGATTGAGTAGGGTTAAGCACTTGCAGCATGCTAGGAGTATTGGGATGAAGGATGATATTAGTATAGATTAGATAGTATTAGAAATGTTTAATAGATAAATGTAATTAACATTTGATGATTAAATAAAGGAGTTTTATTTATGAGTAAAGTTACTGTCACATGTTAATTGTTTAACTATTGTTTCACTTTGCATGTTTTGACTTCCAGAATAATTGAGTTTATTAGGAATAATCGAATTATTCAAATGGTCCACAATCGTTCATATGTTGGGAGTAGATATGAATGAAGATTGTCATGAATTGGTGTGTAGAATGTCTAAATGGTATTACACATAGCAAGGGTTGCTGCAACGTTCATGAGTGCTTATGAACTGGTTTTGAGCATTGGAATAAACCCGCGCTTGCTGGAATCACTTTATGGAATACGATATAAAAGGTGATCGCAAGACGATAATATCATATAGTCTTAAAACCTAGATATATGGTTTATTATTTGTTAATTGATTGTGCATTGATAATGCGAAAACGCATCAGTAACTTGGTGTTATAAAACGCATTGTTGTGTATAGTTGGTTAATGAATAAGTAAATGCATATAAGTCGAAGTTTATCTATAAGTTTTATCCTAAGAGGGTAGAAGAGATATCTTGGCCACTCGATGATTTGATTTGACTTATGTGCCGGGCCCGGTCAGAACTGAATTGATGTGTTTGATTAAGTTCTATGTCAAATAAATCGGAGATCGAGAAATCTAAATGCTTGACTAACCATTCCATAGGATTGTCAGCATGATATCTAACAGAGGACTGTAAGATCCCTTATCTAAAGGACAAGATTGATTAGATCAGAGTTGACAACATCTTTGAGAGCTACGATTGTAAACCGAATTGTACTTGTATAGTTACTAGACTTATCCAAGTGGGAGACTGTTGGAATAGTGTCTAAGGCTGCAACTATATTAGGCAAGTATTTGATCCGGTTGTGCATGGTCCTTTTGGGTTGCCTTCACCATAGCAACTTGATGGATGATTTGTTAAGAGAGAGTAAATATTATATGGAATAATATATGGTTATTTGATTAATATAAGTCGTAGATTAATTGGAATTAATTTGGTGACTTAAAGAGATTAATTAAATCAGAGGGTATAAACTGTCAATTGTTTGATAGTTAAACTCTAGACTGTAAATCCATTTGGATATACTTTGGACGGATTCTAAGAGCTTTAGGATAGCTAAAATCGTCCATGTGCTTATCTAGGAATGGATTTGGATAGCCTTAAGAGAAGATTATCTGATAGGGACTTATCTGTAATCCTTAAGGAGTCTACAAGTATAAATAGACCCCATGGCATAAGGAATTCGTGTGATAACCTAAAGTAAGGAACCTCTGGCCGAATTCCTCCCCTCTCATCTCTCCTAAATCATCTTGCTTGCTATTGGTGTTTGTAAGCCATTAGAGGAGTGACATTTGTGACTCTAGAAGCTCCAAGACAACAAGATCAACAAGGAATCCAAAGGTATGATTCTAGATCTGTTTCAATGTTGTTATTTAACCTAATTAGCCATTAGAAGTCTTGGATTCAAAGCATGTTTAATTAGAAAGCCTAGATCCGAGCATTAGGGTTTTGCATGTGCACATAGGAAAGTTCTTATGGCTAAAACCCATCAAAAACCAGTTCATAAGCACTCATGAACGTTGCAGCAACCCTTGCTATGTCTAACACCATTTAGACAATCTACACACCAATTCATGACAATCTTCATTCATATCTACTTCCAACATATGAACGATTGTGGACAATTTGAATAATTCGATTATTCCTAATAAACTCAATTATTCTGGAAGTCAAAACATGCAAAGTGAAGCAATAGTTAAACAATTAACATATGACAGTAACTTTACTTATAAATAAAACTCGTTTATTTAATCATCAAATGTTAATTACATTTATCTATTATACATTTCTAATACTATCTAATCTACACTAATATCATCCTTCTGCCCAATACTCATAGCATGTTGCAAGTGCTTAACCCTACTCAGTCCCTTCGTAAGCGGATCTGCTGGGTTATCTTCTGATGATATCCTCTTCACTAAGAGTTGTCCTTCTTCTACACAATGTCTAATGAAGTGATATTTTCTGTCGATATGTCGAGATCTACCATGATCCCTTGGTTCCTTGGTCAAGGCAACCGCACCTTCGTTATCACAGAAAATCTCCATGGGCTCCTTTATGGCCAGCACGACTCCAAGGACACCAATGAAGTTCTTCAGCCATATTGCCTCCTTCGACGCTTCGCTCGCTGCAATGTACTCTGATTCGCACGTTGAATCAGCTACGGTTTCCTGCTTGGAACTCTTCCATGTCACTGCTCCTCCATTTAGGGTAAAGACCCAACCCGACTGCGAACGGTAGTTGTCCCTGTCGGTCTGAAAACAGGCATCAATATACCCTCGCACCTTCAAGTCATCACTCCCTCCGAGGACTAAGAACCATTCCTTCGTCCTCCGAAGGTACTTAAGGATGTTTTTCACCGCAATCCAATGTGCTTTGCCAGGGTTCCCTTGATATCTGCTAACCATGCTCAAAGCGAAGGCTACATCAGGGCGAGTACAAGTCATAGCGTACATGATTGAGCCAACTGCGGAAACGTATGGTACTCGGCTCATTTCTGCTATCTCAGCTTCGGTACTCGGACTTTGAGTCTTACTCAATTTGGTATTACTTTGTATCGGTAGTTCTCCCTTCTTTGAATTTTCCATACTAAAACGTTTTAGTACCTTCTCTAAGTAAGTATTCTGACTAAGTCCAATTAGTCTCTTACTTCTTTCTCTTACTATCCTTATTCCCAAAATGTAAGAAGCCTCTCCGAGGTCCTTCATAGCGAAGCACTTCCCGAGCCAGGACTTAACCTCCTGCAGAGTCGGGATGTCGTTTCCTATGACTAATATGTCATCGACATATAGAACGAGGAAGCTTACTATACTCCCACTGGCTTTGACATATACACAAGATTCGTCTTCGCTTCATACAAATCCAAACTCTTTGACTTTCTTATCGAAGCAAAGATTCCATCTGCGAGACGCTTGCTTAAGTCCATAAATGGACTTCTCAAGCTTACACACTCTATTTGGATGCTTCGGATTCACAAACCCCTCTGGCTGAGCCATGTAAACATCCTCAGCCAACTTTCCGTTAAGGAAGGCGGTCTTGACATCCATTTGCCAAATCTCATAATCATGAAATGCGGCAATTGCTAGCATCACTCTAATAGATTTAATCCTCGCAATTGGTGAGAAGGTCTCATCATAGTCAACTCCTGGAGTTTGAGTAAAGCCCTTCGCAACCAATCGCGCTTTATACGTGTGTACGTTTCCATCCACGTCGGTCTTCTTCTTGAAGATCCACTTGCACCCAACGGTCTTACGTCCAGGCACATAATCAACCAAATTCCAAACTTGGTTATCGTACATGGATTGGATCTCGCTATCCATTGCCTCTTTCCACTTTGCAGACTACGGGCCTGCCATGGCTTCCTTATAGCTATTAGGTTCATCAAGGTTTACTAGTGTACCATCACTAATATACGTGTCCCCTTCAGTAGTAATATGAAAACCATAAAACTGGGGATGAACTCTAACTCTATCGGAACGTCTAAGAGGTAAGAATTCGTCAATCGGTTCAACCGGAGTTTCCTCCTCGGGTTGAATGCCAGTGGTAGAGGTTCCTTCATCTATCGACTCTTGAATCTCTTCAAGTTCGATTTGCCTCCCACTGTCTCCTTGGCTTATGAGTTCTCGCTCTCGGAAAACTCCTCTCCTCGCAACAAAGACAACATTATCTTTCGGTCTATAGAAGAGATATCCAAAGGATGTCTGCGGGTAGCCGATGAAAATACATCGCTCACTTCGAGGTTCAAGCTTGTCGTGAGTATCTCGTCTTATGAAAGCCTCGCAACCCCAAACCTTGATATGTGCCAACGAGGGAGCTTTCCCTGTCCACATCTCGTGAGGTGTTTTGGCAACCTTCTTAGTAGGGACTCGGTTAAGGATATGGGCGGCAGTCTCTAAGGCATACCCCCAAAAGAAGATAGGTAGTGAAGCACAACTCATCATAGAGCGAACCATATCCAATAAGGTTCGATTACGCCTTTTTGCCACACCATTCAACTGCGGTGTCCTAGGAGGCGTCAATTGCGAAACTATTCCACACTCCTTGAGAAAATCGTGGAATTCAAGACTTAGGTTCTCTCCTCCTCGATCGGATCGAAGCATCATGATTTTCCTGCCCAATTGATTCTCCACTTCATTCTTGAACTCTTTAAACTTTTCAAAGGTGTCTGACTTTTACTTGATTCAGTAGATATACCCATATCTACTATAGTCATCAGTAAAAGTCACATAGAAGCGGTTCCCATCCTTCGTGGTTGATCTAAAGGGTCCACATACATCGGTATGTATTAGGTCCAATAGCCCCTCACCCCTTTCACAAGTACTCGTGAAGGGTGACTTAGTCATCTTTCCAAGCAAACAAGACTCGCATGTGTCATCTTCCCTAACGTCGAATGACTCCAACACTCCATCCTTTTGGAGTTGTGCTATACGTTTCTTGTTGACATGTCCAAGATGACAATGCCACAAGGATGCTTTATCCATACTAGTGGAAGAATCAATATTCAAAACATCATTTCCTAAGTTATCAACAATCATAACAGTTTCATATATTCCATTACATGGTATAGCTTCAAAGTAAAAGACACCATTTAGATAAGCCAAAATAGAACCATTCTCATTATTAAAAGAAAATCTAAATCCTTGTCTATATAAACCATGAAATGAAATGATGTTTCTAGCCATTTCTGGCGAATAACAACAATTGTTCAAATCTAAAACCAAACTATTCCTAAGCACTAAAGAATACACTCCAATCTTGGTCACAGGTGACGATCTTCTGTTCCCAATGATTAGATTGATCCTTCCTTGCTCTACATCCTTACTTCTTCTTAGTCCCCACACATTAGAACAAATGTGATAACCACAACCGGTATCAAGAACCCAAGAAATAGCATGATTAGAATCATTAGATTTGATTGTGTATATACCTACGAAAGATGGCTTGATCTTTCCTTCTTTGATCGCTTGCAGGTAATCCGGACAGCTTCTCTTCCAATGTCCTATCTTGTGGCAGTGGTGGCACTCCTGCTCCTTTGGGTTAGAGCAGGGCTTAGCGGGATCAACTTTGGTCCCACTAGAAGAGGCACCATCTCGGGCTTTCACCTTGCGATAGTTATTCGATGAAGCTTTCCTCTTCTTTCCCTTCCCTTTACCAATAGCCAAGACAGGAGCAGCGGACGGATTGGGGGTAGGTGCAACAGACTTGTCCTTGAAGTTGCTCTCAGCGACCCTCAAGAGACCTTGGAGTTTGCTTAGGGTGACCTCCTCTTTGTTCATGTGGTAGGTCATCCTAAATTGGTTGTACATTGGAGGCAAAGAGTGAAGCACCATGTCGATCGCCAAGTCTTCACCGAAGTCAACATTTAACTTGCGAAGACGGTCGACATACCTTTGCATCTTTTGCAGGTGCACGGTAAGAGATTCTCCATGACCCATCTTAGCGGAGATCATGTTAGTGAAAATCTCGTAACGCTCTTGTCTCGCGTTTTGGTGGTATCTCTCCAACAAGTGTTGATGCATCTCGTATGGATACATGTCCTCGTAGGACTTTTGGAATTCGGAGTTCATGGTGGCGATCATGATGCAATGTACCTTCGTTGCATCTCGCTCATGAGTTTCAAAGGCGGTGATTTCGGCGGGAGTAGCAACTTCGGGGTTGATTTTCTCGAGCTTCTCATCGAGGACATACTCCTTATCCTCATAACGAGCAATGGTGAGAGTGTATCTTATCCATTCGCTAAAGTTCGTTCCATCGAAGGTGACCTTTTGGCAAAGGCTCATCAACGTGAAAGAACTAGCAGCAGCGTTGTTTGCCTTCGACATCTATAGAAAGGACAAAGATAGATTAGAATAAGAATCCCTAATTATCACCCAATAAGAAAAATTAGGGTTAGGATCCAACAATAACATTTACATATTAGAAAAGGGATGCCGTAATCTAACATGAAAATAAATTTGAAGGTAAGTGAATGACGATTCACTAATTCTCCACAACAAAACCTAGACTATTAGTCCTAAGTGTATTGAGAATTCCTAGGTTCGGATGAGATTCATTGAACTATTCAATGGCATGTTTAAATCTCGATATGCCCCTCTTGTTTGTGACTGGGATGCCGAGTATCACAAAGCGGGTGTGAATTACCATGCAAATTCACATGGTGCCTTCATTGTAACGATCACCTATTCGATGTGCCGGTAAACCACACACGCTCCATCGAACTATGATAAACAATGAATCACCCTTTGCCACCTTTGCTTAGAACCAATTAGTGTGCCGGTAAACCACACACGCTCCACTAACATCTTAGCAAGGGTGCAAAGTGTAATTTCATGGGATTGCATCAATTCGCTTTTCCTAAAGTAACTAAGATTGGGAAATTTTTAAAATGTGTATAGTTACTTTATATTTCTTATTATACTTTTAATGAGAGGATGAGGTTGCCCTATCCTACCCGTTCGGCTAACGACCCTCCACCAATCAAGCAAGCGGTGGGTGTGAGTGTACACCCATTAAGCGCCATTTTATAGGTCGCACCCTTATACCCACCTTATAGATCGGCTTCGTGAATGAGGCCTACTAACGGTAAGACTAGAATTTAGTTATACATATATATATTATTCTAGTAATATCATATTTGTCACACCCCAAAACCGGAACGGCGGAAACGTTCTGGGGTGGATGACGTCATGTCAAGTATCATAACACATGCATTATAGTAATCAAAGTACAACAAAACATTGCATTAATAGTAATAGTTTTACATGGTTACATTACAACACTTCAAAGTAATACAAGTAATAGGATAAATGCAACATAGTACAAAGCTATCTTCATCAACAGCTCCGGGGATGTACCTGTCTAATGCTAACCTAAGAATACAAGTTATTTGAAAAGCGAGTATCAGCATTTTTACAATGCTGGTGAGTTCATAAGCATTTAGTGAAATTTCATTCAAATAACTTAATAAAGTGATAGTTTAAGTGATTTCAGTGTATTAGTGTTCTTTCCAGAAAATGCTATATTTTCTTTAATAAAAGCAGCCTTCTACCAAGACTGGTCAGTGTAATGTGGTAAGAAAAGTTTCCCTTAGTTGCTAATAATATCAAAATGCTGAATTTGATTATTAAAGAAAGCAGAAGCATTAGGGAATAACATATGCCTCAGCAGTGAGGACTGCTGACTAAGGCAAAAGATTCATAGACTCCAGGAAAGTATCGAACTAACGACACGCCTGGTTTAGTCTAACAAATGGAGAAACAGACGCCCGAAGGTACCAAATGAAAGGTAAAACTGGTAAGGTCTAAAACAGTGAACGCAGACCGAAGACGATACCAAATGGAAGGTATATCTTGCAAGGTCATAAAAATGAAGACAGACCGCAGACGTTACCTAATGAGAGGTACATCTCGCAAGGTCAAACGGAGATAACAGACCCCAGACAGTATCAACTGAAAGATACATCTAGCAAGGTCAAAACAAAAGCAGCCTTCTACCAAGATTGGTCAGTGTAATGTGGTAAGAAAAGTTTCCCTTAGTTGCTAATAATATCAAAATGCTGAATTTGATTATTAAAGAAAGCAGAAGCATTAGGGAATAACATATGCCTCAGCAGTGAGGACTGCTGACTAAGGCAAAAGAGTCATAGACTCCAGGAAAGTATCGAACTAACGACACGCCTGGTTTAGTCTAACAAATGGAGAAACAGACTCCCGAAGGTACCAAATGAAAGGTAAAACTGGTAAGGTCTAAAACAGTGAATGCAGACCGAAGACGATACCAAATGGAAGGTATATCTTGCAAGGTCATAAAAATGAAGACAGACCGCAGACGTTACCAAATGAAAGGTACATCTCGCAAGGTTAAACGGAGATAACAGACCCCAGACAGTATCAACTGAAAGATACATCTAGCAAGGTCAAAACAGTGAAGACAGACTGCAGACGATACCAAATGAAAGGTACATCTCGCAAGGTCAAACAGAGATAACAGACCCCAGACAGTATCAACTGAAAGATACATCTAGCAAGGTCAAAACAGTGAAGACAGACCGCAGACGATACCAAATGAAAGGTACATCTCGCAAGGTCAAACAGAGATAACAGACCCCAGACAGTATCAAGTGAAAGATACAGCTAGCAAGGTCAAAACAGTGTGACTCTGAAAAAGGTGATATCAGCTTACAGTGTAAATCGTTGACGAAATACCGTTACCTTAAAGCCATGAATTATAAGGCAACCCAGGATACTCTTAACCATACTGACTAGAGTTCTAGACGCTCTACAAGCATCTATATAATGTGACATTTGTCACCCCTTGGCTTGGTAGGCCGTGAACTGTAGCTAGCAGTCAGGGTGCGGGGTTGTCAATCCCGTATAGGCCTATACACACAATGTCCGCTCTCCCTACAGGAGACTCTGGTTACCAACTAGACGACGGAGAAGGCCGCGTCCCGAAGATGCATCCCAAATAGAGGAGTGTGTTACTAGGAGGGAGTGGGTTTCTTATGTAAGTGTAGACTAGAGGTATAGACTCTTAACTGAATTGACTGAAGAAAACTCGTATGTCTATGCTCGTATACGTAATATATAACTAATGAATCGAACGACCTTCAGATGGACATCCGATCCCACCAGACCACATCTCAACGAAGAAAAGGAAATAGGGCGGACAAGCCTTCCTAAGTCCTTCAATCATTATTTATATGCATCTATACCAGCATAAACATACATCTAACTACGCTTGAGTGTGTATCATACAGTGAAGTATAAGTGCACAGTGGAACATCTGATTCGTGAAGTATAAGTGTACAGTGAAACATCTGAGTCGTGAAGTATAAGTGTACAGTGGAACATCTGAGTCGTGAAGTATAAGAGTACAGTGTGGGATAATCGAACCATGAAGTATAAGTGTACCAAGTATAAGTGTATCACGAAGCCGAGACGAAAATAAGTGATGTAAGAACGTCTATCAAGTATAAGTGGAGTAAAGTCGTTATCCAGTATGAGTGAAGGAGAAATCGTATCACTAAGTAAGAGCGTGAATAAGTTTAAGTTTCATCAAGTATAAGCGACTATAGGTATAAGTGAAAGTGTTACCGAGTCAGAGTATAAAATAAGTATAAGTGAAGCAGCAGTGTTTAACAAGTAAAAGTATAAGTCAAAAAGGGAAATCTTTAATGAAAAGCCTTTATGTACAGAGAAAATCACAAATTGTATTCCTTTGTAAAATACGTTTAAAACCTTAGAGGATCTTTCATAAACCAATTTAGGACTAATTTGAATAAATCAGTATAAGTAAAAGTTATGAAACAGGTAAAAGTCATTTTAGTGTCCTACTCGGTAAAACAGTGTAAAAGTGGTAAAATCTTGTGAATGCGGGTTATCAATCATATGCGATTGACATGATAACTGGCATGTTTAACTTGTATTCCCCCCCTATAAAACATTTAAAAGCATTTAAAAGGTTCATTCAGGGGTATGAACTCACCTGGTGTATGTAGGTCCGACGAAAGTGCCGATTGGGCGTTCGGGGTCACGCAAGGACTTGAACACACACAAGGACCTATTTTAACATATGATAACATATGTTCACATACAATTAGCATATAATATACTAATTAAACAATTATACACACTCAAAGGAGTGGAATACACTTTTGGTTGAGTGTTTGGGGTCCCGGGTAGCGTTTACGGGTGCTAAGGGTCTCTTATCAGTTGTGGGACTTTGCTATACTCACATATCAAGTGTGTAAATGAATTTAAAACACCAACATGGACCAAACAAGGAGTTTACGGCCCAAACTAAGGGAGTTTACGGCCGTAAACTCCCAAGGTTCTATCCTTGGGTGTTTGATGCTTCTAGCTTGTTCATGGGATTTTTCTAAGGACTTTTCATAAAAGGCATGAGTGGATTTGAGGTTCTTAAGGGCCTTATAATGGAGTTTACGGCCTAAGAACAACTACTAAAGGAGTTTACGGCCGTAAACTCTAAATCATTGAGTTTGGTGATGTTTCAAGCCCTAATGCCTTTCTAGTGATTTCTAATGAAGTTTGATGCTATTTTGGGTGATTAAAACCAACATTTTGGGCATGTTTGGGGAGTTTACGGCCTAAACTTGTGCTTGGGCCGTAAACTCTCTTTTGTCCTTCATTTTGGTGTGTTTTAGTGATCTAAACCCAAATACGAAGTCCTTAAATTATGTATGAAGCCCTAGGATGAGTTTGGAGTGCATTTGGGACCTTTTAACATGATTTTGAGGAGTTTCCGGCCTAATCTTGTGCTTGGGCCGTAAACTCTTGTTTGAGTCCTAAAATCATGCATTTTAATTTTTAAACACCCCAAGGCTATATCCCCTAATTATTTCCAAGCTTATGGACAAGTTTAGAGGCATGTTTGGCACCTTTTTAGGGGTTTACGGCCCTAGAATGTTCCTGGGCCGTAAACTCCTTATTCCATGCCTTCTTGGATGATTTTTGGGCTATAAACATAAATCACTATGTTTAGAATAAGCTAGGGTAAGCGGACTTACGATTTGGAAGCGTTTGGTTGCGGTTTCGGGGCGAAAACGGGTCTAGAGAGAGAGTATAGAGAGAGTGTAAAAAGTCTCCAATAGACTCCACTCACCCTTATATAGGGTTTTGAGTCGGGGCATAGTAGAATTCTACCCGATACTGCCATTAAACGGGGCTTTTGGTCGCACCCGATTTAGTGGTCGTAATAATAAACTAATATTTTCCAAATGAATGAAAATGTGTGTCCTGTGTTTTTATTTCCTTTTATCACGAGTTAACGGCTTGGGTTGTCACAGTGGAATATTCCGTTAGCGGAACTTTTGAACAGTGGAATATTCCGTTAGCGGTAACGGAGAAATGTAACGGGACAACTTGGGTTGTCACATCATCCCCCCGTTAGAGGGAATTTCGTCCCGAAATTCAGATCTAGGCAAGGAAGTAGGTATGAATGGCCAAGTAGAGGTAAGAGAGTACTTCCTATGTGGTTGTCCTTGCATCCCCAAGTGATCTCTGGTCTGTGTTTGTCATTTCAACAGACCCTCGCGTACGGGATGCGGATTCCGTCTCGTGTAGCTAGTGGGTTCCAACTGGTGTATCTACAAGGTTAGGGTTCTCGATGGATTCTATCAAGATGAGTGAGGTACGAAGAGTGTTGTCGGGAATTCACGTATCAATTCTAAGAAGTGAGTCGATCGAATGTGAACCTTGTGGTATATCCGAAAGTAGTAGCGGCCTGAAAAGGGTCGGACCATGTCTCCATGAGGATTCTCGGATGGTCCTAAGCTCTCAGAAAGGAGTAGAGCTTTTCAGTACTAAGAACATAGTGTACTTCTATGGCAAAATCAACATTGGCGTGATCGCCATTACGAAGTTCCTAACGTTCTCGCTTGTACTGGATGTGTAGTCCTTCACGTTAGTCCTTAGGAAGCTCAGGTGGTCTTCGGTTTCTTGTTTTCTTTCAACTGGCTGATAGAGGCTTTCTAGATCGTCGAGTGGGTTGCGTGACTATGGTTATCGGTTTGCTATAGAGTGTCTATCTCGCGCTTGAGCAAAATGAACCTGCACTAACGAAGCTTGAGATACGGAAACCCTGAGGATAGAGGAGTTAGGGTTTCACTAGATGAACGTTGGACTATCTCGGGAGGTGGTTCTACTATCTCTGCGTGAGATAGTATTCATGGAACACCTAACAGTCCAATGAATCTCCAAGACTGTGGTTTATTCTAGCGTGGAAAGTGCGTGCTCTTGCATAACCCTTCGACTAACACCAGGGCTGGTGTCAAGTGTATAATCTCTTCGGGATGAGGGTCACGAGGCTTAACGCAACTACGTTCGCACTTTACCAAGTATTCTTGGCTGCGAAGGTTATCCTGTGGTTCTCAGCATTCTAGTGTCCTCTTCGGAGAATGTATTCCATCGTCTATAGGGCGACGACAATTTCCTCCATGCAATAGGGTAGAGGATGATAGGCACCACTTGTCTATAACGAGGTGGACGAAGTGCCTGAGTAGTGCGGGCATATACTGCAACTACTCATCCGAAGGCTCTGGGTTTTCTTGGTCTAGTTTAAATCTAGTGAGTATAGAGTCTTCTCACTCAGAACTTTTAAGAGTTCAACTCGTAGTGATTTTCTTGACTTTGGCTCCTATGTTATGGAATATGGTGAAGGGGTTTTGCTAAGAGGTCCGTGGTAGAGCTCATACTAAGCCTAACCGCAAATACCGTGTGTATGCGAGCAGTATACAGTTGAGGTCGGCGGGACGTTCAGCTGTGCGACTCCACCCCAAACCCACAACCCAACGAGGAACAGGGAATAGGGAGGAAACACACACCTTAAATCTTTTTGATCTCAATTATATGCCACCCTTATGCATATACCTGGTTATAGCGGTCAGTCTCATGAGTCCTATTATCTAGGTTCACGAACCTAATGTGCGAGGTGCGAAGGGTCTCTCGGGGAAATTATACGGAGTATGCTTCGGTAGGATGTCGTCTTCTAGAGTATCTTGTAGTGTGTTTCACTTCGGTGTTCACCTGGCTACGAGGGGTTGGTCAACAGTGTATGGTATCTTCCCTTGGGTGCTTCAGAAGGTTTGAGATAAGAGGGACGATTGACGGATCGTATTAAGTTGGTTTATTTGTGTTAGGTTCAGGTTCGGAAGAACCTTTATTTGTCGATATGGCTATGGAGAAAGCTCACAGCACTAAGAAGGTACACATGGTTGCACGGAATCAAACCATAATTAATAGAGTCGTCGAAGTTGGCACACTCCGACATGATATAAAGTGAAGATCGATAGAGTCATGTGCCGAACAGGCACACAAGTTCGAGGCGTCTCGGGTTTCGTCCTACGTATCACTACCACGGATACTTGGACCGATAGATTCGACGCGGAACTATAGAGAGTTCTAAGTGTTTCCGAATAGAGTATCTTTTCATGAACGGATTCTCACAAGGCGTTTCTATAATCGCCTCACATACACTAGTCATGTACATTTAAGGTGGGGAGGACTGTTGACTGAGCGACCCCGCCCTAAATCCACAACCAAACGAGGAACAGGAGATGAGGCGGAATTCGCTCACTCTAGGTCTGTCCATCTTAAATATACATGGCCGTAACGTATATGTTTAGCCACTATAGTTTTACCTAATAAATTTTAAATTTTATAACAGTGCTGCGACTTTCGCCTTGCTAGAAAGAATTTACATTGAATTAGTCTTTTAATGTATTTAGCTTTGTTATCTGAGATCGAGAGTCGTACCAAAAATATACCGAGTTCCTTGATGTTTCTCCCTAAGCAGTAGTGTCAGGCTCCTTTTGTGTCTTTGTCTTTTCCTTCGGTTGGGCAATCCTTCTTGAAGTGTCCGAACTCGCCACATAGGCGGCAAACCTGTGTGGCCGCCGCATTGGCGATTGATGCAATACGTTCCACCGGAGTTCTGCATACACGAGCAGTATGTCCCTTCATGTGGCACCTAGCACAATAGAGTTCCCGGCAGGCACCATGATGATGGTAGCTGCACTTGCTTCAATAGGGAAGGTCTCCTAGATACGGTCTTCTTGGAGTCGGGAGGGAAGGGTTGACAGGGGTACAGACTGCCTCAGCTCGTTGTCCATCGGAAGGTCCTTGAGCCGAGGTACTTCCTTCCTCTATCTTGAGTTTTCTCTTTAGTGGGTTCAGTTGGGGTTCTCGGGTGGCTGAGTATGGAAGTGTGGATTGATGCTGTCCATCGTCAGAATTGGAATTTCCAACAGGCACCTTGCTAACATTGGCGTTGTTAGCATTCAGGTGAGCCATGACAGCTGCTACGGCTGCTGAAACTGCAGCTTGGAACATAGCTTCATCAAATAGGAGAGTAGGTTTCTTGCTTGTGGATTGGTTACGCTTCTTCGGAGGCATGGTTTTTCCTACATGGAAAGGAATACAAGGCAATGAGAGACGATGGTTAACCCTGGACATTTCTATCCCGATCGCATTAGGCATAAAATTTTCCCGTGCCTCAAGTATTGGTTGTTTGAACGTCGACCTAAAACCCTATGATGTAGTCCTGGTGATCGAAGTGAGTGTATGAATATCGGAAAAAGGACATAAGATGCGAGTCGTTCCTACTAAGTTACCCTTATACTGAGAAAGGTTTCACTCTCCGGTCTGGAGAGATTTGAGAACAGTTCGGAACGAAGCTGCGGGAAGAGAGGCTCATGAGGGCTTATGGCTAAATAACCTCACAGAGGTGTGAGGATCCGCTCTAAGCGCATTACTAGCAACGGGAACAAGGCGATTTACCTAACACATAGCGTGAGCAGTGTAATCACTAACTCACTAAATTGTATTATTTTATGGGTGTATTAGCGTGAAGAACATGAGGAAAAGACACTTCTCGGGGTTCCACGTACTGGATCCCTCGGTCTGCCTCGTATCCTTGACTGGAATCGGCGTTGGTTTCCTTCGGGTAGTTTCCTAGGGTTCTCTCCTCGTATGGACATATTGAATTTCTACTCTGCCTTCCTTCTGATTCCAACTCTGGGTGTCATCACCTTGCGATGGATGACTGGGAATCTCCGAAGTTTAGGCAAGTTTCTCACCGATGTCCCTAAAAGAACATGGGCAATTGGTGTATTCAATAGTCTCGACCCAGTTCATTTATTTCCGAACAGGAAATCTTCTGAATGAACTTCTTCGGGGTCAGAATCAACTCTTCTGTTATGCACTGAAGTGGGTAGGGTTTTCTACAGGGTTCGTGCGAGAATGGAAATGTCTAAAGAATCCTAATAGATTATTAACATTTCGCTGGATGATCCACATCGAGTCCTGCTACGATTACACAGGGTATACAAATCATATATAGCTTAGATCCGATAGGCCTTCGAATATGTGATACTACTCTAGAACCACATCCCAACGAGGAAAAGGAAATAGAGCAAACCACACATTCTTAGCCTATGGGATCCTTATTATATATAACCTTGGAAGTATACCCTCTGTAGCTGTAGGTATATCAATAAGGATCTTTTAGTTCCCACACCAGGTTATCTATGTATTCTAAATACCCCTATGGTATTTTAATTCTTGTTTGTTTTCTCATCTTCTGAATGTCATTCTGGGATTAGTGTGAATCTTTTAGCGCTCTAAAATACTCCTATAGTATTTTAACTTTATGTTTGGCTCTAGCAAATCCTAGTTGGTAAGTTTCAGACCTGTTGCACACCACAATCACTCCCGAGCACACGTTCATCGCATCTCGAATAAAGGTAGTTGATCAGGTTACATTTATTCCAGCGTACGATTACATAACTGCCCAGATTTGTCTGTAGTGCTCAACATCCAAAGACTTTTATTCTTGTTCTTCTTGTGATACTTGTGTTCGAGTGCTTAGATTCCGGATGTTATTATACTTTGGTAAAATATGGTTATATTTTAAAGTATAATTTATTGTTCAGAGTGTTTTATCCCATTGCATTTATAGGCTGTATATCTTTTATGAATTGATATACTTAGCTCACTATAAACAATGCTCTGATACCAATCTGTCACACCCCAAAACCGGAACGGCGGAAACGTTCTGGGGTGGATGACGTCATGCCAAGTATCACAACACATGCATTATAGTAATCAAAGTACAACAAAACATTGCATTAATAGTAATAGTTTTACATGGTTACATTACAACACTTCAAAGTAATACAAGTAATAGGATAAATGCAGCATAGTACAAAGCTATCTTCATCAACAGCTCCGGGGATGTACCTGTTTAATGCTAACCTGAGAATACAAGTTATTTGAAAAGGGAGTATCAGCATTTTTACAATGCTGGTGAGTTCATAAGCATTTAGTGACATTTCATTCAAATAACTTAATAAAGTCATAGTTTAAGTGATTTCAGTGTATTAGCATTCTTTCCAGAAAATCCTATATTTTCTTTAATAAAAGCAGCCTTCTACCAAGACTGGTCAGTGTAATGTGGTAAGAAAAGTTTCCTTTAGTTGCTAATAATATCAAAATGCTGAATTTGATTATTAAAGAAAGTAGAAGCATTAAGGAATAACATATGCCTCAGCAGTGAGGACTGCTGACTAAGGCAAAAGAGTCATAGACTCCAGGAAAGTATCAACTGAAAGATACATCTAGCAAGGTCAAAACAGTGAAGACAGACCGCAGACGATACCAAATGAAAGGTACATCTCGCAAGGTCAAACAAAGATAACAGACCCCAGACAGTATCAACTGAAAGATACATCTAGCAAGGTCAAAACAGTGAAGACAGACCGCAGACGATACCAAATGAAAGGTACATCTCGCAAGGTCAAACAGAGATAACAGACCCCAGACAATATCAAGTGAAGGATACAGCTAGCAAGGTCAAAACAGTGTGACTCTGAAAAAGGTGATATCAGCTTACAGTGTAAATCGCTGACGAAATACCGTTACCTTAAAGCCATGAATTATAAGGCAACCCAAGATACTCGTAACCATACTGACTAGAGTTCTAGACGCTCTACAAGCATCTATATAATGTGACATTTGTCACCCCTTGGCTTGGTAGGCTGTGAACTGTAGCTAGCAGTCAGGGTGCGGGGTTGTCAATCCCGTATAGGCCTATACACACAATGTCCGCTCTCCCTACAGGAGACTCTGGTTACTAACTAGACGACGGAGAAGGCCGCGTCCCGAAGATGCCTCCCAAATAGAGGATAGTGTGTTACTAGGAGGGAGTGGGTTTCTTATGTAAGTGTAGACTAGAGGTATAGACTCTTAACTGAATTGACTGAAGAAAACTCGTATGTCTATACTCGTATACGTAATATATAACTAATGAATCGAACGACCTTCAGATGGACATCCGATCCCACCAGACCACATCTCAACGAAGAAAAGGAAATAGGGCGGACAAGCCTTCCTAAGTCCTTCAATCATTATTTATATGCATCTATACCAGCATAAACATACATCTAACTACGCTTGAGTGTGTATCATACAGTGAAGTATAAGTGTACAGTGGAACATCTGAGTCGTGAAGTATAAGTGTACAGTGAAACATCTGAGTCGTGAAGTATAAGTGTACAGTGGAACATCTGAGTCGTGAAGTATAAGAGTACAGTGTGGGATAATCGAACCATGAAGTATAAGCGTACCAAGTATAAGTGTATCATGAAGCCGAGACGAAAATAAGTGATGTAAGAACGTCTATCAAGTATAAGTGGAGTAAAGTCGTTATCCAGTATGAGTGAAGGAGAAATCGTATCACTAAGTAAGAGCGTGAATAAGTATAAGCTTCATCAAGTATAAGCGACTATAGGTATAAGTGAAAGTGTTACCGAGTCAGAGTATAAAATAAGTATAAGTGAAGCAGCAGTGTTTAACAAGTAAAAGTATAAGTCAAAAAGGGAAATCTTTAATGAAAAGCCTTTATGTACAGAGAAAATCACAAATTGTATTCCATTGTAAAATACGTTTAAAACCTTAGAGTATCTTTCATAAACCAATTTAGGATTAATTTGAATAAATCAGTATAAGTAAAAGTTATGAAACAGGTAAAAGTCATTTTAGTGTCCTACTCGGTAAAACAGTGTAAAAGTGGTAAAATCTTGTGCATGCGGGTTATCAATCGTATGCGATTGACATGATAACTGGCATGTTTAACTTGTATTCCCCCCTATAAAACATTTAAAAGCATTTAAAAGGTTCATTCAGGGGTATGAACTCACCTGGTGTAAGTAGGTCCGACGAAAGTGCCGATTGGGCGTTCGGGGTCACGCAAGGACTTGAACACACACAAGGACCTATTTTAACATATGATAACATATTTTCACATACAATTAGCATATAATATACTAATTAAACAATTATACACACTCAAAGGAGTGGAATACACTTTTGGTTGAGTGTTTGGGGTCCCGGGTAGCGTTTACGGGTGCTAAGGGTCTCTTATCAGTTGTGGGACTTTGCTATACTCACATATCAAGTGTGTAAATGAATTTAAAACACCAACATGGACCAAACAAGGAGTTTACGGCCCAACCTAAGGGAGTTTACGGCCGTAAACTCCCAAGGTTCTATCCTTGGGTGTTTGATGCTTCTAGCTTGTTCATGGGATTTTTCTAAGGACTTTTCATAAAAGGCATGAGTGGATTTGAGGTTCTTAAGGGCCTTATAATGGAGTTTACAGCCTAAGAACAACTCCTAAAGGAGTTTACGGCCGTAAACTCTAAATCATTGAGTTTGGTAATGTTTCAAGCCCCTAATGCCTTTCTAGTGATTTCTAATGAAGTTTGATGCTATTTTGGGTGATTAAAACCAACATTTTGGGCATGTTTGGGGAGTTTATGGCCTAAACTTGTGCTTGGGCCGTAAACTCTCTTTTGTCCTTCACTTTGGTGTGTTTTATTGATCTAAACCCGAATACCAAGTCCTTAAATTATGTATGAAGCCCTAGGATGAGTTTGGAGTGCATTTGGGACCTTTTAACATGATTTTGAGGAGTTTACGGCCTCAGCTTGTGCTTGGGCCGTAAACTCTTGTTTGAGTCCTAAAATCATGCATTTTAATGTTTAAACACCCCAAGGCTATATCCCCTAATTATTTCCAAGCTTATGGACAAGTTTAGAGGCATGTTTGGCACCTTTTTAGGGGTTTACGGCCCTAGAATGTTCCTGGGCCATAAACTCCTTATTCCATGCCTTCTTGGATGATTTTTGGGCTATAAACATAAATCACTATGTTTAGAATAAGCTAGGGTAAGCGGACTTATGATTTGGAAGCGTTTGGTTGCGGTTTCGGGGCGAAAACGGGTCTAGAGAGAGAGTATAGAGAGAGAGTGTACAAAGTCTCCAATAGACTCCACTCACCCTTATATAGGGTTTTGAGTCAGGGTACAGTGGAATTCTACACGATACTGCCGTTAAACGGTGCTTTTGGTCGCACTCGATTTAGTGGTCGTAATAATAAACTAATATTTTCCAAATGAATGAAAATGTGTGTCCTGTGTTATTATTTCCTTTTATCATGACTTAACGGCTTGTTAAAGGTAATCAAATGGAAATGTTTATTAAACTGACGCCCTCTAATTAACGGAACTTTTGAATAGTGGAATATTCCGTTAGCGGTAACGGAGAAATGTAACGGGACAACTTGGGTTGTCACAATATTAGTATAGGGTTGTATTTTAAAACTTTTTAAAATCTAGGGTTTGAAATTTAAGTTGTCTAAATTAAAACTTTTGTTCACAAATATAAATTTCAAAACTTTAGGGTAGGTTTTAAACATTTAAAACACGGAGGATCAAATAACAAATAATTCCAATTAACAATTAATATCCTAATTATCTTTATTTGATTTATCCAAGATTTCTTTTAAGATAATTATCAAAATAATTAATCAATTATCATATAAGTAAATTAAATATTTTATTAGATGATAAATATCTTTAATTAGATCAAGATTATAGTCATATATATCAAAAAAACGGATTAGGGTTGATCTAATATGATTAAGGTAAGTTTCCATAACATAAACATGAAAAATCCCGGTTTTGCCTAATCCTGACGCTCGGACTCACCGAGTACACAAAGGGACTCGCCGAGTCAAGCCTACTCGCCGAGTCCATGACTCATAAACCCAAAAATTCGAATTTTGCAGATTTGTTTCAGTTAATCAAGCAACAATTTAAAGAAAACCAAGCTAAGCTCTGATACCACTGATGGGTTTTAGCCATAAGAACTTTCCTATGTGCGCATGCAAAACCCTAATGCTTGGATCTAGGCTTTCTAATTAAACATGCTTTGAATCCAAGACTTCTAATGGCTAATTAGGTTAAATAACAACATTGAAACAGATCTAGAATCATACCTTTGAGTTCCTTGTTGATCTTGTTGTCTTGGAGCTTCTAGAGTCACAAATGTCACTCCTCTGTAGGGTTTCAAAGCACTCCATGGATGATGGAAATGGGCCCCTTTGATGAATTCTAGGTTAAAAGCCCAAGACTTGTCTTTTACCTATAAATAGTCATGTATTATTCACAATTAGGGTCAAGAATGTGAGGCAAGATGTAGCCGCCACGTGAGGTTTCTTATGTAGTGTTAGATTCTTTAGTCTATACTTTAAGTGTAATTAATTCCTCATATTTCAATAAATCGAGTGATCATTCGACATAATCTTCATTATTGTGTTTGTTCTTATTTTCCGCATCTTGTTCATCAAATCACAATTAGGGTTTCAATCCCAACAAGTGGTATCAGAGCGGGTCTTTGAAGATCTATTGATTTTTGAAGTATCGGTTCTTGATTTGATGATTTTGTACACAAGATTTTGAAGATTTTTGGTGTTTTGGCGGCATGGAATCAAGTTTTTTTTGTTCGATCTACTGTTCATGAAGATTTATGCTATTCATTTTTCATCTACTGTTCATCAGGGTAATTTGTTCCGATTCATGTAGTATTTGTATTCTCTTAGTGGATCTGGTCAATTGTTCAATTCATAAGAAATATATTAAATTGACAGATCTATTCGATCGATTTAGCCCAATTCTTTTTTATATGTGTTCATCCAATTACGTATTAGTCACAAGCCCATCATCGTTGTTTACTATTCATTTGTTTCACTCAAATAGCCCACATATTTCGTTTACTGTTGTTCATTGTTCGTATATTGCCGATAGAAGTCACAGAATCTCGCAAACCAAAAAGTTTTTTTTATCTTCATGGCGATTAAACACTCTTATGTTCTGGTGTATCTTACAATTCTTGATTTCTATTTGATTTTGGTCTTGCTCTTGACTTTTGGTCTTCAAATCGATTGTGTTTGACCTAATCGACTTTGTTCTCGAGTTTTTATAACAATGTTAAGCATGATGAATCGATTATAACAATTTTGTTTTGAGAACCGGTGAAGAACAGAGGAACATGGTGTTGGATTTGATTGAAAATAGCTTGTTTGATCTGGAAATCTATTTGAGAAAATCAACTTTGTGTTTATTGGGGTCCGTATGAACAGGTAAGATCTTTTGCAATCATATTATGAATCAAAATCAATGGTTACTGGAGAATATCGATAGCCTTGAGTTTGTATTTCGGAATCAAGTTCTATTTCAAGACTGATTGCTAACTGGAACGAAAGGCTGATTTGAAATTGGATTACATTCAGAACTGTCTTGATGCCCTGTTCGCATCGCCAAGTAGGTATATTGATAAGGGCTTGATACAATTTGGACGAACGAATGAAACTCAAAATTGGTTTGAAAATCTCACTTGCGAACGATTGAAATCGAATCTCATTGGGAACGAATGAAATTGGAATTGGAACTCAATTGGAAGAACACCAGTCAAGGCAAAATGTCAAAATTGACTATTGGAGGTGAACCACGAACGGACCTAGAACGATTTAGTGTTCGCGTGTTTGTGCTAGAAACGAAAAAGGAACGGAAATATGGGATTGCACTCGTTCTTCTCCCACGATCGTTTGATTCGGAAGTGAACCTGTGATTGGGTTCGTGTTTGAAATTGGTTCGCTTTGGGTGAAATTCTTGGTGTTCAGAACTCAGGGCTCGGTATGAAGGCTTGTGCTCAAAACGAACGTGGAATAAACTTGGGGTCATTTGTTAGCACTTGGAACGAAAGGAGTGAGATTCGCTTTGGCAGCTCTTGGAACGAACCTCGATCTTGGGTTCGCGTGTTTATGCTGGGACTGAAATTGGAGATGAACCGAAAGCGAACCTGTGATTCGGCTTGGCTAAGGTTTCGCTCCTTATTCTAATCGTGATGCTCGGTTTTGCTTTTGTATCAATGAAACTGGGTTCGGTTGTTAATGGTTGGAGAAAACGAAGGATGAACCGAAAGCGAAAGGAGTTTTGCCTGATATGGAAATAAGAAACGAACCGAACGTTCGGTTGTGTTCGCGTGAATAAATGGCGGTCTTGAAACGAACTTAGGTTCGGTTGCTTGTACTTGAAACGAAAGTATGATCTGTAGCATTTGTTCCAGTCGCGCATTTCTTTTATTAGTCATATGTATTGGGGAAGAAGACTTAATGTTTCATTTTTGGTCCCTGAAACTTCAGCGAATTGGCTCTTTTGGTCCCTGTTGTTTTCACAGTTTGGTATTTTAGGACCATTTCCAGTTTTTGTTACAAATGAAGGGGTGTATTGATGCAAAAATTCCATTCCAGCCCCTGTCTTTCAGCAAGTGATAGTTTTTGCCCTATATTCAGAAAAGTTTACAAATTTGAGGGCTGGTGAATAGTTTTGAATTCTTTAACGCACATATTTTTTTCGTGAACAGAAAATTATGGATTCCATCAAGTCTTGGTGGTTCGGAAGGTCGTTTTTCGTGATATCATCAAATTTTTCACGACTTTTTCGGATTTTATACTTCATTGTGTATATCGTTTTGTCGCGGGGGAGCTTAGTAATTTTTTTATCCATTCAAGATCATTCTCATGACCATTTGAAGGCTTTATAATCATGTTTTTGATTATAAATCGGGGGAGAATTTGGTATGGCCATTCGAAATTGGATTTGTGACTTTTCAAAGTTGAAGATTTTTGATAAAGCTTGTGGGAGAATTATGAAGGTAGCTTTTACAACAGAAGTTCTTCATCGAGCTCTACTAAGGTTTTTACAAAGAAGTATCCTTTACAGCGGAAGTTTTTCATCAAGCTCTGCTAAGGACTTGTTATATCTCCGACTTCTTGTATTTTCTCGATCAAGTGGCATTACGAATCTTAAAGTTTGGGTTGTTACATGATATTTTTTGATGGCTTATATCATTAGCTTATTTGAAGATCGTTGTGACTTGGAGGGGGAGCTCTTCAAAGACAAGAAGTGATTCAGTTTCTTTGTTCTGAAATGGGTTTTTATGGCGGGTTTGGTTTTCATGAAGATTCTTTGGGATTACATTCGAAAATGAAGTTTAAAGACATTACTTCAGTGCTTGATTTATATATCCTAGAGCCCGTGCTTGAAGACTATTGAAGAATCAAGATTCGTGGATTGCTTCATATATTCCTCGTTGCAGATCTTTTTATTTGCTAGATGCTTGTTTTGGAAGTTAAAGCATTGTCATCCATTCCATACTTTGAGGGGGAGATTGTAGGGTTTCAAAGCACTCCATGGATGATGGCAATGGGCCCCTTTGATGAATTCTAGGTTAAAAGCCCAAGACTTGTCTTTTCCCTATAAATAGTCATGTATTATTCACAATTAGGGTCAAGAATATGAGGCAAGATGTAGCCGCCACGTGAGGTTTCTTATGTAGTGTTAGAATCTTTAGTCTATACTTTAAGTGTAATTCATTCCTCATATTTCAATAAATCGAGTGATCATTCGACATAATCTTCATTATTGTGTTTGTTCTTATTTTCCGCATCTTGTTCATCAAATCACAATTAGGGTTTCAATCCCAACATCCTCTAATGGCTTACAAACACCAATAGCAAGAAAGATGATTTAGGAGAGAGGAGAGGGGAGGAATTCGGCCAGAGTGTATCTACTTTAGATGGTGTGTCGAATTACCTCACCCCTAGGGTCTATTTATACTTGTAGACTCCTTAAGGGTTACAACCTAAACCCTAATTGGATAATCTTCTCTTAAGGCTATCCAAATCCATTCCATAGATAAGTCTTTGGACGATTTTAGCTATCCTATATCTCATAGAATTCGTCCAAAGCATATCCCAATGGATTTACAGTCTAAAGTTTAACTATCAAACAATTGACAGTTTATACCCCTTTATTTAATTAATCTCTTTAAGTCACCAAATTAATTCCAATTAATCTATGACTTATATTAATCAAATAACCATATATTATTCCTTATAATATTTACTCTCTCTTAACAAATCATCCATCAAGTTGCTATGGTGAAGGCAACCCAAAAGGACCATGCACAACCGGGTCAAATACTTGCCTAATATAGTTGCAGCCTTAGACATTATTCCAACACCTTCCTCATTACACCACCTTGGAAATTGCTTCCTAAAGCGTTCTGCAGGAGTCTCCACATGTTGTTGTGGCATGGCAAGTCTTTGGGATCTCTTGCGCTCCTTTAGGAATTGACGATATCGTCTCTTCCTTTCGATTGTTGCCATTTGTTGGTTTCCCATTTTGGTACTACCATTAGAACTCTCGACTCCTTTTTCGGTCTTGCTTGTGTTGCCTGAGTTGATGTGTGTATGGAAAGTTGTTACAGCAGCTGCTACTGCAGCTTGTAATGTAGCAGCGTCGATATGGAGGATAGGGGTTTCGTTGCTCGACTAATTGTTTCCGGATGACGACATGATTGTGTAACACGAAAGATAAAGATTTTGTGAGCAATTATGGTTGACTCTAGATGTACTTCATTGTTCAAGTAAAGAGTAAGACTATGTTCTCAAAAGTTTGACCTACATCCTTATGATGCAGTCCTAGTACGGATTGGAGGTATGTTCATGATAGTTTGACCTACATCCCTATGATGCAGTCCTAGTTCAGAGTAGAGGTATGTTTGTAGAATGGTCTTTAAACGTTTGTCGTTCAAGCCGAGGTATTATAGGTTGGTGGATAATATGATCCAACCTTTAAAAGAGGCTTGAAAACAGTTTTGGAGTTAAATTACCATAGTCCAATAACTTGACTAGATGGGGTTTCAGATAGACTCCAACGGTAGTAAAATGAAGGCATTTGAACAAAGAGTAACACGGAAGTTAGCCGACTTTCGATATCATTGATGTTTAAGATGTAATAGGTTTTGGGGAAATTGACCTTATTGTTGGTCATACATCATATTTGGAGTAGAAAAGTATTTGACAGCATAAAGACTTAACTAAGAGTACTTATAGTACAAGGTAGTCACATAAAAAGTACTACACAGAACATAGACAGGAACACGGTTCTTTAAAACAAAGAAGGAAGTAAGGTATCTCCTACTGGCGACGGTCACCCCTATGGTGAACCCTTAGTTCGGTTAGTTGACATTTCATATCAAGCAGGTATCTCTCGTACACCCTCTGGCGTACTTGGAGCTCTATGACTTTGGCTTGGGTTTAGCTAGTGCTTGTAGCAGGGTCTCATGGTTTCTCTCAGATCTCTCACTGGTGATCAAGGTGATTGGTGCGAATGGTATGCATTCTTGCATTGGTATTAACCTCTTCGATACATTGAGAAGTCGTCCTGCCCTGAATTTCGTTTCGGGCAACTCTACGGATTATGATTTGTAGGACTCTATCTGCTGAGATTCTTTCACTTGAGTGGTAGAAGCTTCGGTATCCATTAAACGGCATAGGTTGATCTTGCTTTTCGCTCCATGTTTCCAAGCATTCTACCCAAGGAGGCGTCAGGCCATGAAGAGTTGGACGGGGGTTAGGGTTTGAATTGGGGGCTACTGGGGGTAGGTTCTCATCCTCGAGTTCGGAGTTATCATCATCCGAAAGGTCTTCATCATGGTGATCATTCAAAAGGGAGTGGATGATCATTCTCTGGTTCTTCTCTGAACCATCCAACATTGCCTTTGATCGGGAAGTACGGGTTGTCGTGGGGATGGAGTCCAGCCATGTTATCTATACGAGAATTTAGGTAAAAAAATAACTATTAGACGAACTATCTAGATAATTATTAAATAACCTCCATTAGTTACATCATTATTTGTAAAGTGCATACCAGTTATATGTAATCAAAACAGGATAGGCTTTCGAATAAGTGAACTCAACTCCAAATTCACAAGGAACTGGGGTAAAGCAGAATTTCACAGATTCTAAGTCTATGCCATCCTAGTTACATATAACCTTAGTATATCCACTTAGCAACTATCAACTTAGAAATGAAGATCCTTTTTAGTTCTTAAGTAAATAATTATAGTAACACAAAATACTCCTATAGTATTTTAGACTTAGGTTACGTTATAATGTTTTCATTGTGGTAGTGTTGGTAAGTTTTTAGACTTGTTGCCACATCACCACCATTCTTGGGCATATGCTAACCACTCCTCGGACCAGCATAGTTGATCAGGATATGCCATTCCCAGGATTGACCATACATCCCTAAGCTTACTTGTGATATTCAACAATCGTAATACTTTTGTTCTTGTCATTGTGACACTGATTTTAGTATGAATGCAGGCATGTATACTTAATTAAATATTTTATTATTTAAAAGTATAAACTCTTGGTCAGAGTATTTTTAATCCCATTGTAGTTATAGTTAGTATATGTTTTATGGGTTGATATACCTAATTCGTTATAAACAATGCTCTGATACCAATCTGTCACACCTCAAAACCAAGAACGGCGGAAAAGTTCTGGGGCGGAGGACGTCATGTAATGTATTACAACAATGTAAAGTAGTAAACATGCAACAACATCATCCATTTTATTAATAGTATAATTTTAATTACAAGTGTGTTCTTTAATAATATACAACAATAAATGAATAATCAGAAAATAAGACGAGTTTGGACAGCTCCATTTTCACCAAAAACTTGGTCGTCGTACCTGTCTATTTGCGACCTGAGAATACAAGTTATTTGAAAGCGAGTATCAACCAAAAAGCTGGTGAATTCATAAGTATTAATGTGTTTTTGAATTGTAAAACTTGTAATGAAAGACTTCATATTGTTCTGAAAGAAAGTTCGTATAAGTGTGGAAATGTTTGTAAGTAATCGAAACCGTTTGCTAAGCCCTAGAAATCCCTATGATTCCTATTAGTATATGATGTGTTTAAAACTCACTTAGTTTTAATCCTACTTTAATTATCAAATAACACACAAAAGGCAGTGAACCTATCAATTGTGGTATAGCTAAATAAGCAGGGTATTGAACACAGGGAACGGTAAATTAAATTAAAAACTAATTCTATCTAAGTTGATTAAGAAATAAGGGTTTTTTCTCTAGTTTTACAAGACTAGAAACTTACTAACTATAACTAATTTAAGACTAGAAAATAACAATTTAACTAGATTCAATAATGGGAAAAGAACTTCTGTTTAGTTCAACTCAGTTAACTCTATGGTTGATTTTAAGGTAATAGTGCAATGGATTAATTCTTTCGTTGGTTACCGATTCAAGTGATTAGGTTCATGTTCACTACCCTAATCCTTAGCAAATAAACTAACTCAAACAGTGGCCAATTGCTTAATTTAATTATATTTACTAGATTAATTATTCGGGTTAAGTTAGACTTGCAATAGCTAATTAATTTATTATTCTTAATTAACCTCTTGTTTGATGGTCATCTTACAAGCTTGCACATGAATTTACTCAATTTTCTTATTAATTCTAGTTTCATATTCATTAATCCTAGACATATAGTATTGTGGTCACATATCATATGAGGTTGATAATCAATAGATGTTCATGCTAATCAATTATCTTCCTATTAATAGAAAATTAATTATTATTCATACACAAGGTTTATTTAGCAAGCTAAAATAACAAAAATTCACCAACTTGGAACTAATCCTACCAATCAATCAAACCATATTGTCAACTTTGTATCCCCAAACAGAAGTCTAAATATTTTAGTTCATAATTAAAGTAAATAACAGCAAACAAACAAGTTCAAGTTGCTTAATCATATTGACAAAACAAAAGAATAAGTAGAATGATGAAATTGTGCCTTAATTACGCCCGGAATTGAATTCTAGCTTCCTTTGTCGACTTCTAGGGTTCTTTTGGCCTCTTAATCGTAGCAAAGCACTTCTGAAACTTCCCAAAATTCTCCCCTCTCGATCTGTGGAGTTATCTTTAAATAAGCGACCCGACTCGTCGAGTCAAGTGGTGACTCGTCGAGTCCCTCTCACATTCTCCGTATTGCGATAACTATCTGGAATTCCTAGTCATTATCCTTCTGATTCCTCGACCGGACTCGTCGAGTCCAGGCTCGACTCGCCGAGTAGAAGCCCTTTTTAGGTGTTTTCCTTCTTCATTCAACTCTCGAGCTCCTAACCGCTTCTCCTGCTTCCTTTTGCTTATGAGCTTCATCTTTGGACTGAAAAACATAATTTAACACTTTTAAGTACCTTTTGTCCATAATATGCAATAATTTAGCTAATATATGAATAAAAAGCTATACTAAATACACACTAAATATGCACATATCAAAATACCCCACACTTGTCTTTTGCTTGCCCCCAAGCAAAACTGAATTTTAACACATTAGAATTATGTAAAACAACTCCAATCTAACCCAGCCATTATACCAAGACCGCAACGCATGCATTTGTGTCTAAAATTTTCCTAAAGAACCTCCCATACTCCAAATACTCACAATCCTCATAAACATTCGCCCACTCACCCCGAACTATGCTCTTTTTATGCAACCCTCCGAATCCATCCTTAGAAAACCTCTTTACCCTCAAGGTATTTTTAATTGAGCAACCCAAGAATACATATTCTAGAATTACAACTTTTCGATACCACTATGGAGCTTTTTGAATTCTTCACTTTCTTGAAAATTTGATCTTTGATATCTTTGAATTCACCAACTTGTATTGACTTTTGGTATCTTCAACTTTTTTGGATTTCTTGGAATTTTGATCTTTAGATCTTCAGTTCATTTGCTCCAAAATTCTTACAACTTTTCTAGTAATTCTTTTTTTTTAGATGTAACCTCACTTTTGTCACTCAAATCCCTACATGCTTAGGCAGGGGCGCTCAATATCAACCTTTATTGGCTAATGATAAAAAATTTCTTGGATACATTTCAGGTTTAGGCTGCTAAACATATTGCATCCCTCAGGCTGAGCAAGGTTGTGTTTTTGTCTCATGATTTCACTGAAATAAGGAAGCCACAAATGCACTAGAACGTATATAGGCTCAACTAAACATTTGGGTCTTCATGCAATTATCAACACAATTCTAACATGGAATCCTAATATTTTACCAAAATTTTCTAATTAAGTCCTAAATAATACTTTTGGTATGCAAAATTTTTAAAATTGACTATTATGTAACCAACCCCCTACCCCACACTTATGTGATGCAATGCCCTCATTGCATATGATGCATAAAAACATAAAATGAAAATAAAGAGGGAATTGGAACAAACTCCCGTGGGATAGCAGTGGATAGGTTGATCACTCTCATTTAAGCTCCAACTTCAATTAACTTTAGACATGGTATCATCTCATCCATGTCTTGGGTGTCTCGTCTCGTGTGGGTCACTCCAAATACGCGGAAATCAGTGTAAGATCTTCAAGAATAGATATGGAAGAATAAGTGAGCAAGTGGTACAAGTAGCAGCATCAAATCTGCAGTCCTTCGGTATAAAAAATGAACGACTCGTCGAGTCATATGGTGGACTCGTCGAGTACCAGCGCGCCTTCTCAGAATATGTGAAAATACAAGGCGACTCGTCGAGTCAGTCTAGTGCACTCGACGAGTAGGCCACTGAACGAAAAAAACTTGGTATTTTGCAACTGTTTTAGCCTCTAAAAACTTCTCTAACTCTTCCTCACGTTCGGACTCAATTGCTCATACCCCTAGGACCGGACTCGACACTTTGACGTTAAAATTCCGCTTCCTTAACTCGCTTTCACTCGTGATAACACCCGTTTGCTATAACTCTAAACCATCCTAAGCAAGCAATCCTAATCCAATCCTGAAAAATAACTAAAGCATACAATCATTAAACACAATAAAATCTTAAACAAGTCATACACACCAAATAAGAATAAAAACAAAACAAAAAATAAAAATTGTTTGATTAAAAATAAAAATCAATCCTCATCCTCCTCATCATCCGCGGCTCCATTTCCTTCGGCTCCACTTCGTTGCGCACCAATCACCTCATCCCAAGATGCAATAAATGGGTAATTTCCACCATCAATATGTGGGATATTGAAGTGGTCAAAAAGTCGAATATGGGATTGGTTGCTAAAGTTCAACCCCCACGCCATTTGATCCTCCATCCGCCTCATCTCCACATTGTACCAATCCATTGGTATGTCTTCATTCTCGACCGGAATCATTGGCGGCTCGTCCTCCACATCCCGCTCTCTTCGTGATCTTACCCTCCTTCCCGGTGCTTCGGGACCAACAACGGGGTCATCATTTGGGATGACATAATGGCCACCACCAAAGTCTTCAATTATCCTGATGCGTCGGAAAAGAATGGGATTGAACGGAGGTGTAGGAATCAATGTCATGAAGTTCCATGCACCGCGGTTCATCAACCCGAATGAGTTAGCCAATCGGGTGACCAACATCCCACCATTAATATGGGAGGTTTTGCGATCTTTGACCGCACCCTTCGAGAGGTATGAACCTAGACACCAAGGAATGTTGCAAAAGATGTCGGGTGTTATTATGCTCCATAAATAGAAGACGTCAAGGTTGGAAACCTTGTCATCATCTTTTCTTTGATTGATGGTGGACGAAATAAGGCGGTGGATCAGGCGGTGAGTTGGGGATCGGATGCTCCCTTCTTGTGCAGACTTTGGGATATAAACTTTGTTTCCAATGGTATTCCACCAGCCCGTACTTGTAACTCTATCGGGGAACACCATATGAGTGTGTGCCAAAAAGGCCGGAAAGATGTTTGTTGAAACCAAGGGCTGATCGTAGATCCCTAGTCGACAGGCAAGATACACCACCGAGCATTGACGATATTCGCCCCGAAGGCAAAAACTAAAGCTGGCCGGGTGATACACATCCACTCCCCCGGTAAAAGATACCGTGGAGAAAAATTCCAAACAAAGCTCTAAATAGACCGGCTCTTGTATACGGAAGACCCGACTCCACCCGTCACAGATCATTGTCTCGCCTTCATGTTGGAACTCCTTCAAAAGGTAAGGAGCTAATTCCTCCTCATATCGAACACTTTGCAGCCACTCCCAATCAATCCTGTTTGGCACATAAACCTCCTTCTTCTTAATATCAGATAGCTTCTTCTTCCATTTCCTCATTGTTGAAGCGGACTCAATTTGCGGGAAGTTTAGCCATGGAAACTCCCCTTGGTTGGCACTAGAACTTTGTCCCCTTCTGAACATGATTTCTGCAAAACAAATACACAAAACCCAGAAAACACAGAATATAATTAAAAATTGTCTTCTATCTGTAACTCGACTGGACTCGTCGAGTCCAGGCCCGACTCGGCGAGTCACGTAACCTGCACGAGTCGGTCGACGGGTCACTACAAATTGGACCATAAAACCTGTAAATTCTTTCAAGGGTTTTGTCTCAACACTTAGTATTGATGTATTAAGGCCAAAATAAGCATTCAAACAACATAATTCATGAAAAATCAAAACCCTAGAAATTTAGTACTTCTCAAAAACGGGTTTTTCATGCAATTGCTACCATGGATGGCCTTATAATCATGATCTTAACAGAAAATAGGAAGAAATTTGTTACCTTTTTGGATTGGGCTTGAGAAATTTGAAAGAAACTTGAAGAAGAATGATGAATGCTTGAGAGAGAATGAAAATAGCGACACCCGACGAGTGTGGTTTGTGAAAACTAAATCTTAGGGTTAAAACCCTACTTACCCAATGTAAAATTAATTTCGATTTTTTTTGTAAATAATACCGACTTGTTGAGTCGTGGTCAGACTCGGTGAGTCTGGTCGCGAAGTCAATTTTTTTCTGAAATCCATGTAGACTCGTCGAGTCGTGGTCAGACTCGGCGAGTCGCTTAAAAAAATGTATAATTTTCAAAATTTTGCTGTTTATTGTAAATCATTTCACCCCACACTTAGCCTATGCACTCTCTCAAGCAGACATGCTCGATGATTTGGAAGATTAAGATTCAAAAAATGAAGGGAAAATAAAAATAAAAATAAAAAGAAAACTAAAAAGTAAAAGAAAGCAAACTCTATATAACGGGTTGCCTCCCGCCAAGCGCTTCTTTTTGAGGAGTCATTAGCTAGACTCCTTCCCATCTACGTTTTGTCATCTTTGAGCATCGGGAACGCACACCTAATGTTTTGTCATCTCTTTTCTTTTTCATCGTCTCTTAAACCTCCTTCTCTTTAAATTTAATAACTTCACATTTCATAATGGTCCGTGCTTTAGGTTTAGTAGTGAATAGGCGATCAGATTCCTTCCTCCTTTCCTTTATCTCTTTGTTCGTTCCAGTGCTTAACCCTTCCTCGAAATGAACCGTATCAAGACATGCTACATCGGCGTATTGAACTCTCCTTTCCTTTCCTCTTTCTGTTGTTTGTTCTTCTAAAGAATCCTGTATATTATTGAAATCCAAGGTATGTGAAAAACTAGTAACAGGCAGATATAACTCGGCCAAGTGTTTGCCCAAATCGACTGGACTCGTCGAGTCCACTAAAGTGACTCGGCGAGTCGGTACGAATTCTATCGATTCTTGGGGTTTTTCTGAGTAGGCTCCTTCCAGTAGCTTTTCTAATTCATCCAAGTCCTTGTTAACATCTCCTTCTTCTTCAGAGTGTATCACAAACTTGCTTGGATCCTCTTTCATCATACATGCCAGTTCTTTTTCTAATATCTCATCATCCAATTGGATCATTGAGACTTCTTCAATCTTTTCTTCTTCTTGCTTGATTTCTGGAATAGCTTTAAACGTCACAGCCTCATCACCCACTCTCAATGTCAATGTAGACTCACTTATATCAATTAAAGCACACGCGGTGTTCAAGAAAGAACTCCCAAAAATAATTGGAATTTCAGGGTCTTCTTCCATATCAACAACCACGAAGTCTACTGGGAAAATAAATTTGTCAACTTTGATAAGGAGATCTTCACAAACGCCTTTTGGATGGATTATTGTCTTGTCCGCCAAATGGATATTCATATTCACCGGTTTTGGTTCTGGTAGATTCAACTTCTTATAGAATGACAAAGGCATCATATTGATGCTTGTCCCCGAGTCAACTAATGCTCGTGTGAAGACTTTATAACCAAATTGGCACGGAAGCACAATATTTCTTGGATCACCTTTCTTTTTAGGTAGCTCACTCATCAAGATTTCTGCAACTTCAGCCAAATCCTTCCTAGCAGCAAAAAGGCCCTTAAGCAAGTTGAAGTATTTAGGCGTTTGAAGTATTGTTTCCACAAATGGCACATTAACTTGTAGAGCGTTAACATGATTCATGAAGGTTCTGTATGCTTCAACTTTTTCTGCAGGCATGGCTTTGGTTGGGTATGGCAGTGGAGGCTTATAAGTTTTCAAAGAAATGATAGGTTTTTCATTTTCGCCTGGACTCGTTGAGTCCACAGGAGTGACTCGGCGAGTCGGGTCGGGTTTGGCTGGCTCCGATTCTTCTACCTTGTCTTCCTTCTTCTTGGAGATCCTTAGTGCTTCTGTGCATTTTTCTTCACTGTTGGAGGTTATTACGCTCACGTTCTCCATTCTTGGATTGGGTTCCGTGTTGCTCGGAAGTTGGCCCGGTCTTCTTTCATTCACTTGATGTGTAAGCCGTCCCAGATGTTTTTCAATGTTGAGAATGGATGCTTGCTGATTCCTCAACATGTTTCTGGTTTCTTGCATTGCTACATCGTGATCATTATGTCTTTTCTCGGACGCGGTTATGAACCTTGTGAGTATATCTTCTAAATTTGCCTTCTTTTCCGTCACCGGCTCTTCCTTTTGATAATATCCCCTTTCCCTCTGTTTGTATTTTTCCTCCTTAGCCTTTCTATATTCTTCATATGGGAGCCATTCCTTCTTCGGTTTCCTCCAGTCTTCATCGTATCTATCGCCACTGGAATAGAATACTTGAGCCTTTTTATTTCCATTTTCGTCTCGATCACAATCCTTCGTAAGATGGGGGCCGCCACAATTTTCGCATCCTACCCTAATAGCATGGATCGTTTGATCCATTTTCGTCATTCTTCGGTCTAGGCTATCGAGTTTAGCTATTACCGCCGCCATGCCATCGTTCACCGAGTTTACTGCTTCACGACTCACTTCATTCCTCGGATTGTGGTATTCTCTAGAGTGCTTGGAGAATTCTTCAATTAATTCCTTTATTTCCGGAGGTGGCTTTCGGGTGAGCGGGCCTTGTGAATCGAGTAGTTGCCTTGTGGTGACATTAACTCCATCATAAAAGATGGAGACCTCTTGTTGGCTATTAAGATCATGGTGGGGGCAATTTCTAAGTAGGCTCTTGTATCTTTCCCAAGCTTCATAAAGAGATTCTCCGGGTTGTTGGTTGAAGTTGGCAATGGCTTTCTTTAGCTTGGCTATCTTGGAAGGTGGGCAAAAATGATCAATGAACTCTTCTTTCATCTTGGCCCATGTGGTGACCGATCCGGGAGGGAGTGACTTCAACCAATCTTTTGCAGCTCCTTTAAATGTGACAGGAAGCATGCGTAGTAGCTGGATCTCGCGAGGCACATTGGGTACATTGAAGTAATCTGCCACATCATTTACTTCATCCAAGTGCTTATAGGCATCTTCGTGATCTCTCCCGTGAAAAGGGATCTCCTTGAGTTGAGCGAGAATATGGCCCTTTAGTTCAAAAGTAGCGGTAGCGGGAATTGCGGGTTGCATAAGTCCCGGGCCGGTGTCATCACGCATCCTCTTCTTCCATTCCCCCATGGGGATTTTGTCAATATTAGCCATAGCGGTGGCTAAATCGTCTTCAAACTCGGGTGTGTGCTCGTATGTGGGCTCGTTTTCTTCCTCGGTCTCGTACTCAGTGTCTTTTTGGATCGGGTCTTCGGTTGTCAACGATGCACTGGATGCTCCTGATTTGCAGCTCCTTTTCTTGCTAAAAATGGATTTGAGGTTTTTGAGTGGTGAGTTCTTTAAAGAAGTGTGTTCTCCAACGGTTTTGCCTTTGCTTCTTCTTAATGCGGTTTCCGGATCTTCAAGAGGGGGAACCAGAGGCGTATCAGATCCTCGGGTCATGAACCAACTGCAAACAAAACAAAAAACGCGTAAAAAGAACAAAAGAAAATTATACCTGATTCAGCGTCATACTCGCCGAGTCTGGGCGAATGCACTCGGCGAGTCCATGGTAAAATCAGTTGTTTTTTTTTTTTTTTTTTTTTTTTTTAATACCTAAAAACTTAAACAGAAATTAAACAGAAATTAACTTTGTGTAAGATGAATCTTACACAAAGGATCGATTGAATTAGAATTTTAATGCTAATTTTAGAATCGTTCCCCAGCAACGGCGCCAAAAACTTGATGTGTGTAAAACTCACTTAGTTTTAATCCTACTTTAATTATCAAATAACACACAAAAGGCAGTGAACCTATCAATTGTGGTATAGCTAAATAAGCAGGGTATCGAACACATGGAACGGCAAATTAAATTAAAAACTAATTCTATCTAAGTTGATTAAGAAATAAGGGTTTTTTCTCTAGTTTTACAAGACTAGAAACTTACTAACTATAACTAATTTAAGACTAGAAAATAACAATTTAACTAGATTCAATAATGGGAAAGGAACTTCTGTTTAGTTCAACTCGGTTAACTCTATGGTTGATTTTAAGGTAATAGTGCAATGGATTAATTATTTCGTTGGTTACCGATTCAAGTGATTAGGTTCATGTTCACTACCCTAATCCTTAGCAAATAAACTAACTCAAACAGTGGCCAATTGCTTAATTTAATTATATTTACTAGATTAATTATTCGGGTTAAGTTAGACTTGCAATAGCTAATTAATTTATTATTCTTAATTAACCTCTTGTTTGATGGTCATCTTACAAGCTTGCACATGAATTTACTCAATTTTCTTATTAATTCTAGTTTCATATTCATTAATCCTAGACATATAGTATAGTGGTCACATATCATATGTGGTTGATAATCAATAGATGTTCATGCTAATCAATTATCTTCCTATTAACAGAAAATTAATTATTATTCATACACAAGGTTCTTTAGCAAGCTAAAATAACAAAAATTCACCAACTTGGAATTAATCCTACCAATCAATCAAACCATATTGTCAACTTTGTATCCCCAAACAGAAGTCTAAAGATTTTAGTTCATAATTAAAGTAAATAACAGGAAACAAACAAGTTCAAGTTGCTTAATCATATTGACAAAACAAAAGAATAAGTAGAATGATGAAATTGTGCCTTAATTACTCCCGGAATTGAATTCTAGCTTCCTTTGTCGACTTCTAGGGTTCTTCTAGCCTCTTAATCGCAGCAAAGCACTTCTGAAACTTCCCAGAATTCTCCCTCTCGATCTGTGGAGTTATCTTTAAATAAGCGACCCGACTCGTCGAGTCAAGTGGTGACTCGTCGAGTCCCTCTCACATTCTCCGTATTGCGATAACTATCTAGAATTCCGAGTCATTATCCTTCTGATTCCTCGACCGGACTCGTCGAGTCCAGGCTCGACTCGCCGAGTAGAATCCTTTTTTAGGTTTTTTCCTTCTTCATTCCACTCTCGAGCTCCTAACCGCTTCTCCTGCTTCCTTTTGCTTCCGAGCTTCATCTTTGGACTTAAAAACATAATTTAACACTTTTAAGTACCTTTTGTCCATAATATGCAATAATTTAGCTAATATATGAATAAAAAACTATACTAAATATGCACATATCAGTATAGATGAAATCTTCTACCAAGACCTAGTTGTTTTGAAAGTAGTCTTGTACCAAGACCCAACTGTTTTGAAAGTAGCCTTCTACCAAGACCCGACTGTTTGACAAATATTATTAATATAAGAAATCGTATCCTTTAGTACTAGGACACTTAAATATGATTCACCTCATTGGTTATGTGGATGAGTCACAAGATAATGGTAATAATATAACTAACTTACGTATTATCCCTTTATACTAGGATAACTAACAGTGTTAACTTTAGACATTCGTAGATGTACATTTACCTCTGTTGCTAACAGCTGGGTGTACGAATAGTTAGTCCCTTAAAGTATACCTGTAATGGTATCAACCGAATACATCCTTGGATGTGCATTTACCTCTGTAGCTAACAGAGATCCTAGGAATGGTTAATCCCGTAAAGTATCCTTTGGTACTAGGATATAAAGTCCAATCTATCTCATCGATGATGTGATTGTATCACAAGGTAAAGATAGAAAGGAGATCTATATAATAGTATCTAGACATATAATATGTAATACTAATTTGCCATATAATATCTATGTAAAAGTATTCATGTGTAAGTAGTCATGTAAAAGTATTCGTGTAAACGTACTCATGTAAGCGTATCTATGTAAGAGTATTCATGTATAACTATTCATGTAAAAGTATTCATGTAAACGTACTCATGTAAGCGTATCTATGTAAGAGTATTCATGTATAAGTATTCATGTAAAAGTATTCCTATAAATATATCCATGTAATGGGAATCTCTGTAAGAGTATCCCTTCATATAGCATGTAGTCTAGACTCATGAATGAACTGACTCTGGCGTAATTTCTTATAATAGGGATAATGTTTTGTATCCACTAAACTATTCCTATAATAGTTTACTAGAATGTAATTGATGAGTGTCCAAGTAGGTTTATACACCCTTGCTACCCAAGAGAGTCAGATCAGAATTAACTGATGGAACATTTATGACTATATATGTACACATGATATATAACAAATATTTAAACGACCTTCGGACGGGTACCCGATATCCCACCAGACCACATCCAAATCGAGGAAAAGGAAACAGGGTGGATAGCCTTCCTAAGTCTTTTAAACATTTCTTATATAACTATACATATAGAGGCATGCAATTTATAATATAAAAGCATAAAAGAAGTTTTCTAAAACCGTTGAAAAGTCTAATAAAGAATTTGTGACTTGATGTCAGTTTATAAAACGATTCGAAAACAGTTGACAGGATAGTTTATGTGTAAGAAAACCTTTGTTTGATGCACAACTATAACATATTCAAAAAAACAGACATACAGTTTGTAAGACAATTTCTAAAAGTGTTTTAACATGTAAAAACGTTTGTGAAAGCTATTTGAAGTACATATAAAAATGTTCGTTTGTTCTTGTATATGAATGTATCTCCTTGAAATAGTATTTCTAGTATGTAAAAGTTCGTGATGTTCTCGTAAAACTATACCTATTATAGTTTTCTAAAAGTGTGTGTCGTTTGTATAGAAATCCCTAGGTGAAATGCTCGCTTGTTATGAAAAGTATAATTTTTGTAGTGCCTAAGATGGACACATATACATACAGTATAAGCAGAGTGTTTGATTTATACATATATAACAACATTTTTCATTTCAAAAGATATGATGTTATCGTGATATATTTTGCATACGAAAGTTTCCCTATAATAGTTATAAATCACATATGATTCCGTTGATAAAAAGTTTATAATAAAACTTCACATAAGACACAACAATAATCGAGTATTTTACTTGTATTCCCCCCTTAAAATCATATAAAAGTATTTATAAAACATTTAAAAGTGTAGTTTGTAGGGGTATGAACTCACATGATTGATTGAAGAAAGTGTGACGAAAACCGAGCAGAACTTCTACTCAAGAGAGCGGATCTCTCGAGATTCTCGGGAATCTCGGGAATCTCGGGGGCGTAAAACTTCCTTCCGAGCTTGGATATGAAAACCGAGACTTTTGGATTGTTCCGAGGGTTGAAATGCAGAGCTTCGGCACGAGAAGGGAAGGAAATTAGCAAGAATGGCCAGCATCCTCGCACCCTTTATATAGAGGCTGAAAGCCTCGCATACGTTGGATGTACGCTTGTACGCGGAGCGTACGCGACGTCATGGATGACGACATCCTCGGTCGAAGCATCGGAGCGACGTGGACGAACCGGAGCCTAGGATCCGAGCACGCTGGGCGTACGAGGGTACGCTAGGCGTAACCTAGATTGGTCCGATGACTCCTCCTTGGGATAATACTGGATTTTGAATTTAATTTATATTTTAATTATTTAGTAAACTTCAAAAATTCATATCTCCTTCATAAGAATTCCGTTTTTGATGTTCTTTATATCCACGTGTAGGTGAGACCACGATCTACAACTTTCGTGTAGACTTCGTCGGCTAATTTTGAGTTTATTTTAATATTATTTTTAATAGGCCGGGACAGGAAAAGTCCGTTAAAATTTCATAACTCCTTCACCCGATGTCTGTTTTCGCCAGACTTTTTACCATTGTAATACCATTGATGAGATGTTCGATTCTCGTTTAGGTCATGTTGGCAAAAATCCGCTCGATCTCGATTTCGAGTTTTTAGCTGTCTACTGTTATGTCTGAAACTTCGAAAAATCACAACTTCCTCATACGAAGTCAGATTCGGACGTTCTTTTTATGCACGTTTACGGTTTAATGATATCTAAAACTTTCATTTAGATACCTAAGGCTAAAAATTATTGTATTGAAACTTCGCGTTTTACGTCTATCAGTGTTGCCGATTTTCGCTGCGAATCTTAGATTGGTCATAACTTCTTCGTTATAACTCCGATTTTAGTGTTCTTTATATGCACGAAAACCTTAATATGATTCCTACCACTTTATTTAACCCAAATAAGATTTTAGGAAAGTTAAATTTTTACCTATATTTGACTGGTGTTATATTTCATTGTCTCAAAATATTGGGTTGTCACAAAGACAAAAGTCCAAATCTCATACAAAGTCCAACATTCGCCCAATTTACCAAATTGGGCCCACTTAACCAAATGGGCCTAGGACCAATATCCATAGCAATAATTGGGCCCAAAATACTTTATCCATAAATTCCTAGACTTGGCCCAATAACCAACTGCCCACCAACGGCCCAAACTCAAAAGCCCAAAATGAAAGTCCAACAGGAGGAGTACGCTGGGCGTACCCTCCTTGGTACGCGGGGCGTACAACATTGTTCACAAAAGGAAATGGGGCACTGGCCCGCTACGCGGGGCATACTCATGGGTTACGCGGGGCGTAACTACGAGATTCATTAAGTCATTCTAATCTCTTAATGGCTTAAGCTCTTAAGCTCAAACTTCAGATCCCTTGGCCAAATATGATTAGAATCAATAAAGTCTCAAACTTTATCACTTGGGACGTCCATAAGCTCTTATTCCAAGGTCTTAATCCATTAAGACCTATATATCTCACACATGGAACAACTACAGCCCTTAGGACCTCATTTTTCTCACTCAAGACCTCTCCAAAGGTCTGAAAGGACAGGTAATCTTGACGAATTCAATACATGCAACAAGGTGAGGGCTTTTGGGACAAGAACGATGTCAAAGCTTCAAAATACATAGATCTACACAATATGAATGTCAAGCAAGAAGCTTTATACCTGAAACAAGCTCCAAAGGATGGTATCTCTTCAGATCTACAAGCTCCAATCGTTCCTCTTCTTCCTTGACAACTTCTTTTTTCTCCTTCAAGCCTTTCTTTTGCCAAAATAAGCTTTCCAAGGTCAAACACACCCAATAATGGAGGGAATACGAGTTCTAGGGTTTTATGAGGTTAAGGATGAGCATAAGGAGGCTAAGGGGTGAACCATCATGTTCCTTATATAGTGGCTGGCCTAAATTTGGGTTTGAGTTTCCGAGAGTACGCTGGGCGTACTCATCCGGCCATCCCGCATACATCACACCATTACGCTGGGCGTACGTCCAGCTTACGCTGGGCGTACCCAGCTAGACTTCAAAACACATGCATGCCATGCATGCATGGGACCCTTTTTCCACTTATACCACAAAGAGCTATAAACAATGATCAACTTCAAAACACCGCAACTCCTCTAATCTAAACCCACTCCCAAATAACTTTACATTCATACGGGGGTGACGAGAAGCCCAATGCTTCTAACACATACACTAGCCCGAAACCTTCTCGGGTGAAACTCATTTCTCGTAAAAGGACCAGAATTACCTTCCTCTTAAATCTCAGGGACTCATAATTAAACACTTAAAGAACGGGGTGTTACAAAAATCTCTCACTATACTAGTTTGTATCTTATATGATAAGATGACGTTACACAACAAGAAATAAGCACATTAGCGACGTCATCTTTAGTGACGACGCCATCTTTTTGGGACAACTATAGAAAAACGTGCCTTTTGTCATTGTGACAAGAAGGCTTTGTTGTTAAAGGTGGCATCACTAATGGGCTCCAACCTGTAATGTGTTCCTCCCACATGAAGCTGGATCGTGACCGTCCATCTTCAACATGATGCATCAGTTCGAGTTTATTGTCTTCGCACAGAATAGGGCAACGTAAGTTGAAATGACAAATCATCTTTAATGTTGGTGATAAGCATGAACGAAATCATGGCCCTACGTTTTTTTTGGAGGAAACGACTAATAATCACGGAAGAAGGCATGTAAGTCTCCCTCAAAAATTTCACCGCTATCTCCTTGGCAGTGCTGCTAAAGGGTAAGCCCCTTTATCCTCCTTCGTCCCTGACAAGCCATTTATTTGTGCATATTATTTCCCTCTCACAAAAATTTTGACGAAGGCTGGTTCTTGAAAACTCGGTGATTCAATTTACCAGCGTAATACACTTACATAAACCACCACCAATCAATGACTACTTCTTGGTCAGTGATTTTCATGTTATTTTCGGCGATTTTGCCAGCGCCGATCACCACCTGCCGCCTTCGTCGACGTGTGTTCGGTGTTTCTTTCTCTCTTTCTCTTATCTTATAACCAATTTTTCACCTTGATAACTTTTTTCGGTGTTTTAAAGGGACTTGCTATACCCATGTTGTCTCTAGTGAATACAACCACCACAACACCATCACCGTCAGCACCATCTTCGGCGAGCCTTAATTTCTTCCATGATATGTTTTTTTCTTTTAATTTTCTGTTCTGAATTCAATATTGTAACACCCGTCAAATGTTGGTCAACAAAAGTCAATTGTGTGTATATTATGTCAAATAGGTGAAATGTGATTTCCGTAACATCCCTAATGTATTATTGCATATTACAATTCTACGTACGCTATATTGAATCCATTATTGAATAAATGTTTTTATTGCGATCAATAAACTACGGTAAAATAGCAATTCGATAAAACACACAAATATTATCGGGTATTAGGTAATATTCATGACACGGGGTCAACATGTTCACAAAGCCATAAACATGTTTCAAACATCATATGATCTATTATTTAGCTTGATACTCCGATTAATTATCAGAAAAAGATCATACATCAAGAAGATAGGAGTTATCACTTTTAATGCTCACATTTTATACAACGAATTTCAGAAAAACAATTTGATTATAAGGTTATAATATTATTGTTAATAATATTAAATAAAAATATTTTATTAATTATTTAACCATACAAATTTCTCAAATTCCACCACATTTTATAAAAATGCACAACTTTTACAAAAAAGGATAGTTTTTTTTTTATTTATTTTTTTTTATTTTTTTTTATATAAAAACTACAATAAGACTAATGGTGTTCCTTTTTCCCCACCATATCCCAACCTCCAACATAATCATGACCTCTTTATATTAAAGAAATCAAGAAACCATACAATGAAAATAATAATCCATAAGCCTTACTTGATTATTTTAATCAAAGGGCTTTACTTGAATATAAAAATGGAGAAGGCTTACCTCTTCCCTTTCCCATGAAGCTAATGCGGGCCCTAGTGTGGAGGATCGGGCTCTTCCGTTCCTATAGGTCCATGATCGTGTGACTAAAGGGGCTTCATGGAAATAACCATAACTTTGGCTACGAATCTCCATTTCGGGCCTACAACCAGTCAAATCGAAGCATGGAGCAAGGAGCACGTCTAAATAAGTTCCCAAAGAGGACTTACCCATTTTGGAGTCCAAAAATCGCTTTCTAAATGGAGTTATGAACAATTTTGTTATTTTTCCTTAATTTTTTGGTTGTGTTTTTGGGTTTGTATTTGGCCCATGGACTTTTAGGGATTCATTTTAATTTCTACTTCTTATTTAACTGTTTTTGATGTAATTTGGATGGTCGATCATCAATTTTATGAACTTTCAATTTTCTCCCAAATTCTGTGTGTTAACCCAGATTTTGAAGCCAATCCCACGGTATTCGTAGAATCAACGTGGTTTGAAGAGATTGTTCTGGCTATTCTTTTAGAATCAACAAGTTCATTCTTGGTTATCTTTGTGTTGTTTTTTTGTGCTGCATCAGAAAGCCACCCCACTCCTGCTCCCCTCTCCTATCTTTAAAACTCAACCAAAAGGCCTTCTCCCCACCCTTTCTACATCTTTAAGCTTCTTACGCTCTCTCTAGTGATTCCATGAGTTCCAAGTTGTTTCCAAGTGTTTTTGCAAGTCTTTTGGTAAGTGTTTCTTTCAAATTTTCAAGTTCTATCACCCATCCATCATCATCTTTTGGTTAGTTTACTCATAATCTTTAATCATAAATCGTAGGAAAGAATCGTGAAGTTCAAGGAGGTGTTGTCTTCTAAAGCTCGAATTCTACCTCATCTTTCTCACCATTTCTTGCCATCTTCATGTGAAAGCATAGAATGTGAGTTAATACCCTCATTTCTACTAGTTTTCACTCATTTTACACTTTTGGGGGAGGTTACATGCATGTTTGTGTTCGTTTTATGAAGATATATACATAAATTCATGTTTTCAAAGAAAGCACACAGGTCTCGTTCCCTTATACGCACAAGTTTATAGTATTACATCTATTGTATGTGTAACACCCAGAATCAGAAAGACGAAGAAAGGAAAGGAAAACCCTAAGTCAAGGGGTCAACTCGTCGAGTCCATAGTTGAACTCGACGAGTCGAAGCGAGATCCGGGTCGGAGAGTAAGTGATTGACTCGACGAGTCGGAGAGTAGACTTAGCGAGTCCGGTCTGGATTGGGAAGACTAAATTCAGGACTTGGTGCCCTATTTAAACATCTCATCCTCTTCCCTATGGTTCCTTTACAGTTTCTCTCACCCAGAATACCGAACCCTAGCCACCATATCCATTTTTGAGCAAGATCTAGCCTTGGTGAAGTGATTGGAAGCTTGGAAGAGAAGCAGGTTCATAGTGGTGCAAGAGGAAGCCTTGGATACACAGTTGGTGTGGATTTTCAGATCCTTTGAGGTAATAAGTTGACCCTGTTTCATTTACATCTATCTTATGGTTGAGATTTGGGCATTTTGAGTATGGAGGAGATCTATTTCGAGTTTGGAGTAGATCTGAGGTTGCTACCTCAGATCTAGGCTATTAAGGATCCAGAAAGCCATAAAGTTTATGAAAATAAGTTGTTGGTGAAGCCCCTTGGTCTCAAACCCTAGCTCTAGAGTGATTCAAGCCCATATCTCTTTGGTTTCGCATAATGTTTGCAACTTTATCTGAGGAATAGACTTGGGCAGAGTGGATCTATGAGTTGGAGCCCCTACATGACTCGAAAAGCCACTATATGGATTAAGAACTGAAGCGGCTCGACGAGTCACATGGGTGAACTCGGAGAGTTGGATGAAGATGGGCATGGACTCGATGAGTTAGAAGAACAACTCGGCGAGTCTAATGAAGATTGTCATAGACTCGGCGAGTTAGGTCGCGGAACACTAACCCTTTCCGGGTTAAGACTTAGATCAGTGAGTTGGGTGGTGACTCAGTGAATTGGGCAGGATGGGACTCAGAGATCGTTGAACTCGACGAGTCTTGGGGTGACTCGGCGAGTTGAGTCGTATTATGGGAGTTTCTGAATTCATGGACTCGACGAGTCTGGGGGTGACTCGGCGAGTAGAGTCAGTCAGGAAGGTTGACTTTGACCACGACTTGGACTTTGTCAAGAGTGGAATTAGTCGGATTCTAGTGTTCTGTTTGTATCTAAGTGTTATGTATATTGATATTGGTAGCTCGGGGAGCTAGTGGAGCAGCGGTTCAGAGCATGTCGAACAGCAGTCAAAGGGTTATCATCAAGAGTTCTGCAGTGCAAGTGAGTTTCTCTTTGTGTGAATGGGTCTAAGGCCACAATGTCGGCCCATCTAGATATGAGTAGGAAGACCCAGGGGTTAGCCCTAGGCACTGTATGCCAGTATGATATTTAGGACCAAGGTCCATTGATAGCGGGCGGGTGCCCAAGAAATGGTTTGCATGATAAAGTATACTTGTTGTCTGTGTGATACTTGTATGTGCCTGGTAGGGAGGTGAGTGTGAGCGAGGTGCCGTATCTCACCAATAACAGAGTATGGACGATGTTCCACATCTCATTAGCAGTAGAACAGGGGCGAGGCCCAAGTTAAGGAATGAGTGAGTGTGGGCTGGGCCCATATCTCACTATTAGTAGGAGCGTGGACGGGGTTCCATGAAGCCTCAGTAGCAAGACAGGGGCGAGGCCCAAGATAGGCGAGGCCTTAGGACAAGATCAATTAGTATATGTTTAGCTTATGTGTTGTGATATGTTCTATGTGCTATTATATGTTAGCGAGTGAGGCCCAGTGACAGGTGAGGCCTAAGTGAAACAAATATGTATCCGAGCGAGGCTCGAAGCCAGGCGGGGCCGTTGTAGTGGGCGAGGCCCGAAATAGCAGGCGTGGCCTAGTATGTGTTGTATGTGTTTATGCAGGGTATGTAGTAGGTTGGGGAACTCACTAAGCTTCATGCTAACGATTTTCAGTTTTGGTTTCAGGTACTTTTGGTAGCAGAGGGAAGAGCTCGGGGTGATCGCATGGTACACACCATTGATTAGTCAACATGGGATGTTTTACTCTGATGATGAAAATATGTTTTGAAATTGATACTCTGAATTCATGTTCTGACTTATGATATGTTTTACGAATATGGCTTTGGTAATGATTTAAAGAAAAAATTTTGGTACAGATTTTTGGGATGTTACAGTATGATTGATAATATCTTTATCCGTTGGATAATATTATTACACATAGGATAACTGCAAACCAACATTTTTACGAAAAGTCTAGTTTTGAATGATTAAAACATTACGTTTACACATTGGATAAAACTATTATCCCTTTGATAGTAACATTATCCATTGGGTAATTCTATCACACATTCGGTAACCAGCATACATTTAGAACAATACATTGAACATGGAAAAGCTCTGATTTCATTTACAACTAGAATTACATACTTTCGATGGGTTATGTGAGGCATTTCTTCAACCGTTATGCTAAATCTCAAACCTTATAATCGTTAAATATTAAGTGAGATGGAGAATTGTGTATTGATCTATATGGGATTGACAACCCGCACCTAAGCTGCTAGCTATAGCTAGACCGACAGGTCTGGGGTCACAATTGGCTTAACATTTCACGCTATCCGAAGAAGCATCGTGGCAGGCAGCATTACAGTCGATAGCTTGATTATAGGGGCTCACTATAACATCGAATAGTAAATTCTAGAGCAAGATATAATATAAGTATGGTTATTTACTTATACACAACATTTATAAGTATGGTTACTTACTTATACACAACATTTATAAGTATGGGTATTTATTTATACACAACATTTATAATTATGGCTATTTACTTATATACTACATTTATAAGTATGGTTATTTACTTATACACTCGATTTTTGGATAATAAAAATCAAATGATAAGTCACATTTTTATAAGTTTAGAAGTTATGGGAACTTTTATTTTATAAATGCTTTTGGATATGTACTACACACATACATTTTTCTTTTATACTAAAGGCATACAAATACAAAAAAATTTACAAGATAGAGATACGATCTTCATCTATGGAAAAATATCGGATTTTCTACAATTTTAACTCTTATTGTAACACCCGTCAAAATAGGTCAACAACAATCACATGTGATTAGGTCAATCAAGTAATGCGATTTTGTTAAACAAATAATGTAGTAAAATCACTATGTACTTCATGGTAATTCTAATACAAGTATGGTCTTTCATACATACTTTATAGTATAAATACGACTCCACAAACAAAGAGAACGTCTAAATCTAAATTCGTGTAAAGAAGTTATGATAAGTTCTAACGCTATAGATCCTTATAACAAGAGGAATTTAAAATACAATTAGAATTAGCTATTGGAATCTAATAGAGAGTTGTAGTACTCGAAATTACCTACGCGTGGATATATAGAACGTCAAAAACGGAGTTCATATGCAAGAGGTACGACCTTCCGAAGTTACAGTTGTCATAGAGCATGACACTGTTGGGTTTTGAGCAATCTAACACTTCCTAAGTGTGCATGCAACCCTAATAAACCTTGGATCTATGTTTGTCTAAATACATGCAAAATAATAAATTTTCCAAGGTTTATAACCTATCTAACACGGCATGGGGAACATTTCAACATAAAAGAGTTAGAAGAGATTACATACCTTTTGATGAGTTTGGTTCTAAGGAGTTTGAGGGCCGAGCACCAATAGTGTGAATGCCTCAAATGGAATCACAAAACACCACAAACTCTTTGAAAACTTTGAGAGAGTATACACACTTGTATAAATTCGGCCACACACAAGCACACACACACTAGTTCACTAGATGCCATTTCATGCTCCATAAGCATGTTTATATAGTGTACATGGTTAGGGTGAAACCCTAATAACCCATGTCTTTTCCTTTCCAAGGATCCATGGGTTAAAAGCTCCATGGATCATCCATGGACTTCCATATAAGCCTAGCCCATTAACAAATGAGTCTTAGCCCACAGTATATAAAACAAATAGCCCATAATCTAATTAGTCTTCCTTTTAATCTCTAAATTAATTCATAATTAATTTAAGACTAAAACTAATTAAATAACATAACTTCATATTACTATATTATAACTTATAATATATTAATAAACATATGTGTATAACTCTCATAAAATTATCCATAATAGTTTGGATGAGATGCAACCCAAATGGACCATGCCGGTCAGGTCAAGTATATACCAAATAAGTTATGGAATTAGACACCTTATCCAACAGACTCCCACTTTGATAAATCTAATAACTGTATTTTCCTATATAACTTCAGGAACCAACCAACAATCGTAGCTCTCGAAAACTCCGTCGAACTATGAAGCGCCATTTTAAGACAAGTGATCACATAATCCTCTGTTCTCATGATATCAGCCGGACAAACACATGGAACTATGTCTTGCTTATTGTCTAGCAGTTGTTTCTCGATTTTCCGATTTGTTTGACGAAGAACTTCACTGAACACATCGGTTTAGTTCTGACTGGGCCCGGTACATGGGTCAACACAAAATCATCGAGGGGCCCAGATATCGCTTCTATTTCTAGAAGGAACAGATAAACTTCGACTGATATGCTTGTTCTACTACTTATTGAATTGTACACAAAGGCACGTTTTATAACATCAAGTTACTGATGCGTTTACGTGCAATCAATGCACAACCAACTCATAGGAAACAACTCATATCTCTAGTTTTAAAGATTTATATGATGTTATCGTCTCACGATCGCTCGAGATAAATTCCATGAAGTGATACAAGTGAGCGTGGGTTTATACCAATACTCATAACTTATGAATGTTGCAGCAACCATTGCCATGTCTAAACACCTTTTAGCCATCTACAAACCCAATTCATGACAATCTTGATTCATACCTACTTCCGACGTATGATCGATTATGGAGGTTTGAATAAATTAATTATTCTGGAAGTCAAAACATGCAAAACTGAAACAATAGTAAATAATTGACAATGATAGTAACATTTTACTCATAAATAAATCACAAATTTTATTCATCATCAAACGTCGATTACATTTTACAAGTTTCAGGAAAACTATCTAATCTGTAAAACTAATATCGTCCCTCAGCCCGATGCGTCTCACATGCTGAAATTGCTTAATCCTCGTCAGTCCCTTCGTAAGGGGATCTGCAGGATTCTCATCCGATGATATCCTCCTTGCCACGAGGAGTCCTTCTTCAATCTTGTGTCTTATGAAGTGAAATTTTCTGTCAATGTGTCGGGATCTGCCATGATCTCTTGGTTCCTTGGCTAAGGCAACCGCACTATTGTTGTCACAGAAAATTTCTATAGGTTCCTTCGTAGCTGGTACAACTCCAAGGTCTCCGATGAAGTTCTTTAGCCATATCGCCTCCTTTGCTGCTTCACTCGCTGCTATATACTCTGATTCATAAGTCGAATCAGCCACCGTCTCCTGCTTGGAACTCTTCCAAGAGATTGCCCCTCCATTTAAGGTAAAGATCCAGCCTGACTGAGAGCGGAAATTATCCCTATCAGTCTGAAAACTAGCATCACTATACCCTAATACTCTCAAGTCATCACTCCCACCAAGGGTAAGGACCCAATCCTTAGTCCTCCGTAGGAACTTGAGAATGTTCTTTACCGCGGTCCAATGAGCCTTGCCAGGGTTCCCCTGATACCTGTTGACCATGCTCAAAGCAAATGCTACATCAGGGCGAGTACAAGTCATAGCATACATGATCGAGCCAACAACGGAAGCATATGGTAGTTGGCTCATCTCAGCTATCTCTGCCTCCGGACTCGGACTCTGAGTCTTACTCAGTTTGGTATTTCTTTGGATCGGTAAATCTCCTTTCTTGGAATTCTCCATGTTGAACCTTTTCAACACCTTATCCAAGTAGGTACTCTGACTAAGTCCAATTAGTCTTCTACTCCTTTCTCTTAATATCCTTATCCCTAGGATCTAGGCAGCCTCCCCTAGGTCCTTCATAGCAAAGCACTTCCCAAGCCGGGACTTAACCTCCTGCAAGGTTGGGATGTCATTTCCTATAAGTAGTATGTCATCCACATACAGTACCAAGAAGCTAACTATACTCCCACTAGCTCTGACATACACGCAAGACTCATCTTCGCTTCTCGAGAAGCCAAACTCTTTTACCTTCTAATCAAAACAAAGATTCCAACTACGAGATGCTTGTTTTAATCCATAAATGGATTTCTCAAGCTTGCATACTCTATTGGGGTACTCTGCACTGACAAAACCCTCTGGCTGATTCATGTACACATCCTCAGCCAACTTTCCGTTAAGGAAAGCGGTTTTGACATCCATTTTCCATATTTCATAATCATGAAATGCTGCGATGGCTAGCATAAGCCTAGTAGACTTAATCTTTGCTACCGGCGAGAAGGTTTCATCATAATCAATACCTTGAGTTTGAGTAAAACCCTTCGCAACCAGTCGAGCCTTATAAGTATGCACTTTTCCTTCCATGTCTGTCTTCTTCTTGAAGATCCATTTGCACCCGACTGTTTTACGGCCTGGTACATGGTCAACCAAGTTCCAAACTTGATTGTCATACATGGACTGTATCTCGCTGTCCATAGCCTCCTTCCATTTAGCAGACTTCGGGCCTGCCATGGCTTCGTTAACACTTCTGGGTTCATCCAAATTTACCAATGTACTATCACTGATAAACGTATCACCTTCCGCAGTAATATGAAAGCCATAATAAAACGAAGGTGTGTTTCTAACCCGTGTAGAACGCCTCGGAGGTACAGACTCGTCACCTTCTGGGTTCATCCAAATTTACCAATTGGCTCTGATACCACTGTTGGGTTTTGAGCAATCTAACACTTCCTAAGTGTGCATGCAACCCTAATAAACCTTGGATCTATGTTTGTCTAAATACATGCAAAATAATAAACTTTCCAAGGTTTATAACCTATCTAACACGGCATGGGGAACATTTCAACATAAAAGAGTTAGAAGAGATTACATACCTTTTGATGAGTTTGGTTCTAAGGAGTTTGAGGGCCGAGCACCAATAGTGTGAATGCCTCAAATGGAATCACAAAACACCACAAACTCTTGGAAAACTTTGAGAGAGTATACACACTTGTATAAATACGGCCACACACAAGCACACACATACACTAGTTCACTAGATGCCATTTCATGCTCCATAAGCATGTTTATATAGTGTACATGGTTAGGGTGAAACCCTAATAACCCATGTCTTTTCCTTTCCAAGGATCCATGGGTTAAAAGCTCCATGGATCATCCATGGACTTCCATATAAGCCTAGCCCATTAACAAATGAGTCTTAGCCCACACTATATAAAACAAATAGCCCATAATCTAATTAGTCTTCCTTCTAATCTCTAAATTAATTCATAATTAATTTAAGACTAAAACTAATTAAATAACATAACTTCATATTAATATATTATAACTTATAATATATTAATAAACACATGTGTATAACTCTCATAAAATTATCCATAATAGTTTGGATGGGATGCAACCCAAATGGACCATGCCGGTCGGGTCAAGTATATACCAAATAAGTTATGGACTTAGACACCTTATCCAACAGACACGTGGCAGAAACCCTAATCTATCATAGTTCATAACGTGAGTAAGGTTGAGTCATGATGTCAGGAGACAAATGCCACCTTTCAAAGCTAGAGTACGCATGACGAGTCTACGATAGGATAAATTACAAGTTCACAACGTGTATATAGATTAACTCACGACGTGAAGAGTCATCTGGACACCTTTAGAAGCTAGAAGACGGATGGCAAGACTACAAAGTGATAAGTTCTAAACTCACAACGTGAGCAAGGAATTTCTCATGGCATGAGGAGTAATACAGACACCTTCCGAAGCTAGGGACACAAATGGCAAGTCTACGAGGTGAGCAGGGTTGGCGTACGACGTTAGTTTGGAAATACTCATGACATAAGAGTCCAAAAGTGGCTATAAACAACAAGTCTGACCTCAGCCATTCTTACACCTAAACTTCTTTCTCCTCTCTCCTTTGCTGAAGCCATCTTGCATTCCAGGCCCGGTGATCGCGAACCGCTGAACGTTTTAAGATTAGATTCCTTCAAAGCACGATATTAATGAGTTTCACGGCCCTACTTTCTAATATTTTCGAGGGAAAAAGCATGCTAAATATTGAATAAAAGTTAAAATTATGTTTATATGATATTATGTTCGTATCAACATATATAGTTATATTAACTGGGATATAGTTGTTTTGTCTCATGGATATCCAATATATATATGATATTTTGAAATCACACAACTTCTTAGCATGTTATTATTATGGAAGTATACTAATATATACCTGAAATTATACTCGGGAATTATATATATGTGCGTAATGTAGCTTATACACTGGGGTTCTATATACACCATGTTGTATGATAGACGCAGAGTTATACTCGGAAGTTATATATATCATTTGTTAAAGTATGTTATATGTTGTTATTGTTGGTTTTATGTCAAGATAAAACCTGGTATGTCATATATAATTGTTGGTTTTATGTCAAGATAAAACTTGGTTTTACTTCAATTCATAGCTGTTATACTGCCTAAATGTTATGAAATTAGGAGTAATGTTTAAAAGCATAGTGTATTAACTTAGGGTTTTAGACTTGAAAATACTTTTGTGGTTAGAACTATAGAACATTGTCAATGTCTACATGAGCTACTGTATATATCATCTTAGATTGGGGATCTTATTGGAAGTTTTCTGTGTCACACCCCCAAACCAGAACGGAGGAAACGTTCGAGGGCGGATGACATCATGTAAGTATCACAACACATGCATCATAGTAATCAAAGTACAGTCAACCATTGCATTAACAAGTATAAGTTTTACATAAGTATTTTAAACGTTACATATTCTAGCATCAAGGAAAATACAAAAATCAATAGGAGTCGTAGTCTGGTGCTAACCAGCCTTCTTAAAACTTTGGAGGTGTACATGTCTACTAGAGTCCTGAGAATACAACTGAGTATTGAAAGAGTATCAGCATAAAGCTCGTGAGTTCATAAGTATTTTCTTTTAGGAAAATAGTTCTTGATTCTTTTGAAAAGTGAAATATCTTTCCCGGAAAATTTCATATTGTCCGTTGAAATAAATATATAATCCTTAAGAAAAATGACTCCTTGATATCAGTTGAAAGTGTTCCTCAAGAAAATCTCATATTTTCTTATGAAAAGCATGATTATACCGATTTATTCTATGATCTCTTGGCTCATACTAGTTATGTATAAACCAATAGCAGATAAACAGTTAACTGTATGGATCTGTCCTAAACCCACAACCAAACAAGGAACAGGAAATGAGTTAGAAACCACACATTCCACAGTCTATCATGTATTTTTCATACATAAGTCAGATGCATTATCTATGAATCATGGAATCAATAACGAAAGTTTTTTAGTTGAATGATAGACCATGAGTTTTTTAAAATACTGATGATTACCTTGGGAAATCCTACACTTCCCCTAAGTGAAACTATTGGATTACTCATTTTAAATAAGAAAGTATAAGTATCTGTTGGGTTTTAGTACACTACAACATCCTATGGTGCACATACAACCCTAAATACATTGGATATGTGTTTTCACTACTTATAGATGCAAAGGTGATTCCAAGGTATTAAGCCTATAACCAGCATAGAAAGATGTAAACGACACAAGATACTAGTTAGTGTAACATACCTTTTCATATGGCTGGAAGTCTTGATGCATTTGGCCTTAAGAGCTTAGCCCCAATAGTGTGGAAGCGCCGAATGAAGTCACAACATATCAAGGACAAAGGTGGGACTTGAAAGAGAATCGTCATGCACTCTAAAACCTTCATGACCTCCAAGAAGATGCACACACAAACTAGGGGTGATGGTTTTAGGTTATCATATATGTATTTATATGTGTTTAATTCTAAGAGTCATGGGTATCACCCAAACCCATACCCATGGGTTTTATGATCCTTGGTTCATATGGCCGAAATCTTTATGTATCGATACATAAACTTGGTTAAACATGGATCATAAGCCCAACACATATAAATATAACTAATTACCATAATTAGTCCCCATTGATTTAATTAGTATCTTTTTATCACTAAATTAATTCCAAATTAATTCTTGATCAACACTAATTAAAACATATGATTTCATATTAATATATTATAACTAATAATATATTAATAAACCATGAATAACCTTCTCTCCAAAGTCCATCCTAACAAATTTCTATGATGATATGCAACCCAAATGGACCATGCTACTCTAGGGTAGAATACATACCAATAATAGTTATGGGCTTAGACACCTAATCCAACAGTCTCCCACTTATATAAGTCTAAAACGATTATTCAAGTATGACTCCAAGATCCCGACTGGCAATCGTAACTCTTAAAAGTCGTTGTCGAACCCTGAACAAATCAATGACATGTCCATTAGATAAGGGATCATATATTCCTCCATTCTAGATATCATATGGACTGAGACATGGATTATAATCATTCTCTCTACCCATTTGTTGTTTCCTGATTTCCAATTTATGACAACTGACTAATTGAATAAATCAAATCAGTCCAGGCCCTACCGAGCACTTACGTTTGTCATCACCAAATCATCGAGTGGCCCACAAATATCGCTTTTATCCCTCTTAGGGTAAAAGGAATGGATAAAATTCGACTGATATGCTTGTTCTACTACCTGTTGAATCATACACAAAGGCACGTTTTATAACATTGAGTTACCAAATGCGTTTTCGTGCAATCAATGTATAACTAAGTCATAGGCAACAAGTCATATCTCTACGTTTGAAGAGTATAAGATATTATTATGTCATGATCACTCGTGATAAAATCCATGAAGTCATTCAAACGAGCGTGGGTTGAATCCAATACTCGAATCCCTATTCTAAGAGTACTCATGAATGTTGTAGTAACTCTTACTATGTCCACTACCTTGGACATCTACAAACCTGATTCATGACAGTCTTGCCTTAATACCTACTTCCAACGTATTATTAACTGTGGATGGTTTGAATAACTTAGTCATTCAGAAAGAATAACCTAGCTATTCTGGAAGTCAAAACATGCAAAGTGAAACACAAGAATAATACTAATCCTCTATGGTCCCAAGCACCTTTGAGAGTAAATAGAACACCTTTTATTTAAACACCATATTGATTAGTCATTATTCATTGTATAATGTTTCAAATAATCAACTTTATACTTGAATTAGAACAATATTTGTCCCATGCTCCAAGCATGTAAACTATGTTTTCTAAACACTAGTCATGCCATACACCAAGTATGCACACTATGTTTATCTATGATCTTTACTTTGTGAAATAGATCAATTGAACGTGATTCCAATGATGCTCATTTCACAATCCCAAATCTTTATCATAATTGTAAGAATTTCAGATTCCTACCATTTAATGAAATCTGTTAGATTCTAAACTTATGTGCATTGATCCTCTCGTAATGACTATGTACAAAGTCACAAAGACTTGTCAACAGACATTACAGAGCATTCCAATGGAGATTAATTCCATGGAAACGAAGTCTTAAATTCAAAGTACATTACTTTGAACATCCTTCTTCCATTAAGCTTTCTAATCTTGCACATATTTGAAAAAACAACTTCCACCTATGGAAACCTTTCCAAATTCCCATTTTGACTATCACTTCTGAACAAAAGTTACCTCTTTCCAGAATATGTTAATATGGTCATTCCAAAATTAACACTTATACTTCAACCTGTCCATGAGCAACCAATCTTTGGTAAACCTCAGATTATCCTCAACAATTGCTTAATCATTTAGTTATAACCAATTCTAGATCTTTTCTCCTCTTAATGCCTTAGGCATTCGGAAAATTTAGAAAGGATAAATATTACAGAACATGCAATCGATCCTATATCTGAAGCATATGGGACATGATTCATGATGTCTCACATAAATACGTGATCATAGACCAATCTTTTGCTACAATATATTTAATTTTCCATGTTTTCGAAAGTTTGCTATGAAGAGGGATGCCGTAATCATAATTGAATTTTAAGAATGCAATATATATAGAATTTCCTTATGTTGAACCATTCCAACACAAAATTCATATATATATATATATATATATATATATATATATATATATATATATATATATATATATATATATATCCCTAACTAAAGATGGCCAAAATCTCAATCTAAGCTTTTAGAATTGAAATGAAGTATAATTTCCTCTTCCTTAACTATAGCAACACAACTTTTGCAATTGAAACCCTTTTGTTTTCTATAATTAACACTTAATATAATAATCATGCTCCCAGTAACATGATAATTATTAGCATAACACTTATGCTCCCACTAGCTTTGAGATGTATCTAGAAATTAGTTGGACTTCTAGAAATCAATACTTTATTGACTGTCTTACCAAAGTTCAGATTTCTGATACTTGATGCTTTGATAAAACTTTATCAAAATTATACACGTTTCCTTAGATAGCTCATATGTGTGTCTAAACAATTTATAGAACTATGAAAAGGGATGCCGTAATCATAGTCTCAATTGTTTAGACCTTTTCCATTTCTCATAAGTCTATGTTAGTGTGCCGGTTAACCACACATGCTCCACTAATGATTTTGAGAATGAAAATATCACAATTGCTACCTACTTAAAATCTACTTAGTGAAAATGTTTCCTCACCATCATTTTCATGAATCGGAGAGAAACCTTAAGACACTTAGATTATATGGTGTATGAGTTCCTATCCATATGAATTTTTCAAAACCATAATCACAAATTCATATAGACTAAACTTGTGCAACCTTAATTTATTTCCAATACTCTGGTTATTATCCAAACAACTGAGAACACATAGAACTCACATGCATACTCAACTTTAACTGGAATGAGCACAGAAATAAGAACATGTCAACACGATGGGTTACAAACCTCAAATCGTGTGTTAGTGATAATCAATAGGTTTCACCCTTGATTAGTTTTTTGAAACTTTCAAGACCTTTAAGACTCCCAATGTCCTCTTAACATATAAAATTGTCTTATCAAGAACTGTTCCTTGACAAAAAATTATTCAAGAATTAGTGCGGATTGTTATCAAGAAAAACACTTCACACAATTGGTCTTAGTTGGTCTTTGTCTTATCCAAGACATCACAACTTGCCAATTTCAAATGTACAATAATAAGAAACATCTCATTCTATATTTGACAAGTGTTTTAAACCTTCTTAAAATTTTGTCACTCAAATTACAATCTTGGAGTATTACTCTAAGACTTGTTAAGGAACGAAGTATGATTCATCTTTTTAATTTTTAACCATTTAAACAATCCACTATTTCTCTTCTTAGCCAAACAAATGCACTAAGATGTCCTTTAGAGAATCAATTATGATATGGTTTCATAATCACTAAGATAATCATAAAACAAGATACTCAAGTACTCTCCTATCTTTTCAGATGGGGAAACTTTTATCTTTCTGCCTTATTTGACTCTTCTTATTCGTTCTGCCCAACATTGATGCTTTTCCAATGTTTCAAAATTTTACTTAAACTTGTAAGTACAATCATATTTACTATGCTTCAGTAAATTATGACGAATAGTCTCATCATTCTTTGTGGTGGACCTGACTAGTGTACAATTAAGTGTACCCGATCCCTAATCCTTCACTTGATTCACATATACATGTGAACAATGAATTAGTCTTAATTACCCAAAGATGAAAATTCCCATTCATCAGACAATACATGTCACATGATTCCAAGTTTCTATCCAATGGAAACTTGGGTGATGAGAATCTTTCCTTATTTGGTAAATTATGAAACTTTTACAAATGAAAGAATCAAATCAATTTTTCCAATATTTCTATCAATGGAACCATATAAACAATATTTTTTCACAAATGCCATTGTAAGGATATTTAAAATAAATAAAATTAAAATTTTCTTTTATTTTAAAACTTGCAGAAAACTTATCCTTACAATGCAAATACATATGAAAATTATGTTATTATGCATTCTCAAGCAATTTGTCATAACTCTTAAGCAACAGCTTAAAATTCTGATTATCGAACCCTACGATCAAAATCCATCTTTGTGATCAGAATCAACATATACTTCCTTTAAGCTTCCTCTCTTTCTTTGATTCTTAAAACATCAACTTTTGATTTAGTCACATTATGTAATAAGAATCTCGGAATAGGAACTTAATAGAGTTAGATAGTGGATTTTGCCCGAAATAAAGTCAAACCTTTTTGACTTTACAATCCTTATGATTTTTTAGGTAAATAGGGAACTTTGCAACCAATGCCCCTCCCTTTGGCAACAGAAACATATGGACTCTTTGGGAACAGTACACGAGTCTATCTCATACTTAGCCTTTCTCTTTACCTTTTGGTTAACCGAGTTGACTATGGCTGATCCATTTCCATTGGGAGGAGAAATCTTTTTCTGGATTTCCAATGTTACCATTGTCAATGTCCATGAAAGTTTGGGAAGTCGATCTTCCATTCAAATTTGCTTCACCAGTGCTCAAAAACATTCCTGACTCAGCAGCACCAAGCAAATAGGAAAGATCATTAAGGGTCAAGTCGTGGTCTGTAACATAGTAATTCCAAAAAAACTCACTATGTGACTTAAAAAGTGATTGGACATCCAACTTTCTCAATACTTTGACACCCAACTCTCGCGGCTTGTCAATATGTGACTTCATCTCCAAGATGTGATCACACATAGATCTTGCTTGCCAATAGGGCTTGAGTGACCTTGAACTTGTGGGTTAGGGAGAATAATCGGAGAGGGTAGAGGAAGTGAAATTCCAAGAGATTTGGGAAGATCATAGATGTCTAAACTAGACATCTACAATGGGAGATATTCAAGTTAGTTGGTTTTTTAAATCCATAATATAACACCCAATATGAAATATTAAGGCTAGGACCCAACACAATATTTTATAACTTGGAAGAGGGATGCCGTAATCCAAGTTATAAGATATTTGAAGGTAGGCGAATGACGATTCACCAATTTCCATCATGATAAACGAAATAATTAATTAGGTTTTAATTGGATTTGAAACTCCTAGATCATTTGAGATTCATTGAACTTTTCAATGACATGTTTCAATCTCGATTGTTGTCACACCTCGCTAAAGCGGAAACACGAGGCGTGGCAGTATAAAGGGTTTCATAGCAAAAGTTAAAAGACAACACCAACCATAGTATTCAATAATAAAAGTATATTGTTAAAAGGAGTAAATAAGTTTGTAAAAACAAAGTTCTTTGTCATCATGAGAGATAAAGTATGTTGCCTGAATAAGATGCAACATTTATATTCTCATGGAAGATAAAGTTGTTGGAATAGTGTCTAAGGCTGCAACTATATTAGGCAAGTATTTGACCCAGCTGTGCATGGTCCTTTTGGGTTGCCTTCACCATAGCAACTTGATGGATGATTTGTTAAGAAAGAGTAAATATTATAAGGAATAATATATGGTTATTTGATTAATATAGGTCATAGATTAATTGGAATTAATTTGGTGACTTAAAGAGATTAATTAAATAAAGGGGTATAAACTGTCAATTGTTTGATAGTTAAACTTTAGACTGTAAATCCATTCGGATATGCTTTGGATGAATTCTATGAGATATAGTATAGCTAAAATCGTCCAAAGACTTATCTATGGAATGGATTTGATTAGCCTTAAGAGAAGATTATCCAATTAGGGTTTAGGTTGTAACCCTTAAGGAGTCTACAAGTATAAATAGACCCTAGGGGTGAGGGAATTCGACACACCATCTAAAGTAGATACACTCTGGCCGAATTCCTCCCCTCTCCTCTCTCCTAAATCATCTTGCTTGCTATTGGTGTTTGTAAGCCACTAGAGGAGTGACATTTGTGACTCTAGAAGCTCCAAGACAACAAGATCAACAAGGAACTCAAAGGTATGATTCTAGATCTGTTTCAATGTTGTTATTTAACCTAATTAGCCATTAGAAGTCTTGGATTCAAAGCATGTTTAATTAGAAAGCCTAGATCCAAGTATTAGGGTTTTGCATGCGCACATAGGAAAGTTCTTATGGCTAAAACCCATTAGTGGTATCAGAGCTTAGCTTGGTTTTCTTTAAATTGTTGCTTGATTAACTGAAACAAATCTGCAAAATTCGAATTTTTGGGTTTATGAGTCATGGACTCGGCGAGTAGGCCTAACTCGGCGAGTCCCTTTATGTACTCGGCGAGTCCGGGCGTCAGGATTAGGCAAAACCGGGATTTTTTCATGTTTATCTTATGGAAACTTACCTTAATCATATTAGATCAACCCTAATCCGTTTTTTTGATATATATGACTATAATCTTGATCTAATTAAAGATATTTATCATCTAATAAAATATTTAATTTACTTATATGATAATTGATTAATTATTTTGATAATTATCTTAAAAGAAATCTTGGATAAATCAAATAAAGATAATTAGGATATTAATTGTTAATTGGAATTATTTGTTATTTGATCCTCCGTGTTTTAAATGTTTAAAACCTACCCTAAAGTTTTGAAATTTATATTTGTGATTAAAAGTTTTAATTTAGACAACTTAAATTTCAAACCCTAGATTTTAAAAAGTTTTAAAATACAACCCTATACTAATATGATATTACTAGAATAATATATATATATATGTATAACTAAATGCTAGTCTTACCGTTAGTAGGCCTCATTCACGAAGCCGATCTATAAGATGGGTATAACGTTGCAGCCTATAAAATGGCGCTTAATGGGTGTACACTCACACCCACCGCTTGCTCGATTGGTGGAGGGTCGTTAGCCGAATGGGTAGGATAGGGCAACCTCATCCTCTCATTAAAAGTATAATAAGAAATATAAAGTAACTATACACGTTTTAAAAATTTCCCAATCTTAGTTACTTTAGGAAAAGTGAATTGATGCAATCCCATGAAATTACACTTTGCACCCTTGCTAGGATGTTAGTGGAGCGTGTGTGGTTTACCGGCACACTAATTGGTTCTAAGCAAAGGTGGCAAACGGTGATTCATTGTTTATCATAGTTCGATGGAGCGTGTGTGGTTTACCGGCACATCGAATAGGTGATCGTTACAATGAAGGCACCATGTGAATTTGCATGGTAATTCACACCCGCTTTGTGATCCTCGGCATCCCAGTCACAAACAAGAGGGGCATATCGAGATTTAAACATGCCATTGAATAGTTCAATGAATCTCGTCCGAACCTAGGAATTCTCAATACACTTAGGACTAATAGTCTAGTTTTTGTTATGGAGAATTAGTGAATCGTCATTCACTTACCTTCAAATTTATTTTCATGTTAGATTACGGCATCCCTTTTCTAATATGTAAATGTTATTGTTGGATCCTAACCCTAATTTTTCTTATTGGGTGATAATTAGGGATTTTTATTCTAATCTATCTTTGTCCTTTCTATAGATGTCGAACGCAAACAACGCTGCTGCTAGTTCTTTCACGTTGATGAGCCTTTGCCAAAAGGTCACCTTCGATGGAACGAACTTTAGCGAATAGATAAGATACATTCGCACCATTGCTCGCTATGAGGATAAGGAGTATGTCCTCGATGAGAAGCTCGAGAAAATCAACCCCGAAGTTGCTACTCCCGCCGAAATCACCGCCTTTGAAACTCATGAGCGAGATGCAACGAAGGTACATTGCATCACGATCGCCACCATGAACTCCGAATTCCAAAAGTCCTACAAGGACATGTATCCATACGAGATGCATCAAGACTTGTTGGAGAGATACCACCAAAACGTGAGACAAGAGCGTTACGAGATTTTCACTAACATGATCTCTGCTAAGATGGGTCATGGAGAATCTCTTACCGTGCACCTACAAAAGATGCAAAGGTATGTCGACCGCCTTCGCAAGTTAAATGTTGACTTCAGTGAAGACTTGGCGATCGACATGCTGCTTCACTCTTTGCCTCCAATGTACAACCAATTTAGGATGACCTACCACATGAACAAAGAGGAGGTCACCCTAAGCAAACTCCAAGGTCTCTTGAGGGTCTCTGAGAGCAACTTCAAGGATAAGTCTGTTGCACCTACTCCCAATCCGTCCGCTGCTCCTGTCTTGGCTATTGGTCAAGGGAAGGGAAAGAAGAGGAAAGCTTCATCGAATAACTATCGCAAGGTGAAAGCCCGAGATGGTGCCTCTTCTAGTGGGACCAAAGTTGATCCCGCTAAGCCCTGCTCTAGCCCAAAGGAGGCAGAGTGCCACCACTGCCACAAGATAGGACATTGGAAGAGAAGCTGCCTGGATTACCTGCAAGCGATCAAATCTAACTATTCTAATCATGCTATTTCTTGGGTTCTTGATACCGGTTGTGGTTATCACATTTGTTCTAATGTGCAGGGACTAAGAAGAAGTAGGGATGTAGAGCAAGGAAGGATCAATCTAATCATGGGGAACAGAAGATCGTCGCATGTGACCAAGATTGGAGTGTATTCTTTAGTGCTTAGGAGTAGTTTGGTTTTAGATTTGAACAATTGTTGCTATTCGCCAGAAATGGCTAGAAACATCATTTCATTTCGTGGTTTATATAGACAAGGATTTAGATTTTCTTTTAATAATGAGAATGGTTCTATTTTGGCTTATCTAAATGGTGTCTTTTACTTTGAAGCTATACCATGTAATGGAATATATGAAACTGTTATGATTTTTGATAACTTAGGAAATGATGTTTTGAATATTGATTCTTCCACCAGTATGGATAAAGCATCCTTGTGGCATTGTCGTCTTGGACATGTCAACAAGAAACGCATAGCACAACTCCAAAAGGATGGAGTGTTGGAGTCATTCGACCTTATGGAAGATGACACATGCGAGTCTTGTTTGCTTGGAAAGATGACTAAGTCACCCTTCACGAGTACTTGTGAAAGGGGTGAGGGGCTATTGGACCTAATACATACCGATGTATGTGGACCCTTTAGATCAACCACGAAGGATGGAAACCGCTTCTATGTGACTTTTACCGATGACTATAGTAGATATGGGTATATCTACTTAATCAAGCAAAAGTCAGACACCTTTGAAAAGTTCAATGAGTTCAAGAATGAAGTGGAGAATCAATTGGGCAGGAAAATCAAGATGCTTCGATCCGATCGAGGAGGAGAGTACCTAAGTCTTGAATTCCACGATTATCTCAAGGAGTGTGGAATAGTTTCGCAATTGATGCCTCCTAGGACACCGCAGTTGAATGGTGTGGCAGAAAGGCGTAATCGGACCTTATTGGATATGGTTCACTCTATGATGAGCCGTGCTTCACTACCTATCTTCTTTTGGGGGTATGCCTTAGAGACTGCCGCCCATATCCTTAACTGAGTCCCTACTAAGAAGGTTGCCAAAACACCTCACGAGATGTGGACGGGGAAAGCTCCCTCGTTGGCACATATCAAGGTTTGGGGTTGCGAGGCTTTCGTAAGACGAGATACTCATGAAAAACTTGAACCTCAAAGTGAGCGATGTATTTTCATCGGCTACCCGCAAACTTCCTTTGGATATCTCTTCTATAGACCGAAAGACAATGTTGTCTTTGTTGCGAGGAGAGGAGTTTTCCGAGAGCGAGAAATCATAAGCCAAGGAGACAGTGGGAGGCAAATCGAACTTGAAGAGATTCAAGAGTCGATAGATGAAGGAACCTCTACCACTGGCATTCAACCCGAGGAGGAAACTCCGGTTGAACCGATTGATGAATCCTTACCTCTTAGACGTTCAGATAGAGTTAGAGTTCATCCCCAGTTTTATGGTTTTCATATTACTACCGAAGGGGACACGTATATTAGTGATGGTACACTAGTAAACCTTGATGAACCTAATAGCTATAAGGAAGCCATGGCAGGCCTGGAGTCTGCAAAGTGGAAAGAGGCAATGGATAGCGAGATCCAATCCATGTATGATAACCAAGTTTGGAATTTGGTTGATTATGTTGTTGCATCAATCCGGGCTGAGATTCCAGAGATGTTTGGGTCTATCAAGACCATGTTGTTGAAGACTTTTGATGAGCGGTACGCCGCGGTGACTGAGGCCATAGCCGCTGCAGCTACAACAGCTGTGGTTGCGGCCAGACCTCAGGGAGGTGACTCGTTGTTGTTCCGGGAGTTCATCAACACGAAGCCACCCAAGTTTGATGGGACACAGGACCCGATCGCTGCGATGAGATGGATTGCTGATATTGAGGGATGCTTCTATATGTGTTCATGTCCGGAGCATCTGAGGGTACGGTTCGCTTTGAACTAGCTCCGCCAAGGAGCAAAGGATTGGTGGAAGTTCGTGACGGCGAACTTCCCTCTTGCAGAGATTTCAGCAGTCACTTGGGAGAGGTTCACCACCATGTTCAGAGACGAGTATGTTGACTCAGGAGTTCTTGACTCTCAAGCAGGGTAATGATTCAGCTGCTATGGTTACCCGAAAGTTTCATGAGAGGGCGACGTTCTGCCCTGAGCAGGTGTCTACTGAGCAGGCACGGATGAGTTGATATTTGGGTATTCTGAGGAGGGACATTTGGGAGTTCGTATCGAAATCGACGTACCGGACATTTGCTGAGCTCCAGGAAAATTCCCGAAAGAGGGAGATTGAGTTGGAGACTCGGGCCAGGGAGGAGGCCGAGTCTCAGAGGATGGATCGGCGGCTGGCTCAGTCGCAACCGTCAGCTAATCAGACCAAGTCCGCCGATTCGAGGATGGCAGGCCATAAGGGTCGAACTTGCGGAAAGTGCAGCAAGGGTCATGAGGGGGCCTGTCGATCAGGTGCTTGCTACAAATGTGGCAAAGAGGGGCATATCGCCAGGGATTGCCCCAAGGGATTTATGGTTTACTTCCATTGCAACCAGACCGGCCATCGGAAGGCCGAGTGTCCTCAGGTTCACCAGGGATCATCACAGGGATCTGCGCCTGCTGCTAGGGTTACCGAGACTCGACCGGCGAAGGCCGAGGCTCCGAAGGCTCGTTGGAGAGCTTTTCAGTTGACTGCGGAGGAAGTCCGCGTGGCGCCCGATGTTGTGGCTGGTATGTATTCTTTCGTGTATTTACTTTCATGTTGAGATAATGTGCTTATATTATGATATGCGTAGGTACTTTTCTTGTGAATTCTGTACCTGCCTTGATATTATTTGACTAGGGTGCGAGTCGGTCTTTTATATTTTTGGCTTTTATTTAGCACATTAGTATTGATCGGAAGGTGATGAGTCGACCCCTGAGGGTTTCCATATCTGATAAGAAAGCGGTATATGCCACTGAGGTGATTTGAGGATGTGTGCTCGAGATTTTTGGTGTCAAGTTCCCTATAGATCTAGTTCTTATCGTGATGGGAGATGTCTGTGTCATCGTGGGCATGGACTGGTTGAGTAAGTTTGGAGCGGTTATTGAGTGCGAGAGACAGCTGGTGACCATACAAGACCCTAGTGGGGGAGTGCTTACTGTGTATGGCGAAGGGACCCGATGTGGTTTAGCGTTTTGTTCGGCGGTCAGGGCGAGACAGAGTTTGCAGCAGGGTTGCAGTGGATTCATAGCATATGTGATGAACACACGAGTGGCCGTGGGGAGGGCAAGTTCGGTTGACGAGGTTCCGGTAGTGTGCGAGTTTCCGGATGTTTTTCACTAGGAACTGTCGGACGTGCCTCCGGAAAGACAATTGGAGTTCCGTATTAATTTGGTTCCGTGAGTAGCACCTATCGCCAAGGCGCCTTATCGCCTCGCGCTGCCAGAGATGCAGGAGTTATCCTCGCAGCTTCAGGAGCTGTTGGGGAAGGGGTTTATTCGACCGAGTAGCTCACCTTGGGGAGCACCGATCCTTTTTGTCAACAAGAAGGATGGATCACACTGGGTGTGTATTGATTACTGGGAGTTGAACAAGTTGACGGTCAAGAACCGATATTCGTTATCTAGGATCGATAATCTGTTCGATTAGTTGCAGGGGGCATCTTGGTTCCCCAAGATAGACTTGAGGTCGGGTTATCATCAGATGAGGTTTCGGGATGAAGATATCCAGAAGACTGCATTCAGAACTCGTTATGGACATTACGAGTTTCTGGTGATGCCTTTTGGGCTCACCAATGCCCCAGCTGCGTTCATGGATCTCATGAACAGGGTGTGCAGGACGATACTGGATTTGTCGGTGATCGTATTCATTGATGATATTTTGGTATATTCGAGGTCTAGAGAGCAGCATCAGGAGCATTTTGTTGGAATAGTGTCTAAGGCTGCAACTATATAAGGCAAGTATTTGACCCGGTTGTGCATGGTCCTTTTGGGTTGCCTTCACCATAGCAACTTGATCGATGATTTGTTAAAAGAGAGTAAATATTATAAGGAATAATATATGGTTATTTGATTAATATAAGTCATAGATTAATTGGAATTAATTTGGTGACTTAAAGAGATTAATTAAATAAGAGGGTATAAACTGTCAATTGTTTGATAGTTACACTTGAGACTATAAATCCTTATCCTAGATAGGATGGACGATTTCTAGGGCTTGGATAAGCCAAAATCGTCAATAAGGTTATCAAGGAAAGGATATGGATCAACTTAAAGTCTAAGTTATCCAATTAGTGTTAAAGTTGTAATCCTTAAGGAGTCTACAAGTATAAATAGGCCCTAGGGGTGAGGGAATTCGGGTAAGCACAACACACCATCTAAAGTAGATACACTCTGGCCGAATTCCACCCCTCTCCTCTCTCCTAAATCATCTTGCTTGCTATTGGTGTTTGTAAGCCATTAGAGGAGTGACATTTGTAACTCTAGAAGCTCCAAGACAACAAGATCAACAAGGAACTCAAAGGTATGATTCTAGATCTGTTTCAATGTTGTTATTTAACCTAATTAGCCATTAGAAATCTTGGATTCAAAGCATGTTTAATTAGAAAGCCTAGATCCGAGCATTAGGGTTTTGCATGCGCACATAGGAAAGTTCTTATGGCTAAAACCCATCAGTGGTATCAAAGCTTAGCTTGGTTTTCTTTAAATTGTTGCTTGATTAACTGAAACAAATCTGCAAAATTCGAATTTTTGGGTTTATGAGACATGGACTCGGCGAGTTCCAAAGTGGACTCGGCGAGTCCTTTTGTGTACTCGGCGAGTCCGGGTGTCAGGATTAGGCAAAACTGGGATTTTTTCATGTTTATCTTATGGAAACTTACCTTAATCATATTAGATCAACCCTAATCCGTTTTTTTGATATATATGACTATAATCTTGATCTAATTAAAGATATTTATCATCTAATAAAATATTTAATTTACTTATATGATAATTGATTAATTATTTTGATAATTATCTTAAAATAAATCTTGGATAAATCAAATAAAGATAATTAGGATATTAATTGTTAATTGGAATTATTTGTTATTTGATCCTCAGTGTTTTAAATGTTTAAAACCTACTCTAAAGTTTTGAAATTTATATTTGTGATTAAAAGTTTTAATTTAGACAACTTAAATTTCAAACCCTAGATTTTAAAAAGTTTTAAAATACAACCCTATACTAATATGATATTACTAGAATAATATATATATATATATATATATATATATATATATATATATATATATATATATATATATATATATATATATATATATATGTATAACTAAATGCTAGTCTTACCGTTAGTAGGCCTCATTCACGAAGCCGATCTATAAGGTGGGTATAAGGTTGCGGCCTATAAAATGGCGCTTAATGGGTGTATACTCACACCCACCGCTTGCTTGATTGGTGGAGGGTCGTTAGCCGAACGGGTAGGATAGGGCAACCTCATGCTCTCATTAAAAGTATAATAAGAAATATAAAGTAACTATACACATTTTAAAAATTTCCCAATCTTAGTTACTTTAGGAAAAGTGAATTGATGCAATCCCATGAAATTACACTTTGCACCCTTGCTAAGATGTTAGTGGAGCGTGTGTGGTTTACCGGCACACTAATTGGTTCTAAGCAAAGGTGGCAAAGGGTGATTCATTGTTTATCATAGTTCGATGGAGCGTGTGTGGTTTACTGGCACATCGAATAGGTGATTGTTACAATGAAGGCACCATGCGAATTTGCATGGTAATTCACACCCGCTTTGTGATCCTCGGCATCCCAGTCACAAACAAGAGGGGCATATCGAGATTTAAACATGCCATTGAATAGTTCAATGAATCTCATCCGAACCTAGGAATTCTCAATACACTTAGGACTAATAGTCTAGGTTTTGTTGTGGAGAATTAGTGAATCGTCATTCACTTACCTTCAAATTTATTTTCATGTTAGATTACCACATCCCTTTTCTAATATGTAAATGTTATTGTTGGATCCTAACCCTAATTTTTCTTATTGGGTGATAATTAGGGATTCTTATTCTAATCTATCTTTTTCCTTTCTATAGATGTCGAACGCAAACAACGCTGCTGCTAGTTCTTTCACGTTGACGAGCCTTTGCCAAAAGGTCACCTTCGATGGAACGAACTTTAGCGAATGGATAAGATACATTCGCACCATTGCTCGCTATGAGGATAAGGAGTATGTCCTCGATGAGAAGCTCGAGAAAATCAACCCCGAAGTTGCTACTCCCGCCGAAATCACCGCCTTTGAAACTCATGAGCGAGATGCAACGAAGGTACATTGCATCATGATCGCCACCATGAACTCCGAATTCCAAAAGTCCTACGAGGACATGTATCCATACGAGATGCATCAAGACTTGTTGGAGTGATACCACCAAAACGCGAGACAAGAGCGTTACGAGATTTTCACTAACATGATCTCTGCTAATATGGGTCATGGAGAATCTCTTATCGTGCACCTGCAAAAGATGCAAAGGTATGTCGACCGCCTTCGCAAGTTAAATGTTGACTTCGGTGAAGACTTGGCGATCGACATGGTGCTTCACTCTTTGCCTCCAATGTACAACCAATTTAGGATGACCTACCACATGAACAAAGAGGAGGTCACCCTAAGAAAACTCCAAGGTCTCTTGAGGGTCACTGAGAGCAACTTCAAGGACAAGTCTGTTGCACCTACTCCCAATCCGTCCGCTGCTCCTGTCTTGGCTATTGGTCAAGGGAAGGGAAAGAAGAGGAAAGCTTCATCGAATAACTATCGCATGGTGAAAGCCCGAGATGGTGCCTCTTCTAGTGGGACCAAAGTTGATCCCGCTAAGCCCTGCTCTAACCCAAAGGAGGCAGAGTGCCACCACTACCACAAGATAGGACATTGGAAGAGAAGCTGCCCGGATTACCTGCAAGCGATCAAAGAAGGAAAGATCAAGCCATCTTTCGCAGGTATATACACAATCAAATCTAACGATTCTAATCATGCTATTTCTTGGGTTCTTGATACCGGTTGTGGTTATCACATTTGTTCTAATGTGTAGGGACTAAGAAGAAGTAGGGATGTAGAGCAAGGAAGGATCAATCTAATCATGGGGAACAGAAGATTGTCGCCTGTGACCAAGATTAGAGTGTATTCTTTAGTGCTTAGGAATAGTTTGGTTTTAGATTTGAACAATTGTTGCTATTCACCAGAAATGGCTAGAAACATAATTTCATTTCATGGTTTATATAGACAAGGATTTAGATTTTCTTTTAATAATGAGAATGGTTCTATTTTGGCTTATCTAAATGGTGTCTTTTACTTTGAAGCTATACCATGTAATGGAATATATGAAACTGTTATGATTGTTGATAACTTAGGAAATGATGTTTTGAATATTGATTCTTCCACTAGTATGGATAAAGCATCCTTGTGGCATTGTCGTCTTGGACATGTCAACAAGAAACGCATAGCGCAACTCCAAAAGGATGGAGTGTTGGAGTCATTCGACCTTAGGGAAGATGACACATGCGAGTCTTGTTTGCTTGGAAAGATGACTAAGTCACCCTTCACGAGTACTTGTGAAAGGGGTGAGGGGCTATTGGACCTAATACATACCGATGTATGTGGACCCTTTAGATCAACCACGAAGGATGGGAACCGCTTCTATGTGACTTTTACCGATGACTATAGTAGATATGGGTATATCTACTTAATCAAGCAAAAGTCAGACACCTTTGAAAAGTTCAAATAGTTCAAGAATGAAGTGGAGAATCAATTGGGCAGGAAAATCAAGATGCTTCGATCCGATCGAGGAGGAGAGTACCTAAGTCTTGAATTCCACGATTATCTCAAGGAGTGTGGAATAGTTTCGCAATTGACGCCTCCTAGGACACCGCAGTTGAATGGTGTGGCAGAAAGGCGTAATCGGACCTTATTGGATATGTTTCGCTCTATGATGAGTCGTGCTTCACTACCTATCTTCTTTTGGGGGTATGCCTTAGAGACTGTCGCCCATATCCTTAACCGAGTCCCTACTAAGAAGGTTGCCAAAACACCTCATGAGTTGTGGATGGGGAAAGCTCCCTCGTTGGCACATATCAAGGTTTGGGGTTGCAAGGCTTTCGTAAGACGAGATACTCACGACAAGGTTGAACCTCGAAGTGAGCGATGTATTTTCATCGGCTATCCGCAAACTTCCTTTGGATATCTCTTCTATAGACCGAAAGACAATGTTTTCTTTGTTGCGAGGAGAGGAGTTTTCCGAGAGCGAGAACTCATAAGCCAAGGAGACAGTGGGAGGAAAATCGAACTTGAAGAGATTCAAGAGTCGATAGATGAAGGAACCTCTACCACTGGCATTCAACCCGAGGAGGAAACTCCGGTTGAACCGATTGACGAATCCTTACCTCTTAGACGTTCCGATAGAGTTAGAGTTCATCCCCAATTTTATGGTTTTCATATTACTACCGAAGGGGACATGTATATTAGTGATGGTACACTAGTAAATCTTGATGAACCTAATAGCTATAAGGAAGCCATGGCAGGCCCGGAGTCTGCAAAGTGGAAAGAGGCAATGGATAGCAAGATCCAATCCATGTACGATAACCAAGTTTGGAATTTGGTTGATTATGTGCCTGGATGTAAGACCGTTGGGTGCAAGTGGATCTTCAAAAAGAAGACTGACGTGGATGGGAACGTACACACATATAAAGCGCGATCGGTCGCGAAGGGCTTTACTCAAACTCCCGGAGTTGACTATGATGAGACCTTGTCACCAGTTGCGAAGATTAAATCTATTAGAGTGATGCTAGCAATTGCCGCATTTAATGATTATGAGATTTGGAAAATGGATGTCAAGACCGCTTTCCTTAATGGAAAGTTGGCTGAGGATGTTTACATGGCTGAGCCAGAGGGGTTTGTGGATCCGAAGCATCCGAATAGAGTTTGTAAGCTTGAGAAGTCCATTTATGGACTTAAGCAAGCGTCTCGCAGATGGAATCTTTGCTTCGATGAGAAAGTCAAAGAGTTTGGATTTGTACGAAGCGAAGACGAATCTTGTGTATATGTCAAAGCCAGTGGAAGTATAGTAAGCTTTCTCATTCTATATGTCGATGACATATTACTCATAGGAAACAACATCCCAACTTTGCAGGAAGTAAAGTCCTGGCTCGGGAAGTGTTTCGCTATGAAGGACCTCGGAGAGGCTTCTTACATTTTGGGAGTAAGGATAGTAAGAGAAAGAAGTAAGAGACTAATTGGACTTAGTCAGAATACTTACTTAGAGAAGGTACTAAAACGTTTTAGTATGGAAAACTCCAAGAAGGGAGAACTACCGATACAAGGAAATGCCAAGTTGAGTAAGACTCAAAGTCCGAGTACCAAAGCTGAGATAGCAGAAATGAGCCGAGTACCATACGCTTCCGCAGTTGGCTCAATCATGTACGCTATGACTTGTACTCGCCCTGATGTAGCCTTCGCTTTGAGCATGGTTAGCAGATATCAAGGGAATCCTGGCAAAGCACATTGGATTACGGTGAAAAACATCCTTAAGTACCTTCGGAGGACGAAGGAATGGTTCTTAGTCCTCGGAGGGAGTGATGACTTGAAGGTGCAAGCGTATAGTGATGCCAGCTTTCAGACCGACAGGGACAACTACCGTTCGCAGTCGGGCTGGGTCTTTACCCTAAATGGAGGAGCAGTGACATGGAAGAGTTCCAAGTAGGAAACCGTAGCTGATTCAACGTGCGAATCAGAGTACATTGCAGCGAGCGAAGCGACGAAGGAGGCAATATGGCTGAAGAACTTAATTGGTGACCTTGGAGTCGTGCCGGCCATAAAGGAGCCCATGGATATTTTCTGTGATAACGAAGGTGCGGTTGCCTTGACCAACGAACCAAGGGATCATGGTAGATCTCGACATATTGACAGAAAATATCACTTCATTAGACATAGTGTAGAAGAAGGACAACTCGTAGTGAAGAGGATATCATCAGAAGATAACCCAGCAGATCTGCTTACGAAGGGACTGAGTAGGGTTAAGCACTTGCAGCATGCTAGGAGTATTGGGCTGAAGGATGATATTAGTGTAGATTAGATAGTATTAGAAATGTATAATAGATAAATGTAATTAACATTTGATGATTAAATAAAGGAGTTTTATTTATAAGTAAAGTTACTGTCATATGTTAATTGTTTAACTATTATTTCACTTTGCATGTTTTGACTTCCAGAATAATTGAGTTTATTAGGAATAATCGAATTATTCAAATTGTCCACAATCGTTCATATGTTGGAAGTAGATATGAATGAAGATTGTCATGAATTGGTGTGTAGATTGTCTAAATGGTGTTAGACATAGCAAGGGTCGCTGCAACGTTCATGAGTGCTTATGAACTGGTTTTGAGCATTGGAATAAACCCGCGCTTGCTGGAATCACTTTATGGAATATGATATAAAAGGTGATCGCAAGACGATAATATCATATAGTCTTAAAACCTAGATATATGGTTTATTATTTGTTAATTGATTGTACATTGATAATGCGAAAACGCATCAGTAACTTGGTGTTATAAAACGCATTGTTGTGTATAGTTGGTTAATGAATAAGTAAATGCATATAAGTCGAAGTTTATCTGTAAATTTTATCCTAAGAGGGTAGAAGAGATATCTTGGCCACTCGATGATTTGATTTGACTTATGTGCCGGGCCCGGTCAGAACTGAATTGATGTGTTTGATTAAGTTCTATGTCAAATAAATCAGAGATCGAGAAATCTAAATGCTTGACTGACCATTCCATAGGATTGTCAGCATGATATCTAACAGAGGACTGTACGATCCCTTATCTAAAGGACAAGATTGATTAGATCAGAGTTTGATAGCATCTTTGAGAGCTATGATTGCAAACGGAATTGTACCTGTATAGTTACTAGACTTATCCAAGTGGGAGACTGTTGGAATAGTGTCTAAGGCTGCAACTATATTAGGCAAGTATTTGACCCGGTTGTGCATGGTCCTTTTGGGTTGCCTTCACCATAGCAACTTGATGGATGATTTGTTAAAAGAGAGTAAATATTATAAGGAATAATATATGGTTATTTGATTAATATAAGTCATAGATTAATTGGAATTAATTTGGTGACTTAAAGAGATTAATTAAATAAGAGGGTATAAACTGTCAATTGTTTGATAGTTACACTTTAGAATATAAATCCTTATCCTAGATAGGATGGACGATTTCTAGGGCTTGGATAAGCCAAAATCGTCCATAAGGTTATCAAGGAAAGGATATGGATCAACTTAAAGTCTAAGCTATCCAATTAGTGTTAAAGCTGTAATCCTTAAGGAGTCTACAAGTATAAATAGGCCCTAGGGGTGAGGGAATTCGGGTAATCACAACACACCATCTAAAGTAGATACACTCTGGCCGAATTCCTCCCCTCTCCTCTCTCCTAAATCATCTTGCTTGCTATTGGTGTTTGTTAGCCATTAGAGGAGTGACATTTGTGACTCTAGAAGCTCCAAGACAACAAGATCAACAAGGAACTCAAAGGTATGATTCTAGATCTGTTTCAATGTTGTTATTTAACCTAATTAGCCATTAGAAGTCTTGGATTCAAAGCATGTTTAATTAGAAAGCCTAGATCCGAGCATTAGGGTTTTGCATGCGCACATAGGAAAGTTCTTATGGCTAAAACCCATCACATTTGAAGGAGATCCTTGGAGTTCTGAGATCGGAGAGGCTGTATGCCAAATTCTCCAAGTGTGATTTCTGGTTATGAGAGGTCCAATTCCTTGGGCATCTTGTTAACCAGAAGGGGATATTGGCCGATCCAGCCAAGATCGAGGCGGTGATGAGATAGGAGGTGTTGAGATCACCCACTAAGATCAATAGCTTTCTGGGATTGGCCGACTATTATCGGAGGTTTATTAGGGATTTCTCAAAGATTGTCGTGTCACTTACCAAGATGACCCGGAAGGGTGTTGCATTTTCATGGGGTCCGGAGCAGCAATCCTCATTTGAGACACTTCGCCAGAAGTTCTACGAAGCCTCGGTGCTCGCACTTCCGGAAGGCATGGAGGATTTTGTGGTATACTGTGATGCATGAATATCTGGGTTAGGGGCAGTGCTTATGCAAAGGGGGCATGTGATAGCGTATGCATCGACGCAGCTGAAGCCTCATGATTCGAGATATCCCACCCACGATTTGGAGCTGGGGGCTGTGGTGTTTGCCCTCAAGATCTGGTGGCACTATCTGTATGGGGTTCGTTGTACCATATACATGGACCACAAGAGTCTGAAGTACTTGATGGATCAGCCAAACCTGAATATGCACCAGAGGAGATGGTTGGATGTGGTGAAGGATTATGGTTGTGAGATTCTATACCACCCGGTCAAGGATAATGTTGTAGCCGATGCTTTGAGTCATAGTGCAGAGAGCGCTCCGATTTGAGACGTTTGTATGGGGTTGAAAGTGATGACTCCAGTATTGGAAACCATCCGAGGGGCCCAGGCTGAGGCTGCGAGACCAGAAAACCGAAAGAGGGAGCGAGTTGTCGGGCAAGTATCGGAGTTCGTTACCGATAGCCGGGGACTGATGACATTTCAGGGTCGGACTTGGGTATCGTTTGTGGGCGGGACGTGTACCATTTTGATGGAAGAGGCACATTGATCGAAGTTCTCGATCCATCCCGAGGCCACTAAGATGTATTTGGATCTAAAGAAGGAGTATTGGTGGCCCTGTATGAAGAGGGATGTTGCATGGTTCGTCGAGAGGTGCCTAACTTGTCGCCAGGTTAAGGCCGAGCACCAGCGTCCGCATGGTAAGCTGCAGCCGCTGGAGATTCCCGAGTGGAAGTGGGAACATGTTACCATGGATTTTATCACCAAATTGCCAAGGACTACGAGGGCAGTCGATGCAATTTGGGTGATTGTGGATAGGTTGACGAAGAGCACTCATTTTCTTGCTATCAGTGAGAGCTCTTCTTCTGAGAGGTTGGCAAAGTTGTATGTGAGGGAGGTGGTATCGCGGCATGGGGTTCCGATGTCGATTGTTTCAGATCAAGACGTACGATTTACTTCCATATTTTGGAAGAAGTTTAACGAGGAGTTGGGTACGAGGCTACATTTCTGTCACACCCCCGAACCAGACGGCGGAAACGTCCGAGGGCTATTGTGACTCATTGAATACCATCACAATGCATATACATGAAACATAACATAAAACATCACCAACATTTGGAATATTACAACCGATAGTGTTTACATTCATTACATTGTTTAAACGTTACATTCTCAAAATAACTGTTCAACATCACTTAAACCACAACAAACATCATAGAGTATAAATCATCCGTCACCTTACCTGTTACCTGAGAATACAAGTATTTTGAAAAACGTCAACATACGAAATGTTGGTGAGTCCATAAGTAGTGTTTGAAATCCAATGTAATGTTTCAAACCCATCAGAAAATCTGATATTTTCTAAAAATAGAATAGTGTAAAAATATGTGTTGATCCATGAGTATGCATGTTTGAATTCTATAGATGTAAGCGTAAGAGTTGTGAAAATTCGACGGGTAATTCATAATTTGTAATTGTTGAAAACCCTAGGAAAACCCGACGTTTTCCTATCACTTTGTATTACTTAGTTTGTATACCGTTGTTTCGTTTCGTTAGAGGGAATCGTTGAGCTCCGGAGGCATTGAGAATACAATGGGTGGTGAAGTGTTGTGACGTACGTTAACGAAAACGTCCAATCGACAACCTTACAAGCGATCCCTTAGGCACCACTCGTAATTCTTCACACAACTCGATCCTCCCGGACTTGTGTAGTCCCACGACCGGAGGGAAGGAGAGAAGGTGCGAAACCCTCGGTATTTCCCCGCGTCGTTCAAGACAAATGCAATTGCGAAGGGCCCGAAGCCCAACCCGCAATCGTGAGTTACCGACTTTACTAGCAGCACTGAAGGACCCTTGGAGGCCAGCAGCACGTTTGCCATTGAAAGTCCTGTTACGTTATGTCGGATCGGTAAAACCCAACACTTCGTAAGAGAGAGAGATCTTCGGGCCTTAAGATCAGGTCATTGGGCTAGCTAGGCTCAACGAACAAGATTTTACACTTTTGGGCCCAAAGATGGTGCATAGACGTCTGCGCACACTCGCATGTATAGTGAATTCTCCATCGTTATTAGTTATGAATCGTAATGTCGTAACGTCGTCGTGTTAGTGGTTTTGGATTTTTATTGGTTCGAGACCGAACCAATTCGTTTAACAACGACTTTTGGCATTGTAATGTATTGTATTTCGTCGACAAGCGTGGTACCATCAATTGGTCAAATTGCATGTATTAACTAGCCTTGAAGATTTTTTTTGTTTTCAGCGCCTCCTTAATTGTAGAATTTACACTTTTCACCCCTTTATTTAAAAACTTTCCGGTTTGGTCCTTAAATCAATTTTTCTTGACATTTTTATACCAAAAATTATTGAAATAAGTATTTTCCAGCATATTTATCATAGAAAACAGTTTAGGTCCTTGAAATTTCAGTTTTCTCGGTTATAGCCCCTTTTTTTTCGCAACTTTTACATTTTTGACCCAATTTGGAAAAATTTTACAACTTTGGTCCCTTTTAAATTTGAAAAGCATTTTAAACCTTTGAAAAGCACATGGAACACTTATAGTCCACTGTTTTACAGAAAAATGCAGTTTTGGTCCCCCAAATTAGAAGATTTCGCATATTGGGCCTCATTGGGCCGAAAATGTCATAATTAGCCCAATAAGCTTGGAATTTATGTTTTTAACCCTCTAAATAGTATATTTTCAGAAAATACATTGTGTAAACTGTTTTGACTCACCTCACCCATCAGATTTCGAAATATTTCACTTTAGGCCCTTTAACTTTGTATTTTCAACATTTTATGTCAAAAAAATGAGTTTTTAGCCCAAGTTAAGTGTTGTCAAGCTATTTGGCCATTTTCTTAGTATACTTTGCATGTAGTAGTATATTTTATGCTATAATAAAACATATGTCTCGGTTTTTAGCATTTCATACTAGATCTATCATCAAAATCATACAAAACATACATATAAGCATAGAAATCAACCACAACATACACATAATGATGGATCTACACTTTTGCTTGTATTCTCCCCCACAAAACTCATAAAAACCGAAAATAAGGGGATATGAAGATCACCTTGAGTGTTGATTCGGTTTTGAAGAAAGAATGGAAGAAATGAAGTGATTTTTGGCCTTTGCACTCCTTGATGAAGTTTTCGAATTTATGGGGTTTCTAGAGTGCAAGATCACAATTTTTGCATGGATTAGGAAGAGATTTTTGATATAAAAGGAATACAAGTCATAGATCCAAGCAAAATCTTACCTTAGATGATGATTTTGTGGAAGAACTTCCTTGAATGCTTCCTAAATTTCGAGATTTTGGATGGAGAAGAAGAAGAAGCCTTGAGTGATTTTAGAGAGAGTTTGTGAGTGTTTTGTGTGTGTGTGGGTGTTGCTCTCGGCCGAGATCAAGAAGAAGAGAAGAGATAGAGTTGAGTTGACATTCCTAGTTGCATGTTGGTCCATGCATGGAGATATGTGGGATATAAGTGAGGTGGCAAGTCTTAAGTCACTCTTCCTTCTTGGTTTTGGGCTTATGGGCCGAGAATTGTAAATGGAAAGGAAAAAACATTGGGCTTTAATGTTCTAACCCATGTAGATGTTAAGTTGGATGGTTTTTAGTCCCAAAAGAGATATAGTATGATTTTTACACTTTGTTGAGCTAGTTTAGGTTAATCATGGTTCAAAATTTTGTATTTATTTCATTCTAGGTCCAACATGGCTCAAAATGTTGAAATAAATAGATGTGGGTCCAATTAGATCCCAATTAGGGTTCTAAGCCCATGATAGTCCAATTGGAAGCTTATTGATCCATTTGGATCCAATAAGGAAGTTCTAGTCCAAAATGGACTTAACAAGAACTTCTAGGGTTTTCCAATTGTTTGATGTAGTGAATTGGGGGTTTAGTTTCCCATTGAGTAAGCATCATACTTGTTTTTGAGTTTTTGATTTCAACATTTAATTGAGTATAGTGATTACAAGACATAGAATTTCTAGTTGTGACATCATCCCCCCGTTAGAGGGAATTTCGTCCCGAAATTCTGTTTGAAAGCTAGATTTGAGAAAACTAGAATAGGTGAGGGTACTTTTGCTTCATTTGGTCTTCGCGCTCCCAAGTGAATTCTGGCCCACGCTTTGCGTTCCACCGTACTTTCACGATCGGGATGCGACTCTGCTTAGTACGCTTCACCTCCCTGTCCATGATTTCGATTGGTTCTTCAACGAACAGGAGTTTCTCATTGATTTCGATTTCGTCAAGAGGAGTGACGAGTGTTTCATCTGAGAGACACTTCTTCAGATTAGATACGTGAAACACGGGGTGTACACCGTTTAGCTCTGCGGGTAGTTGCAGTCTGTATGCTACTGGACCAATTTGAGCGACGATTTCGAAAGGTCGAATGTATCGCGGGTTCAGCTTTCCCTGTTTTCCGAAACGTATAACCCCTTTCCAGGGCGAGACTTTTAACAGTACTCGATCACCGATCTGAAATTCTAAGGGTTTTCGTCGTTTGTCAGCGTAGCTCTTTTGTCGGTCACGCGATGCTTGCAATCGAGCTCTGATTTGAACGATCTTTTCCGTGGTTTCACGGATGATCTCCGGTCCCGTTAGTGCTTTGTCCGACGCATGCATTTTTGCTAGCTGGGTGTCACCTACTTCAGCCCAACATAACGGTGATCTACATTTACGTCCGTAAAGTGCTTCGAAAGGAGCCACCTTGATGCTCGAATGGTAACTATTGTTGTATGAGAACTCGATTAAGGGTAGGTGGGTATCCCAAGACTTTCCAAAGTCTATCACGCATGCACGGAGCATATCTTCGAGCGTTTGGATAGTTCGCTCGCTTTGACCATCCGTTTGTGGGTGATAAGCGGTGCTCATATCGAGGTTTGTTCCCATCGCCTTATGGAGTGATTGCCAAAATCGGGACGTAAACCTACTGTCCCTATCCGAGATAATAGATTTTGGCACTCCATGGAGTCTCAAGATTTCTTGTAGGTACAATCGCGTCAGTCTCTCCATCTTGTAGGATTCCTTGATTGGTAGGAAATGGGCTGATTTCGTTAGTCGATCGATTATTACCCATATGGTATCCAGTCCGTCCGACGTCTTGGGTAGCTTGGTAACGAAATCCATAGAAATCCCCTCCCATTTCCACTCGGGAATTTCCGGTTGCTGCAACAATCCTGAAGGTTTCTGGTATTCCACTTTTACTTTGGCGCATGTAAGGCACTTACTAACGTAGGTCGCGATTTCCGCCTTCATGTTAGGCCACCAATAGTGTTGTTTAATATCCAAATACATCTTATCAGAACCGGGGTGAATGGAGTATCGCGTCTTGTGGGCTTCCTTCATGACAACATCTCTAAACCCTCCAAATTTAGGGACCCAAATACGGTTCATGAAATAGTATACTCCATTTCCCTTTGCCTCCAGGTTCTTTTCCATTCCGCGCAATACTTCGCTTGCTCTATTTTTCGTCTTCATGGCCTCTGACTGGGCTACTGCAAGTTGAGTGGCCAGGTGTGACTGAATGGTTATCGAGAGAGTTTTTGTACAACAATTAGAGTACTCCTTTCGACTTAATGCGTAGCTACCACGTTGGCCTTGCCTGGGTGGTACTTAATCTCGCACTCATAATCGTTTAGCAACTCAACCCATCTTCGTTGCCTCATGTTTAACTCCTTCTGGTTTAAGATGTGTTGGAGGCTCTTGTGATCTGTGAAGACGGTGCACTTTGTACCGTAAAGGTAATGCCTCCAAATTTTTAGGGCAAAGACTACAGCTCCCAACTCTAGGTCATGGGTTGTGTAGTTTACTTCATGCGTCTTTAGTTGGCGGGAAGCATAGGCTATCACTCTCCCACGTTGCATGAGAACACAACCTAAACCCTGATTTGATGCGTCGCAGTAGACTACAAAGTCTTCCGTTCCTTCAGGCAGAGATAGTACAGGTGCGCTACAGAGAGCTTGCTTCAAGGTTCGAAATGCGACTTCTTGTTTGTCTGTCCATTTGAATGGTACGCCCTTTTGCGTAAGCGAGGTAAGTGGCTTGGCGATCTTAGAGAAGTTTTGTATGAATCTCCTATAGTAGCTTGCTAATCCCAAGAATTGACGAATTTCCGTGGGCGTTGTCGGGATTGCCCAACCTTCTACAGCTTTGACCTTAGAGGGATCCACATGGATTCCATCTTGGCTGACCACATGACCTAGGAAGTTCACGCTCCGCAGCCAGAACTCACACTTGGAGAGTTTGGCGTAAAGTTTTTCCGATCGTAGAGTTTCTAAGACTCGTCGGAGGTGTTGGCCATGCTCTTCCTTGCTTCAAGAATAGACGAGGATGTCATCGATAAAAACAATGACAAAGTTGTCAAGAAACGGTCGGCAGATTCGATTCATTAGGTCCATAAATGCGGCAGGGGCATTCGTTAGACCGAAGGGCATTACGACGAATTCATAATGTCCGTAGCGAGTTCGGAAAGCGGTTTTTGGAATATCCTCTTCCCGGACTTTGAGTTGGTGGTATCCGGACCGTAGATCTATTTTAGAAAAATAACTAGCCCCTTGGAGCTGGTCAAATAGGTCATCGATTCGTGGGAGTCGGTAGCGGTTCTTGATTGTGAGTTTATTTAACTCTCTGTAATCGATACACATTCTAAAAGATCCGTCTTTCTTTTTGACAAAGAGCACCGGAGCTCCCCATGGCGAGTAACTAGGTCGAATAAATCCCTTGTCCAAAAGTTCGCTGAGTTGGCTGGAAAATTCCTGCATCTCGGCAGGAGCCAACCGATAAGGTGATTTAGCAAGAGGAGTTGCTCCGGGGATAAGGTCAATTCGAAATTCAACCTGTCTCTCTGGGGGCACTCCCGGAAGATCTTCAGGAAATACATCCGGAAATTCACATACTACGGGAATGTCTCGAACGTTAATCTCCTCCTTGGTTTTGTCCACCACATGAGCCAGGAACGCCAGATTGTTCCTTCGTAGATATTTTTGTGCCTTGACACACGAAACGAGGCGAAGGTTCATGCTAGATTTGTCTCCGTAAATTACTAAGGTTTCGTGATTTGGAAGGCGAAGACGGACGCCCTTCTCATGACACATAATTTCGGCATGGTGGGGGCTTAACCAGTCCATACCGATGATCACGTCGAAACTCCTAATTGACACTAGCATTAGGTCTATTCGAAAAATGTGTTGATTAAGAGTTAGGGTACATCCGGTGTAGATTTCCCCAGTGGACTCGGTTTTCCCATTGGCCATTTCCACCGTATAGGCTTCATTTAGCTTTTGGGGAAGTTGTTTTAATAAGTGCTTAAACTTATTGCTTACGAAACTTCGTTCCGCTCCGGTGTCAAATAAGATGCATGCATAAGCGTGGTTTAAGGGAAACGTACCGGTAACAACAGAGGGGTCTTGAATAGCCTCACTCTGACCCATGGTCAACATCCTTCCTGTTCCTCCATTTCTTAAATTGTTGTTGTTGGGACAGTCTCGGCGGATGTGTCCAATCTTCCCGCATCCGTAGCAGGTGTAGCTAGGCCCTGCGCTGTTGCCGCTGGCATGGGCGTTGTTGTTGTTGCGAGGGTTGTTGTTGTTGATTCCCTGATTTTGGTTATGGGGAGGGTAAGCCTTGCAGTACTTTGCGGTGTGACCCCCTCGGTTGCAACTGGTGCACTGAAAATCCTTGCATTCTCCATAGTGATGGAAACCGCACTTGTTGCATTTGGGAAGATTACCGGAATAAGGTTTGGAAGCATTTGAAGTGGTTGAGGTTGGAGCATGTGGTGTGGCTGGAGCCGATGTGGTAACGGCATTAACCGCCACTGTCTGCTGCTTCTTGGAGGTGTCGGGGCCCTGGCGCCCCTTCCTCTTATTGTCCTTTCCCCTCTTGTCATCTCCTTCCTTCTTCTTCTCAACCTCCACTGGCTTCTCTCCCTTTTTGTTATTATGGTCGTACAACCTTTTTGCCAGTCTCTTGGCACTGTCAAATGTTTCGGGGTTTGCAGCTATCACATTCCCTTGAATTGTTGGTGTGAGTCCCCAGATGAATCGCTCAATCTTCTTTCCTTCCGAGGTGATCATACCCGGGCACAACAGAGATAGTTCGCTAAATCTCGATATGTAGGCATCGATATTCGCGTTCTGCACAGTGAGGTTCCATAGCTCTTGTTCCATCTTCTGTATTTCGCCTCGTGGGTAGTACTCTACCATTAACATTTCTTTCATCTCCGTCCACGGCATAGAGTTGGCTACAGGGAGTGTCATGGATTCTACATGTCTGTTCCACCAGGTGAGTGCTTGATCTACAAAAGTGCAGGCTGCGAACTTCACCTTCATGTGCTCAGGGCAGTCGCATATCTCGAATACCGACTCCACTTTTTCGATCCATCGCTTCAGAGTGATCACTCCTCCAGTGCCATTAAAAGTTCGTGGTTTGGCGTTTGTGAAGTCCTTGTAGGTACATGCCTTGGTGGGTCCTTGATTCATTCCATTGTTTGAACTTCCGGCTCCTTGCCCATTGACTCCTCCATTGTTCCCTTGTTGAATTTGCGCAATCGCTGCAGTGACTGCTGCAGATACAGCTGCCTGGAAGGTGGCTGAGTCAACTTCAGGTGGGGTTGGTCCTGGGTTTCCGCGAGTAGGTCGGAGAGGCATCTTTCTGTGACAAAACGGAAAGATGTTGAGGGTATGTGGTTTCGGTGAGGTCGTGATCCTACTGACTAGGTGCATAGTACGAACTTAAACACTACTACCATTTACTAGTCAATAATATCTCAACACATAGCAATTTGCAATATCGTAATAAAACACATAGAAATTTACTAATATTATCCGCATTTGATACATGAAAATTTGCTCATAGGAGCATACATGGGTGATACTAGTTTGACAGCATAACGACTCTATGAGTAGTGTAGTCACTTAAACATAGAGTCGGAGTACATAGCATATTTCCTAACGACCTACTATGATAAGTTTATCCCTAACCGCGATGAGCTGCGTCCGAAGGTGGTGCTGAGGATGTGGATGCTCCCTGAAGACGGGCCACCAAGCGTTCCGCGTCCCGGAGTCGAGACTCCCACCGAACCTGCCTCATGTGAAACTCTCGAAGGACGTCACGCATCTCCTGCTCCGCACGCTCGACCCTAGTCCTCAACTGGTGTACCTGATCCGCAGTGTCCTGGGCAAGGTCGCCCGTATTCCGTAACCGTTTCACCATGACTGGAAGGGCTCGATCAGCCGGTCCTCCGTCTCTCAGGTCAAAGAACTCGCGTGACATGCCGTACGGGGGTCGCTGTCCCTGCTGTCTGCTCCATCTCCAAAGGTCAATACCCCAGGGAGGTGTAGGACCAGTGGGGCCTACTCGATAGGCAGGCACCCTGATCGGGTAAGGGGGTTGATGACTTCGGACTCCGCATCCGAATCACCCCTGTCACTATCATCAGCATCCTCCTCGAGGCTTCCTTCATCTTCCTCTGATTCGGCAGGTTCGCCCTCAATTTCGGCCTCCGGTTCCCCGTCAGATTCCTCTTCGGGGACTTCCTCAGGCTCCTCCTCAGGCTCTTCCTCGGGCTCCTCCTCTAACCATCCGTTGTTCCCCTGGTTAGGGAAGTAGGGATCTCCGGGGTGATGAAAACCAGCCATGCGGTTTGCGAGAGTGTGTAATGATGCTAACGTCATTCCTAGGGTGCTACAATTATCACATAGGTCAAGTAGGCGTTCTCGTTTTTGTGGTAGATGGGTATAGTTTTAGGTTCCCTAGCTATCCCGATCTCATCGAGACGTGTATTAGTTTTACTTTGGAGAGAATGTAGTTGATCAGGCTACATTCACTCCTTGGTATTACTAAGAACAGTCCCAATTTAACCGAGACACCAGCATTATTGTGTTTGATTCGGCGTTATGTTCTTATTCCTAATACAAGCAAGCGTGTTTTATTTACTTGTTTTGTTCAGAGTTATGTTAGTCCCTCTTTGTGGTTTATAGTTGCATATCCGTGTGTGGCTAGATATGCTAGTTCACTATAAACAATGCTCTGATACCAACCTGTCACACCCCCGAACCAGACGGCGGAAACGTCCGAGGGCTATTGTGACTCATTGAATACCATCACAATGCATATACATGAAACATACCATAAAACATCACCAACATTTGGAATATTACAACCGATAGTGTTTACATTCGTTACATTGTTTAAACGTTACATTCTCAAAATAACTATTCAACATCACTTAAACCACAGCAAACATCATAGAGTATAAATCATCCGTCACCTTACCTGTTACCTGAGAATACAAGTATTTTGAAAAACGTCAACATACGAAATGTTGGTGAGTTCATAAGTAGTGTTTGAAATCCAATGTAATGTTTGAAACCCATCAGAAAATCCGATATTTTCTAAAAATAGAATAGTGTAAAAATATGTGTTGATCCATGAGTATGCATGTTTGAATTCTACAGATGTAAGCGTAAGAGTTGTGAAAATTCGACCGGTAATTCATAATTTGTAATTGTTGAAAACCCTAGGAAAACCCGACGTTTTCCTATCACTTTGTATTACTTAGTTTGTATACCGTTGTTTCGTTTCGTTAGAGGGAATCGTTGAGCTCCGGAGGCATTGAGAATACAATGGGTGGTGAAGTGTTGTGATGTACGTTAACGAAAACGTCCAATCGACAACCTTACAAGCGATCCCTTAGGCACCACTCGTAATTCTTCACACAACTCGATCCTCCCGGACTTGTGTAGTCCCACGACCGGAGGGAAGGAGAGAAGGTGCGAAACCCTCGGTATTTCCCCGCGTCGTTCAAGACAAATGCAATTGCGAAGGGCCCGAAGCCCAACCCGCAATCGTGAGTTACCGACTTTACTAGCAGCACTGAAGGACCCTTGGGGACCAGCAGCACGTTTGCCATTGAAAGTCCTGTTACGTTATGTCGGATCGGTAAAACCCAACACTTCGTAAGAGAGAGAGATCTTCGGGCCTTAAGATCAGGTCATTGGGCTAGCTAGGCTCAACGAACAAGATTTTACACTTTTGGGCCCAAAGATGGTGCATAGACGTCTGCGCACACTCGCATGTATAGTGAATTCTCCATCATTATTAGTTATGAATCGTAATGTCGTAACGTTGTCGTGTTAGTGGTTTTGGATTTTTATTGGTTCGAGACCGAATCAATTCGTTTAACAACGACTTTTGGTATTGTAATGTATTGTATTTCGTTGACAAGCGTGGTACCATCAATTGGTCAAATTGCATGTATTAACTAGCCTTGAAGATTTTTTTTGTTTTCAGCCCCTCCTTAATTGTAGAATTTACACTTTTCACCCCTTTATTTAAAAACTTTCCGGTTTGGTCCTTAAATCAATTTTTCTTGACATTTTTATACCAAAAATTATTGAAATAAGTATTTTCCAGCATATTTATCATAGAAAACAGTTTAGGTCCTTGAAATTTCAGTTTTCTCGGTTATAGCCCCTTTTTTTTCGCAACTTTTACATTTTTGACCCAATTTGGAAATTTTTTACAACTTTGGTCCCTTTTAAATTTGAAAAGCATTTTAAACCTTTGAAAAGCACATGGAACACTTATAGTCCACTATTTTACAGAAAAATGCAGTTTTGGTCCCCCAAATTAGAAGATTTCGCATATTGGGCCTCATTGGGCCGAAAATGTCATAATTAGCCCAATAAGCTTGGAATTTATGTTTTTAACCCTCTAAATAGTATATTTTCAGAAAATACATTGTGTAAACTGTTTTGACTCACCTCACCCATCAGATTTCGAAATATTTCACTTTAGGCCCTTTAACTTTGTATTTTCAACATTTTATGTCAAAAAAATGAGTTTTTAGCCCAAGTTAAGTGTTGTCAAGCTATTTGGCCATTTTCTTAGTATACTTTGCATGTAGTAGTATATTTTATGCTATAATAAAACATATGTCTCGGTTTTTAGCATTTCATACTAGATCTATCATCAAAATCATACAAAACATACATATAAGCATAGAAATCAACCACAACATACACATAATGATGGATCTACACTTTTGCTTGTATTCTCCCCCACAAAACTCATAAAAACCGAAAATAAGGGGATATGAAGCTCACCTTGAGTGTTGATTCGGTTTTTGAAGAAAGAATGGAAGAAATGAAGTGATTTTTGGCCTTTGCACTCCTTGATGAAGTTTTCGAGTTTATGGGGTTTCTAGAGTGCAAGATCACAATTTTTGCATGGATTAGGAAGAGATTTTTGATATACAAGGAATACAAGTCATAGATCCAAGCAAAATCTTACCTTAGATGATGATTTTGTGGAAGAACTTCCTTGAATGCTTCCTAAATTTCGAGATTTTGGATGGAGAAGAAGAAGAAGCCTTGAGTGATTTTAGAGAGAGTTTGTGAGTGTTTTGTGTGTGTGTGGGTGTTGCTCTCGGCCGAGATCAAGAAGAAGAGAAGAGAGAGAGTTGAGTTGACATTCCTAGTTGCATGTTGGTCCATGCATGGAGATATGTGGGATATAAGTGAGGTGGCAAGGCTTAAGTCACTCTTCCTTCTTGGTTTTGGGCTTATGGGCCGAGAATTGTAAATGGAAAGGAAAAAAAATTGGGCTTTAATGTTCTAACCCATGTAGATGTTAAGTTGGATGGTTTTTAGTCCCAAAAGAGATATAGTATGATTTTTACACTTTGTTGAGCTAGTTTAGGTTAATCATGGTTCAAAATTTTGTATTTATTTCATTCTAGGTCCAACATGGCTCAAAATGTTGAAATAAATAGATGTGGGTCCAATTAGATCCCAATTAGGGTTCTAAGCCCATGATAGTCCAATTGGAAGCTTATTGATCCATTTGGATCCAATAAGGAAGTTCTAGTCCAAAATGGACTTAACAAGAACTTCTAGGGTTTTCCAATTGTTTGATGTAGTGAATTGGGGGTTTAGTTTCCCATTGAGTAAGCATCATACTTGTTTTTGAGTTTTTGATTTCAACATTTAATTGAGTATAGTGATTACAAGACATAGAATTTCTAGTTGTGACAATTTCAGTACTGCATACCACCCACAGACGGACGGGCAGAGTGAACGGACGATTCAGAGACTCGAGGATATGCTTCGAGCGTGTGTTTTGGATTTTGGAGGAAGTTGGGACACATATTTACCCTTGGCAGAGTTTTCGTACAATAACAACCATCATTCGAGCATTGGTATGCCACCCTTTGAGTTGTTGTATGGGAGGAGGTGTCGAACCCCCATATGATGGGGAGAAGTAGGGTAACATGTAATGGGTAGTACGGAGATCGTACTTCAGATGAAAGAGCAGATACAATAGGTCAGGCAGAGATTCTTGACCGCTCAGGGTCGCCAGAAGAGTTATGCGGACAGGCGTCGGTGAAACATACTTTGATTTATTGGAACCAAACAAAAAGAAAATTCAAAACCATATGAAACAGTAACAAAAATCGATGAAACTTAATTAGAAATTATTATTTAGCATGGGGGTCTTCCACGAATTCAAATAGGATTTATAGACCCCAGAAAGTATTTTATATGATTTATTGCCCTATTTTGTTGCATTAACTATGATAATTCGAGAAAAACAAATTATTTTCTAAAAATTTACAGATCATCTTATATTATTGGTTGGACTCTGGGAAAAATATCATTTGAACAGAAAAGAAGTTTTAGGTATTTATTTGGGAATAAATCTTTTATGAACATATTTGAAAGCTTTTAACAACATACTTTGATGAAATAGCATTTAAGCTTCAAGATCATCACATGCATGTTTGTTTGAAGACCATTCATGAGTTTGAAATGATCAAAAATCATTTTTGATAGAAAACTTTGGATGCATGTGGTGTTTTTCACCCAAAACTTGTAGAAAAGTGCATTTCCATGGTTTTGACTTAGGTTTAGGTCATGAATCTTCACCATTTTGTAACATGGAAGATGTTTTTTTGGTGAAAATCAACCACCATCATCATCGAAACTGAGGTGAATGAATATTCACACAAGTTTTCTAAGAGAATGGTGTAGAAGAACAAGGATATGCAAGAAAATCCATGCAAACTCGAATGAAAATGAAAGGAAATCGTGTTCTACCTTAATGAACACCATTAGATGATGAAGATTTTAAGTATATTGAGTGTTTTTGGACATGTTTACGGTAAAATTTTGTGGTTCATAGAGGGAGGAAGAGAGAAAATGTGTGTGAGAGTGTGAGAGAGAAATGAGAGAGAATGAGGGAAGATGGAGTGTGTGAGAGAAGAAGAAAGATTTTTAGTTGGGAAGAGGAGAGATATGGGGAGAGATCTGAATTTTTCAATGAGGAGAGAGACTCCCCACCTCTTCCATTTATTTTATATAAATTGCCCTCAATTTGTTTTTTTTTTTTTTTATAAATTTTCCCATTTTTTATAAAGTGTGCATTAAGCCATGATTTGTTTTATTAAATTATTGATTTAACTTGTTAATTAGGAATAAATGTTAATAGTTTAAATTTTATTTCCCTTGATTGCATTTTTATTATGTTAATTACTATAAGATAATATTATAAGCTTCATAATTATTTTTATAGAATTTTAATGTAAAAATTCATAAATGTGAGTTTTTAGGGCATTTAGGGTTTTTGAGAGTTTGTAAATCTTTGGATATCAAAATAAATAGAATATTTGCGACATTAAATTATCTTATGGTATTATAACTCTTTTATAGGTATAAATAATGTTTGTAATTTATTTTTATCGGTTTATTGGCATTCTATGTAGTGATTCCGAGATTCAAGCGAAATTGAGGAATCAAGTATAGTAGTCCTAGTCTTCAACTTTGACTTATGTTTCTATGAGACTTTGACCTAATTTCTACTTCTAGGTCAAGTGCATGATGTGTGTATATGATTCATGAAATGTTGTTCGAGTCAAAGAGTGACCCAAATATGGATACTCACTAGAGGTCAGTAGGTGTAGAATTTACATATCAATGTGAAATCTAAGTACACTATCCATTGATTCTAATTGTTTCCAAGTTTCTAGTAGGTTATAACTTAGCTTCCAGTTACTAAGTCTAGTATATGTAGTGCCTATATGTGCAAGTCTAGTCAAATCTAGGACCGACTCGAATTTTGACGGTTGTCATAATTGTGCCCTCTCAAATTTTGTGATTGGGATGCCGATGATCACAAAACAAGGTGTGAATAACCATGCAATTGACTTGGTACCCTGAATATTTATCACCTAATCAATGTGTTGGTTACCCACACGCGCTCCACCAATCAATAATAGACATTAAGTCACCCTTTTCCACTCTTACTAGCCCATGTTAGTGTGCCGGTTACCCACACATGCTTCACCAACGACTTGGTAAGGTACAAAGTGTAATTTCATGGGTTAGCACCAAATTCATATTTTCCTAAGTAAATAAGATTAGGAATTTAATAAGTGTTTAGTTACTTAGTATTTATCATTATACTTTTAATGAAGAGAGAATTATAGTCATTTCCTACCCATTTGGCTAACGACCCTCCACCAGTCAAGGAAGCGGTGGGTGAGAGTGGACACTCATTACACTGTCATTTTATAAGCAGTAATCTTATACCCCCTTATAGACCAGCTTCGTGAATGGGGCCTACTAGCGGTAAGACTGACTTTTAATATCATACATATATATAAATATTAACTTTTAATATTATAAGAGTATAAGGGTGTATTTTACACATTTAAAATACTTGGTGGTTTAATCTAATAATTAAACTATACTCTTAATTTAATTAAACTTAAACCATGCCATTATGGAACTATTAACTATTTTAATTAAACACTTCAATTAATTTAATGAACTCCATAATGTTTGAATTTTAACTTTTAAAATGCTAGGGTTTGGAATTAAAGTGTACACTGGGGTGACTTTACAAATTCCAAAACTTGAGGGCAAGTTTTAAAACTTTTCAAAACCCTTGGATTTTCATAACTTATGAGTTTAATTAAGGTCTTAAAAAAAATTTAATGAAGAGACTCTTGAACATCCATAACTTGAGGACAAGTTATAGAATTCATAAAACTATTTAAGACAAAAAGACTCTTCATTTTGTAACCTATAGCAATTTTATGAGTTTTTACAATTCATAAATGTGACTTTTCAAGTTACTTGAGGACAAGTTACAAAAAAACACATATTATTACAAACTTCTAGATTCATTTTGATAGAAAAAAAAACTATCACATAATTTTTTCTATTAATCTAAACAAACTCATAAACATGAACATTCATAATCAACAATTTTCAAGCATCATATAAACATGTATAAAACTTGAAACTTTGATTATAACTTTATTTGGATGAGAATAAACATTACCATCGTACCAAAAAAAAAATTTATGAACAAAAACACTTTTTGGTAATGATTCAAATCCAAAACATGCCAAAAACACACGAAAATATGCTGTCAGGGGGTCCAACTCGTCGAGTAAATGAACCAACTCATCGAGTGCAAGAACGTCTAAATCTAACATCATGTAAAGAATTTATGATAAGTTCTAACACTATAGATCCTAATAACAAGTGGAATTTAAAATAGGATTAGAATTAGCTATTGGAGTCTAACAGAGAGTTGTAGTACTCAAAATTACCTACGTGTGGATATAAAAAACATCCAAAATGGAGTTCATATGCAAGAGTTACGACCTTCTGAAGTTACAGTTATCATAGAGCATGACACGTGGCAAAAACCATAATCTGCCACAGTTCACGACGTGAGTAAGGTTGACTCACAATGTGATGAATCAAATGCCACCTTTCGAAGCTAGAGTATGCATGGCGAGTCTACGGAAGGATAAATTCCAGGTTCACGACGTGTATATAGACTAACTGATGACATGAAGAGTCATCTGGCCACCTTCGGAAGCAAGAAGACGGATGGCAAGCCTACGAAGTGATAAGTTCTAAACTCACGACGAGATCAAGTAATTTCTCATGATGTGAGGAGTCATATGGACACCTTCCGAAGCTAGGGACATAAATGGCAAGTCTACGAGGTGAGCAGGCTTGGCGTACGACGTGAGTTTGGAAATACTCACGACGCGAGAGTCCAAAACTTGCTATAAATAGCAAGTCCAACCTCAGCCATTCATACACCTGAGCTTCTTTCTCCTCTCTCCTTTACTGAAGCCATCTTGCATTCCGGGCCCGGTGATCGCGAACCGCTAAACTTTTTAAGATTAGATTCCGTCAAAACATGATATTAAAGTGAGTTTCACGGTCCCACTTTCTAATCTTTTCTGGGGAAAACGCATGCTAAATATTGAATAAAAGTTAATATTATGTTTATATGATAGTATGTTTGTATCAACATATATAGTTATATTAGCTGGGATATAATTGTTTTATCTCATGTATATGTAAAATATATATGATATTTTGAAATCACACAACTTGTTAGCATGTTATTATTATGGAAGTATACTAATATATACCCAAAATTATACTCGGGAATTATATATATATATATATATATATATATATATATGTGTGTGTGTGTGTGTGTGTGTGTGTGTGTGTGATGTTGCTTATGAGTTATACTCCGGTGTTCAATATATACTATGTTGTATGATAGTCCCAGAGATATACTTGGAAGTTATATATATCATTTGTTAAAGTATGTTATATGTCATTATTGTTGGTGTTATGTCAAGATAAAACTTGGTATGTCATATATTATTGTTGGTTTTATGTCAGGATAAAACCTGGTATGCGATATATAATTGTTGGTTTTATGTCAAGATAAAACTTGGTTTCACTTCCAGTTATAGCTTTTATACTGCTTAAATGTTATAAAATTAGGAGTAATGTTTGAAATGTATAGTAACCTAGGGTTTTAGACATGAAAATGCTTTTGTTGTTAGAACTATAGAACGCCGTCAAAGTCTACATGAGCTACTGTATTCATCATCTTAGATTGGGGATCTTAGTGGAAGTCCTCTGTGTCACACCCCCAAACTAGAACGACGGAAATGTTCGGGGACGGATGAAGTCATGTAAGTATCACAAAACATGCATCATAGTAATCAAAGCACATTCAACCATTTCATTAACAAGTATAAGTTTTAGATAAGTATTTCAAACATTACATATTCTAGCATCAAGGAAAATACCAAAGTCAACAGGAGTCGTAGTCCGGTGCCAAGCAGCCTTCTCAAGTAAGTTTTGAAAGAGTATCAACATAAAGCTAGTGAGTTCATAAGCATTTTTTTAGGAAAATAGTTCTCGATTCTTTTGAAAAATGAAATATCTTTCACGGAAAATTTCATACTGTCCTTTGAAATAAATATATAATCCTTAAGAAACATGACTCCTTGATATCAGTTGGAAGTGTTCCTCAAGAAACTCCCATATTTTCTTATGAAAAGCATGATTATACCCATTTCTTCTATGATTTCATAGATCATACTAGTTATGTATAAACCAATACCGGATAGACAGTTAACTGTGTGGATCTGCCCTAAACCCACAACCACAGAAGGAACAGGAAACGAGGTAGAAACCACGCATTCCACAGTCTATCAGGTATTTTTCATACATAACTCGGATGCATTAACTAAGGAATCATGGAATCAATAATGAAAGTTCATTAGTTGAATGATAGACCATCTGTTTTTAAAATACTGATGATTACCTTGGGAAATCCTACATTTCCCCTAAGTGAAAACTATTGAATTACTCGTTTTAAATCAGAAAGTATAAGTATTTGATGGGTTTTAGTATATTCCAACATCGTATGGTGCACATACAACCCAAAATGCCTTGGATCTATGTTTTCACTAATTATATGTGCAAAGGTGATTCCAAGGTATTAATCCTATAACTAGCACACAAAGATGTAAACTACACAAGATACTAGTTAGTGTAACATACCTTTTCATATGGTTGGAAGTCTTGATTCATTTGGCCTTAAGAGCTTATCCCTAATAGTGTGGAAGCCTCAAATGAAGTCACAACACATCAAGGACAAAGGTGGGAGTTAAGAGAGAATCTTCACGCACTCTAAAACCATCATGAACTCCAAGAACATGCACACACACACACACACTAGGGGTGACGATTTTAGGTTATCATATACGTATATATATGTGTTGAATTATAAGAGTCATGGGTATAACCGAAACCCATACCCATGGGTTTTATGATCCATGGTTCATATGGCCCAACTCTTTATGTATCCATACATAAACTTGGTCCAACATGGATCATAAGCCCAATACATATAAATATAACTAATTACCATAATTAGTCCCCATAGATTTAATTAGTAGCTTTTGATCACTAAATTAATTCCAAATTAATTCTTGATCAACACTAATTAAAACATATGATTTCATATTAATATGTTATAACTCATAATATATTAATAATCCATAAAGAAACTTCTCTCAAAAGTCCATTCTAACAAATTGTCCTGATGATATGCAACCCAAATGGACAATGCTACTCTCGGGTCGAATACATACCAATAGTTGTTTTCGGCTTAGACACCTAATCCAACAATATCTACCATCCTTATATAGGTTAGGCATAGTTTCTTTTTGAAAACCCTAGCTACCACCAGTAAGAGGTTGAGGCTAGGAAAATCCCTTTTTTTTCCCTGGAATACGTGAGGTTTTAGCTTTAATGGTTCTGCAATAGTAAGATATAAGTATTGCACTTATATTATTAAAGCAATTATTTAAGAGAGGTATATTATTATTACGTAGAAGAGTCATACGATTGGCGAGTTTTATGACCATACTTAAACTTGATATGACGTGAATCAGACGCCAATATGCTTTATGACATTTGGCACCCGTAGACCTACCGGTCTGACTGTAGCTAGCAGCCAGGTGCAGGATAGTCAGTCCCATATCGATCTATACACAAAAGCCACAATTTCCCTCTAGGAAATTTTGGTTCATAAAAGTGATCCTCCATTTAGCTAATGATTGATAGTATCCCAAGGATGAAGTCCTTCCCTTTGTTATTAAAGTGTACGAGGACGCGTCTCCCAATTAAATTGATGTCTTTACGAATAATAATATAGGAAAACCCTTTTTGATAATGCATAAAAATTTATAAAATTGTATTGGTTTTTATGATTCGTAGGTTCATTTCCTTAGTTTTGAAAACGACTTTTGCATGGTTCATATTTTAATGCGTTATGTAAAACTGATTTCTAGATTTGCCGTATATTGATAACAGTAATATATTAAATGAAATAATATATTTGAACACAAGATTTTTTGTTCTTTTACTTGTATTCCCCCTGAAGATATTTAAAAACTCAGTAAAATGTAGGGGTATGAACTCACCTTGAGTGGATTGTTTGAACGAAGATTGGTATGAGATGTTGAGTGTCTATTGAAGCCTTGAACACAGTTAGATCCTATTTAACAAAATAAAAATTTGGGTATTTCACGATTAGAAATAACGGGAAGCCAATTTAGGGACTTGAAAACATTCAGAATGAGTGTAAAAATAACATGTGATTGAGTGAGGGAGGTGTACAACCACCTTGAGGGTGTGTACGGCCATGGGTGTGCGGCCCATGAGTGTACGGTCATACACTCATGAAGAAGGGTGCTTTTGAGGTGTTTCCAAGGCCTTAAGTAGCATCCAATAAGTGTTATAAGTCCCATGCTTAGTTGCAACGCAAGTTTGAGGCCTAAAATGATCATTAAAGAGGGGTTTATGGTTCTGGGAGGTGTGTGCGGCCATACAAGGAGTGTGCGGCCGTACACACTTCATTTTTACGCCAAATGTCGATTTTCAAGTGAATCAAGGCTAGGGTCATGTCCAACTAGAAGATAGGGGTCAAATTCTCACTTTGTAGCGTGTTTAAGGTGTGTATAGCCACCCTTATGAAGGTGTGCGGTCGTACACCTTCAAGGGATGAAGAACATGATGAAACTTGATGAATTAAGGATTATAGCAAGCTAGATTATGGAATACTCACATTTTTTAATCCTTTGGAGGGTCCTCAAATGAAGATTCTAGAGAGAGAAAGTAGTGTGCAATCAAAAGAAGAAAAGAATGAAGGAAGGGGTCTCTTCATATATATAGAGGTGGGTGTGCGGCCGCACACCTATGTTTACGACAGTACACTCCTCCTAAGAGTGTGTATGGCCCGATTTTGCTACTATACAACTTGATAGCTCATACCTAATCTCAACCTTGGTTGTACTCAAGCTTAACACACTTGAAAGAACCCTTAAGCGATGCTAAAAGGCAACAGAAACGAGTCTAACATTGCTCATACTGAATAGATGAAGAAAATAGAGGTTCCGGGTTGTCACATCATCCCCTCGTTAGAGGGAATTTCATCCCGAAATTCAAACATGGAATAAAATTGTTGGACTTGGAAAAGATGAAGGGTATCACATGCGTCTCATCGGATAGTTACTTCCAGAAGATCGATAGGGTACCTGAGTTTCCTCCAGTAAATTCAGATTCTCGTTGGATGTTTTAGTGGACTTTTATTACTGTATCTGCTGTTCTGATTGGTGAATGGTGGGTAGGCTTAGCTTGCTCTATCATGTTCATCCAACTGGTGGAACGCCCCTTTTGAGGTCTTGTATCGCATTTGTCTCAAAGTTTGCGGTAGGATTCATGCCTGGTTCATCTCTTATTTCCCTATGTACACAAGTCATTTACAATTAAGATTCACAAGACGGTCGGATGAGTGACTTTGCCCTAGATCCACAACCAGACAAGGTACAACAGATAAGGTGGATGCACACATCCTAAGTCGGTATAATCTTAATTATATACCACCCTCGTATGTACATTATTGATGGATTCACTAACCGTATTTGTCCCTAGTCTCTACGTCATAACTGCCCTTACAGCCCGAATGAAAATCCTAGATTGGTCTATCAAGGATGTTCAGGCAAAGTTGCAGGTGGATGTCATACTCTTCCCATGCATACATTCAGGTTCTGGAGGTGAGATAAACTTTTTCGTAGTTCGCATCTAGTTTGCCATTATGATTGACATGGATTTTAGTATTCGAGTGGTATAAGGTGAAGGGTCTCCTTAGGAACATGCGGGCTTGGTATGACGTAAAATTAGTCGGACTAAGCGGGATGGCATCATATGTTTGCGCATTAAGTACTTCGGATGGAGCGTTTGTTAGGACATTGGTGTCTTGGGGTGTATGTTTCTGGTGTTTCCTACTTTTGGTTGGATGTTGGCGGGTACTTCTAGTACAAAGGTTTTGATAATTCGAAACCATGAACTTTTTATGAAATGGTCCTTACTAGGTCTCTTCATAATCGTTTAGTGTATACAAGTCATGTATAACTAACCCTGACGTATACATTAATCAATCATAGTTTACTCATTAGGGCTTCAAAGTTTATATTAATGTTGGGATTTAATTTGAACAAAAGAGAATACAAAATTATAGGAAATTATTGGGGTTTTGAAAGCATACAAAAATATAGCATGGTCCTTTGATGTTTCCCCATTTCAATGGGGTCAAACTCCTCCTGCTTCCCCATCGTTCTTCTCTATTGGGCAGTCTCTCTTGAAATGTGATGAGACAAAGAATCAAGTTTTGATTGAATTAGAATGTAAATTCAAAGTAAGATTGAAATATTTGAACACCGATGTAAATATGATCTGTTTGTCTCTATTACGCTTTATCAGTTTTACAGAGTAGAAGTGAAAATTCTATCAAGACTTCGTTACTAAGACACTAGTAACTACTCATATTTATAAGAGATGAAAGCGTACAAAAAATATACTAAGGACTAAACATGATGCTTCAAATATTATGCCCTAGTAAAATACATTACAAAAATGTTTGAAGAAACTAAAAACAAACTTCGACTCATTACAACATTTCGACTCTAACAATCTCCCCCTTTGTAATCAAAGTCGAAGTCTTCAGTTTGTGAGAAGTGTAATGGAGTATAGCAAAACTCTTCGAACCTCCATATACTAAGAAATAATTTTCTTCAACTCCTTCCTGTCTCATTCATTGTTCTTCTTGCAGTGGTTCATACAAACAATCAAGTTTGTATATTGAGATGTAGAATATCTCTCCACTTCGATAGCTTGCAATAAAAACCTCTTCGCTTTTCCAGCTTTATCCTTTCCAGCAAAAACTATCCTAAATGGCTTGAGACAAATTTCTCCATCAACATATATCTTTTACTCAGCCTATGTCTTTGAAGGAGCCATTGGAGCATTTATCTCCATTCCCTTGGCAGTTGCTAACTCCACATCAGTTAGAGCTAGACACTGATAGTAATTCTCAATGAAGATCTTCATGTGAGAAACTCCAAGTATGAATTCCTCTGGATCTATGTTTTCAAGAAAAGAAAAAGAGTTGTCTTTCAAAAGCAATGCGACTTGTATGAGGTCATACAAGTTCATCAGCGGAAAATCTGCAATTATGAATTTGCATGTTTTTCCATTCGCCCTAGAAACCACATAGTTGATATTTTGAACTGTTTTTTAAAAAACCACATCCTTTTTCATTATTATCACCTTCTTAATCTTGATCAGTGACCAAACATCCTCAGGAGCTTTGCCAAGTACCGCATGAAAACAAATTTTCATATGAGTCCCTTCATCTTTTTCTTTGAAATTCCCTTCATCTTTGAATTGAGCCGTGATAAACATCATCTCATTTATAGGGAAATCCAACTAGAAAACATCAGAATTTGTGATCACATAACTTTGCTTAGGCATCTTTTCGAATTTATACATGTGGTTGAAAGCAACCTTGGCTTCGATTGTTTCATAGTTATAGTTTTTTGCCGGATCACCTTTATCCATCCCCTTCAGATCATTAGCCCTCTAAGCTATTATACTTTGAACAATTCTAAGCTTTTCAATCTTAGCTTCAGCCTCAGCTTTCTTTTCTTCTTTAGATTTTTCCACAAGAATTGATTTTCCTTTGTCAGTAGTTACCTATTTTGGTTTCGAACCACTTCCACAAGATTCCAAAAGTTTACCAATTACAATTCCTTTCGAAATTATTCTTGTAGTTGGCAATGTTGTTACGATTGTTGAGGTTACTAGTTCAGCAAATACTATTACTGGTTTAGTTGAAGGGATGTTTGAAGAGAATACTTTGCCCACCACTTTCGGTTCTTCTTCTGCTGAGTTCCTTTCTCCCCCTTGCACCCCTGTGAAAACAGGAGGTGCAGTAGTTGAGGGAAGAAGACTGGATATGCGAAATAGTGGAGAAGTTGCTTGTTAAGTATAGCTTTGAACTACTCAAACTTTTGGGATAAAAATTATGGAGTAATCAACGGGGACGAAACCGGTTTCGTTGAGATCTCCTTCAATTCCTTTAGCAACTTTATCACACCTTCAAAATTTTCACTTTCATATTTGGAGATTTGATTTATTTGAGGACTCAAATCTTCATATAGCTTGACAAAACGAGTTACAACATCACAAATGATATCGACCTTCTGATGCAAGGACGCATAATCATGTTGAATAGAAAGAATTTCTTTTTCATATCTTCACGAGGTTCATGAATTTGTGAGTTAACGTCCTCCTTCACCTTCTTCACCTCCTGAACAAAAAGAACATGACGTTATTTTGTTGTGCTTTTCAGATTCTTAACTTCTCCTATAAAATCAGACCTGAGAGTTTTAACATGAAGCTCAAAATTCTGATCTGTGTAATTAACCTTCTCTAAAATAGCAGAGTCTAAGGCTTTCAGCATTCCAAAAACTTTATTAATTACTCTTGATTCGAACATCTTAAGCATGGAATCAACCTTTTAACTTGAAATAGATGAACTTCCTCCAAGATCAGCTTGGGATTGAATGATGGAGTTCAACTTTTTGATTAAGAATTTTGTATTGCTTCATTGTCATCAACATGTGATCAGGAAATTTTTCTTCATCTTCATTAAATTCCAGATTTTCGAACGTACCGTCAAACCCTTCATTATCAATGTCCGTTGGTGAAGATGGTTTTGGTGTATTATTGGATTGTGAAGGAAAAATGGAAGTGAATGGTTGATTGATGATATGTTCGAAGGTTGGAAAAATAGTGGTTGATGTAAGAGTAATAGTAGATGTTGGTGTAAAGATATTTGGACCTTGCTCTACATCTTTCGAACCTCCTTCACCCATGTTGACATGTGCATCTGTATCGATTACATGTGCAGGGATGTCTGAAGTTCGAACCTCCTCAAAAATTGACTCGACAATCGAAACTTCGGGTGGTATGATAACAGTCTTCTCAGGAATGGAACTTGTAATGATAGAAGTGAACTCTGGAGTTTCTGGTATTCCTTCATCTTCTTCTTTAGACCCAGTAGATAAAACAAGCTTTCGAATCTTCTTCAACTTCTTCTTCTTCTTCTTCTTTTGTGACAAGTTTTTTGCCACATCTTCTGCTACCCATTTTTGGACCCGGGAGAAATAGGAACAGGTACATCACGAATTAAAACTCCTTAGTGAGTAATTTGAGGTTTGCGAACCAGCTTCTGTGATGATTACTTTCGTTTGGGAGTAGACTTCATCTTGATTCTTCGAAACATCCTAGTTTTAGAAGGAATAATGACATTCTCTTGAGTCTCTTCCACCATTGGCTCAATCATATGTGTTTCATGAACTATCACTTCAACAATTTCAGTCTGCTTCTTTGGAGACTTAGAGAATTTCGAACCCTTTGTCTTTTGTTCAGGTGAAGCTGGAGCAACCTTCTTTGCCTTTTTCGACTTCATTTCTTCCCGTGGCAACAAAATTCCCGTTGGAATAAATGAATCGAATGTTTTCAGGTAGGCAATCAAAATAGGATTCTTAGGATCCACCCTTTTAAGCATCGCGTCTGGAATCCGAGCAACTTGTGGAAATTCATCGGCATCGTCAACAACCTCCTTCGGAAAGTGATAAGCTTGAAAAGTAACCTTCTCTTCTTCATTTGAAACTCAGATGCCTTCCTTATTGTAAGAATGTGACAGAGTAAGGCTCTAGTACTGAGCACACGAAATGCCATGAACAACATCTGTATGTTCTACACCTTTTTGAAATTCCTTCCATAACTGTGTAGAGTAATCTGCTGGAAGATCATAGTATAATCCTGCCACCATGGCGTAAACCTCCATCCTTCCTTTGTCTAACCCTACTGTTCTTCCGGTTAAACAACGCAAAAAGATCCCAAACAAGAAATTCCATACTTTTGGAAGTCCAGACTTCTTAAAATCACTTATTTTTTACAATGTGGGCTGATATCCCATTTCATTAAACATATGAATAATTTGGGGTAATTGAAATTCAGCAAAAGGAGGGGTATTCGGAATATCAAGAATCTGGCAAAATAGTTTCTTGGAAAGACTAACCTTTTAGTCGTTGATCAGGTGGAAAGTAATCGAATCAGAGGCTTTGTTATATGTGGAAGTAGATCCTGCTTGAGAAAGCCAGGATATCGGAACAGAAAAGGAATTAAACACTGCTTTGGATAAAACGGAGTGTTTTAAAGCAACAATAAGCATCTTGAATTCCTCTGGACATTGAGAAATTTCACCATTGACATAATAATTTGTATATTGAATCTTCATAACTGGAGCAGAGGAAATATCTTCAGTTGATGGATCAACGTGAGCAGCAGTTGCCATTGTTAGGATTTGAAGAAGATGAAGAACAAAGAATTTGTAAATTTTTGAGTTTGATCGCGTAAACGTAGAAAGTACTCTTGAAACCCCTTTTATAAGTAACCCTAAATGATTTGAATTTGAAGCAGGATGCAACTAATGATATCTGACGTGGCACCTTGAAAATCGGACCATTACTGCGAAAAGATAGCCATGCGTCAAAAAGTAGCTGTCACTTCACCTAGAAAACTGGACAGAATACCATACATCATGGATAAACAGCTTGTCATTATCCCCTCAAGAGAATTGTAACCGTCAGAACCCTTCGAATAGAAGCAAGGCTCTTTCACTTTTGGGATTAAAAGCGAAGTCATATGCCAGATTTTCGAAATCATCAGCCTGAGTTGGTATTACTCAGAACCTCAAGGATTTTGTGTGTGCAGTGTTCCAAAGAAAGTTAGACAAGAAACAATTATAATTTTTTTTGGAATGTGGTGATGTCAAAAATGCAATTTGACACGAAGGCAGTTAAACCCCAAGCAAAGGTTGCTTCGTTAATCATCAAGAAAGATGATTAACAGCTTGTGTATGTTCCCATGAAATACAACCAAATACTTTTTAATAAGTTTCAAAGGGCTTCTTTTGAGAATGCTTCGTGGGTCGGTTCAAAATTTCGTTACATGTCAACCTAAACATAAGGTGATAAAGTGTAACAGAAATTACTTGTTTGACCAGTGTAGTCAGTGACAAGTTGGCTTTGAAATTTTTTAACATAACGGGGACATTCGAATGAAACTCACACTGAAATCATATTCATAAAAAAAAATTTGTGTACTGGATCTTATTGGGTAACAAACATCATGGGTTTCGAATGTTTGATCAAGACCACTCATTAAAAATGAAAATGATTTGGAGTTTCGAACCTTGGTACAGAAACAAAAGTTTCGTATATATCTGCAACAATGTTCCCCGTCAATTCCTTAATTTTCAAGATGTTTGGGTTTCACTTTCATCACAGAATCATGATGTCAAACCATAAACACAGAGTTGTTATATATCTAAGTCTCAATGGGTTTGATCAGAGACCTCTCAGACATACGTCTTTGTGTGTGATCGTGTAAGAATATTATGGATGAAAAAGATTGGTATAAGACAGGAAAAGTACCTCTGTTATGTTTTGGACCAAACAGAAAACTCTTTACTCAGTTTGAGAAGAGTAAGGTAGCTCAGAGACTAATGTGAATATAAGCCTGATTGGGAAGAAGTTTTCATATGAAAATTTTCATTAAGGCTTTCGTGGCCACACATTGAATCATGGAGGCTTTGGACAACATGCAACAGCATGCTTCTAGGGACATCCTAACTAGTTCGAATAATGAGAAACATATCAATTCATACGAATTTTTTTACCTGACTCTTATACTGCTTGCATTGTCCCCTTTGAATCATCATCATAATCTGCAATAAAATTCTAAAAAGAAAAAAAAAATTGTTGTTTTCAAATTTTTTTGAAAATAAAGACATAACAAAATAAAATCTTTTTGGATTTTTGATTTTTCGAAAATATAAAAAACAAAACAAAAGAAAATCTTTTTGGATTTTTGATTTTTCGAAAAATTGAAGGATAAAACAAAATAAAATCTTTTTGGATTTTTGAGTTTTCGAAAAATTAACAAGGAGACTGAATTTGTTGCAAACATACGAATGTTTGACATTCCTTTAAGAGTGACAAATATAAGAATTCGAAGTGTTCGAAGCGTTGACTATGAACAGTAACCATTACCTCAACGCTGAAAATAAGTAACAAAAGTACGAATTCGAAGCGGTCGAAGCGTTGACCGTGAACAGTAACCGCTGAATACTGAATGACTTTGCTTTATGTTTTATACATCCCTCTTATTCATTCTTTGTCACCCATCATTCTTCTTTTTCGCATGAAACAAAATTTCCATCGATCATTCCAAGCCCTTCTATTGCTCTCATAAATGACTTTTCATCCAAAGGTTTCGTGAAAATATCAGGTAACTGATCAGTTGTTTTCACGAAATGTACTTCAATGTTCCCATCCTCCACGTGATCTTTAATAAAATGATAATGAAGAGCTATGTGCTTAGTCTTCGAATGCTGCACAGGATTATGATAAATTCTTATTGCACTTTGAGAATCACAATATAATGGAATCTTTTTCATATTAATTGCATAATCACGTAATTGACTTTGGATCCATATTATTTGCGAAGTGCAAGCAGCAGCAGCCACATATTCTGCTTCAGCTGTGGAAATTGACACACACGTTTGCTTTTTCGACTGCCAACTGACTAATTTGCCATCAAGAAATTGACATCCTCCACTTGTGGTTTTTTGATCAAGATTGCAACCACCCAAGTCTGCATCTGAGTATGCTTGAACGAAGAATCCGGTTTTCGAAGGATACCACAATCCTAACGAAATTGTTTCTTTAAGATAACGAAAAATATTCTTCACAACAGTTAAATGTGGTTCGCGTGGATTAGACTGATACCTTGCACAATTACACACATAAAACATGATATCAGGTCTACTTGCTGTAAGATAAAGTAATGAACCAATCATGCTCCTATACAACATTATATGAACAACAGGGTTGTCTAATGATGGTGTGAGTTTTATGACTGTTGCCATTGGTACACGAAGCTTTGTGCTATTCGTCAATCCAAACTTTTCTAGCAGATTTTTCGTATATTTTTCCTAATTAATGAAAATCCCTTCTCTGTTTTGATGAATATACAAGCCAAGAAAATTATCGATTTTTCCCATCATGCTCATTTCAAAATTGCTTTTCATCAAATCTTTGAATTCTCTAGACAAAGCAGGGTCAGTCGAGCCAAAAATAATATCATCAACATAAATTTGAACAAGCATAAGATGATTCCCCAATTTCTTTCGAAATAAAGTGAGATCAACAGATCCTTGTTTAAATTTAGATTGTTTCAAAAATGATGTAAGAGTTGCATACCATGCTCGTGGTGCTTGTTTCACACCATAAACCGCCTTATCTAAAATATAAACATGTTTAGGATATTCTTCGTTAATAAAACCTAGAGGTTGTTCCACATAAACAGTTTCTTCAAGATCTCCATTTAAAAATGCACACTTCACGTCCATTTGATAAACATCAAAATCTTTGTGAGTTGCATAAGCCAGAATATTCGAACCGCCTCGAGTCTTGTGACAAGGGCAAAAGTTTCTTCATAGTCGATTCCTTCTTGTTGTGAATATCCTTTTACAACAAGTCTGGCTTTGTTTCGAACAATGTTTCCATCTTTGTTAGTTTATTTTTGAAAATCCATTTTAACCCGACAATCGAAATATTTTCAGATTTAGGAATTAATCTCCAAACCTTGTTTCATTCAAATTCTGACAATTCATATTGCATTGCAACAACCCAATCCGAGTGTTCCATTGCATTCTTAACTGTTTTTGGTTCAATTTTAGATACGAAAACATTAAACAAGCAAAATTCTTGATGAGTATTCAATACCTCATTCTTTGCATGAATTTGAGCTCTTGTCATAACTCCCTCTTGTGGATTCCCAACTACTTGATCCTTCAGATGATATCTTGTCCATTTTTCCATTGGTGGATATGCTGGATCAAATTCCAAAAGTGCATCTTCGTATATTTCATCATTTTCTGAGCCTGCATTCGAACAAGCATCATCAACATTATGCTCCCCCTCAACAACATGCTCCCCCTCAACTTCAGCATGCATTTGATCTTTCTCTGCCTTGAAAGAATGCTCTTCATCATTTAAAGTATTCGAATCAAATTTCTCCCCCTCCACTGGACTGTTTTGCATACTTTGGATTTGTTGTGAAGTTGATGTAGATTCATCAGTTAACTTTGCAAATTCTGGTATGTGATTATCAGGAGCATGAACTTTAGCAACAACTGCATGATCTGAAATACCAAAAATCAAATCATAATCAATATCATCCATTTGTATAGTTTCAGTTTCAACTTGAGTTTCTTTCAAAATTGGATGATTTGCAAATGTATGCTCATTTTGTTTAATATAGTAATCATCAAATGTTAGATTGAAAGTTTCTTCCACTTTTCGTGTTCGCTTATTTAACACTCGATATGCAACAAAATTTTGCGAATATCCAAAAAAAATCCCTTCATCATCTTTTGCTTCAAATTTCGAAAGATGATCATTGAGATTGATAATAAAGCACCTACATCCGAAAACATGAAAGAACTTCACATTAGGTTTATGATTATTCAGAATTTCGTATGGTGTAATATTAAACCGACGATGAATAAACGATCTATTTTGAGTAAAACATGCAGTTGAAACAGCTCCAGCCTGTAGATATTGAGGTAAATTTGCATATCCCAACATGGTTTTTGCTGCTTCGCATAATGAGCGATTCCTTCGTTCTACAACACCATTTTGTTATGGTGTGTATGGAGATGAAAAATAATGCGAAATCCCTTTATCTACCAAAAATAAATTAAGAACGTTGTTCTTAAATTCAGTTCCATGATCACTTTTGATTTTTCGAACATTTTTCTTCAACGTGATTTCCATCTTTTTGATGAAGTCAATCATGATTTGTGCAACTTCAGATTTGAGACTAAGAAAATAAACCCACGTAAAGCTGGAAAAATCATCAACAATAACTAAAATGTACCGTTTATTGTTGAGAGTTGAAACAGTCAGAGGACCACACAAATCAATATGTAACATCTCCAGAGGTGCAACTATTTTCGAATCAGTTGTGATTGGATGACCTTGTTTATGTTGCTTGCCAACTTCACAAGCAGCACATAAAGAATCATTGTCAAATTTAAGTACAGGTAAACCTCTTACCAGATCTTGTTTAAGTACAAGATAATGTTCGCCTTTTTCATTCATTACTTTTTTCGAAATTTTGTGTTTCACCAAACACTTGATCAACAAATATTCGTGGAATTTCTTCTTCCTTTGAGGATGCCTTTTCTTTCGAAACTTTCTCAACATCTTCATCATCGCTATCATCAGTTTGGTAATCTTTGAGATGCATGAAGTTCATTTCACTAACTTTCGAAGTTGAGGGTACATCAGCTTCATTATCAACCATCAAATGCTTAACTGTTTCTTTCCCTTTGGTATTCGAAGCAACATTAACAATAGACACTGAGAACAATCAACATCTTCAAGCTCACTAATTTGACTAATATTGTTAGAATTATCTTCAATATCAGCAGAATTAGATTAAGAATCAGATGTTGAATTCTCAGTCTTTTTCAAAATGTGAATTTGTTCAGATTTAGTCAAAGTATCATTTACAATGTTAACTAAATCATATGAATCAAGACATTCATTAACTTTGACTATTCCATATCTATACTTATCATTCAGAACTTTGTTAAAGTCAGCTATTTCCTTTTCACAGTCATACGAAATGTTATCTACCTTAGCTCTTTCATAAGCTAAAAATGGCAGCAATTTTCTATGTTGTTCCTTACTGATTTCGCATGAATGATGAAGTTCAGTTATTTTTCCATACAATCTTTTAACAGCATTACAGTAAGTGTTCCTCTGTGCTAATAACAATTTATTATCACTAAACAAATTGTCTCTATCGACCATGATATGAGTTATTGGAAGTTCTAAACAATCTATCTTAGTGATTTTCGAATCTAATTTCTTCTGTGTCTCTATCAACTTTATAGACAACTTCTTAGCCTCATTGCTAGCAGATACCACAATCGAATCAAAATAAGTAACAGTTTCATCAAAGGATACTAATTCAGAATTATAAGCATGTACTGGAATATTGAATGATTCATGAATATTTCGTATCTTTGTGGTCATTGGAGATTTGTCAGCTGCTTTTGATACGAAGCGTCTCCCATGCACTTTTTATGCCTCCTCCTCAGATTCCTCCTCCGTTTTTGAAAACATTGCTCCATGGGTTGGATTTCTCATTTCCTCATCATCTGATCCAGATGACCAGATTTGATAAATACCTTCTGTGACAACCCGATATTCTTCCAAAGCAATGTAACACTTAAAAGTCTAATACAACGAAACTATTTCGAATTAATGGAATTGGCCAAAAAAATTAAGTGTTCAAAATCTAAAATTGGTATGCATCAAAGGATAGATATCGTGCCAAGGTTTCCAAAAACATAAAGAACATTCAAAACCGAGTTGTAATAAAAAGATTTCGACTACTCAAATATTCACGACACACCCGGTGAGACATTATTAAACGTAAAATAAGAAATCTCAATAAAATGCATTTTATCATTAATTATCTAAACAAAAGTTGTAGATTACGTTAAACGGTGAACGTGCATAACGGTAGTAGAGAGCTAAAACCTCGAATTGAAGATCGAACGATATTTAGCTAACACAACCTAAACAAGAGTTGAAGGTCTCCACAACAGTAGTAAGATTATAAAAAGACAAACGAAAACAGACGTCGGATAAAGAAACTACGAATTTTTAATAGACTTTAGTAGTCCCGGCCTATTAAAAACATAATATTAAAAATAAAGTCAAAACTAGCCAACGGAGTCTAAAAGAAAGATGTAGAGCATAGTCTCACATACGCGTAGATATAAAGAACGCAAAAAACGGAGCTTGCACGCAAAAGTTACAGAATTTAGAAGATTGAAGTTGGGATTACGCCCAGCGTAATTCAAGAGTACGCCCAGCGTACTCAGGTGCTGGGTTGAGTCCAATCGGCTGCAAGCTCTACGCCTAGCTAGACCCGAGTCATAAGCCATGACGCAGAGTTACGCCCAACATCACCGAAGTACGCCCAGCGTACTCCGGTGTTACGCCCAACGTACTCGCACCCTCAGCCCTATAAATAGAAGGCATAAGCTCCGGATTCTGGACACCTTTTCTCAAACCCTCACTCACTCTCACACACTTTTAAGCACCGGAGGTCATCCCAACAAACCCCGGTTTCACACTCGAGCCCCTGACGAAGGTTCTACGCTACCTAGATCCCCGAGAAGCTCGAAGACGCAACTTTCCGCAGTCAAAGTTCTTCCCGACTCTAGCCGCACTCTCTCCAAACCGAACAAGTGAGTTCATACTCCTACTTTTCAAGTCTTTTAATGTTTTAAGGGGGGGGGGGAATACAAGTACAATACAAGAAAACGTATCATTATAAATACAACATCTATCCTACTTTACGTAGTAAGTTTAGCATTTTATCAAGTTATTTTCATCAAATGGAACATAGTTTCTGAAAAAATATAACGGGTATAGTTTGCGAGTTATTCATACATCCTTACGAATACATATTGAAAAACGAAATACTATTATCTAAAGTAAAACAAAGACTTTCTTATTGTGAATCTGTGTATACTAAGTGGTGTGAGATATTCAACTTCAACGTACTTTCTGCTATGCATTTCTAGTACTGTATTATAAACCATAATCTCTTGGAGGGATAGCGTGATACTTGTGTATGGATCTATACGGGATTGACAATCCCGCACCTAAACTGTTAGCTACAGCTAGACCGGCAGGTATGGGGTGACAAATGTCATAACACTACAACACCTGAAGAATGTTGTTACAGGCAGTCTGTGTGAATAGTATGGTTATACAACTCACACGAGAGTATAAAAACAAACTTGATTTACGAGTCTCATAAATGCATTCAGTATTTACTTTATTTTGAGCACAAGATTTATCTTTTTCATTTAAGTACGAAAGATACTAATGCCCTCCAACTTTGGGAACTTTTCGAAAAGTATATGTGGAAAATATTGGATTTTCTGGAAACTACACTCATCTACTTTCTTCCAAAATGACATACTTTCCTATACAAAAACTCTTATGAACTCACCAACTTTATTGTTTACACATTTTCGAAACCATTTGTATTTCTCAAGGAATCGGTAATACAGGTAACGACCAGCTTTTGAAGAAGGAACGGTATGGCATTTATTATCAAACATTTTAAACTGTCTTATTGTAATATTCTTTTGGAAATATTTATAATGCAACAATGAACGTTTTTATTATATATATGATGGTTGTGTTACTTTCTTTACGATATTCAATTATTATGGTACTACGTGAAGTCATCCACCCCTGAATGTTTCCGCCATTCTGGTTTGGGGGTGTGACAGATTGGTATCAGAGCATTGTTTATAGTGAACTAGGTATATCAAACCAAATAAGATATACAAACTATAAATTCAAAAAGGGACCAAAAACCCTCTGACAACGCATTTTCATAAACGACATATTTTCTTTTAAAATATGCATTTTTACACGCATGCATCGGTCTCGTATCATAACAAAGTTTTCTAAAAAGTATTAAGGCGAGTTGCGACGCTATGATTGGGCCTCAAGGTATGTAATCAAATTAAGAATAAATATAGCCTGATCAACTATATTTATCCTGGATTTGACCAACGTACGTCGAGGCATGGTCGTAGTGGACAACGAGTCAAAAACTTACCAAATAAAAATTTCTAAATTCGAAATTCTATAGGAGTACTATTATAAAATATAAGGACAGTAAAAACTTGCACAAAATATAGCTAAACATAGGATGCTGTTAAATAGAAATCTCTTTTCTTATAAAATTCTTATACCTCTATCCTAGTCAGACAAAATGGTCGGATTCCATATACCGGGAGATCCCTACTACCCAAACCAAGGTAACGGAGGATGGATAGAAGAAGATCCGGAAGAAGACACAGAGGAAATCGAAGAGGAAGTCGAAGAAGAATTCGAAGTCGAAGAGGAAGTCAGAGAGGAATTCGAAGTCGTCGAAGAAGTCGAGCAGGATGAAGAAGCTACTGATGGGACAGACTCCGAGCCGAAAGTCATCGACCCTCCCGCTCCTCGTCCTCCCGAAGTTAGAAGGGCTTGACAAACTCCCATTCCCATCTGGGGAAGCCATCTCTACTACTGGAGCCATTAACTAGGTGTACGCCCTCCTTTAGGCATGTTTCGAGATTTTTACAATGCCTGTGGGGGAGGATCAGCCGATCGAGCGCTTCCCGTTATTATGGGCACTATAGCCACCCAGAACTACCATGCGGACAAGCAAGCGACCAAAGTTCATGAGATCAATGCTGCTACTCAGGGTAACGCCGTAGACATCCTTCGTTTGGAAGGACTACACGAAGGTACCTAACTCCACACAGGGATGCTTCAAAACCAAATGGAGGCAACACTTGTAGAAATAAGAGAGATGAAGGAACAACAAGTGGTTCTTGAGAGGCGTTTAATGGGAGTCAAACAATCGGATGCAAAATCTAGCTCCAAACGCACAACACGCCGCAAGTAGGACTTGCCCAACTCCAACAACTTTGATATAAAATAGCACCTCGGATAAAGTTTTTGTTATTTTCCTTGAACTTGTACTCTGAGACCTCTAGATAGGTCAAAATTTTCGTAAAAACATGCAACATAATGTAACGCACCGTGTGTGTGACATATATATATATATATATATATATATATATATATATATATATATATATATATATATATATATATATATATATATATGAAGTATGTCTTTATATACCTCTCAAAACTTAACGGATTATTAAAAATTGTTATATCTACTTTGAAACCATTAACTAATGTCAAAACAAATTACAAGATATGACAAACCCTCTAGTGCACAATTGTCAATTCATTAGAAACTTATAGTAGTTATTATTATTTCTCTACCAGAACATGCCTCCTCGTAGATCATCGCGCAAAACGTCAGCTCCAACACCACCTCCACCACCCCCTCCAACTATGGATACAGCGATGTTCGAAGCTGTGGTAACAGCCGCTGTAACCGCAGCGATGGCACAAATCAGTAACAATGGGTCAGGAGGAGGAATAAACAACTCTACAAGTGGCCAAAAACAGGGCCGTACCGGGGAATGTCCTTACAAGGACTTCACCAACAACAAACATATTTCCTTTAGTGGAACTGAGGGAGTGTGACAACCTGAAATTTCCCATTCTAATGAAACCATTTCAATCCAATAGAAGTAGATCAGTTACAATGAAAATTCAGACATAGAATATAAGTTTGGCAGTTTTAGGGTTTTTACACCGAAAAGGGGTATTAGGAGAGTGGTTGCACTAGGATTTTGTGCAACACTGTAAATTCCATTACCCTAGAATCATTAGAATCCATTCCGAGATTAGAAATATTTTCTGCCAAAAATCTCAGGACTATAAATAGAATTCTGAACCAAATTGGTTCATTAGTTGAATTCCATTTAGAGAAAAGCCCAATTCTCTCTCACGGATCTTCGGGTTTTCATCCCAGATTGTGAGTCTACTTCCCTAGATGTGTTTTAATACTTGTTATATGCTTTATAACATTGTTACATGTCCAAAATCATCAAAGATCACAAGACTTTTGGAGTTTACGGCCAAGGGTTTCTTGGGCCGTAAACCCCATTTCCAAGGGACAAATGTGCCCTAACTCACCCCTTAAGCCTAAGGACTTTAACCCTCATATGTTTGTAACTATTTTAGACATCAAAACACTTCAAAATCATAAGTTTATAGGAGTTTACGGCCAAGAACATTTCTTGGGCCGTAAACCCCTTTTCCAAGGGCTAAAAGTGCCCTAATCACCCCCAAAGGCTTGGACTTCATGTTAGACAAATACCCTAAAGTATCTAGGACCTAGAAAACATAAGGAAAGCACATATGATGAAGAGTTTATGGCCAAGAGTAATTCTTGGGCCGTAAACTCCTTTAAAGGGGTCAAAGGACACCCTAAACACTTCCTAAGCCCAAGAGACTTTTAGGGCAAGTACCTAGATGAGTTTTGGACTAGTTAAAATTCCTAGAACCTCATGTGTGAGGGAGTTTATGGCCCAAAGAGTTCTATGGCCGTAAACTCCATCAAATGGTCCCATTTAGTGCCATAAACCTTCCTTAATCCAATGGTTGAAGCCTAGACTTGCTCCTAGAAATGTTGGAGACTTGAGAGGACAATAAGAACCCTCCCAAGGGAGTTTACGGCCGTAAACTCCAAGGGAAAAGGGGTCTTTGGGCCGTAAACTCCCCAAAGGAGTCAATATGGTGCCCAAACACTTGTATATGCCTTGAAACAATTCCCACTAAGGTTGTAGTAACTGAAAGTACCATCCCAAGCCTTGGTTGGGAGTTTACGGCCAGCAACTTACTTCCTTGGGCCGTAAACTCTAATGAATATGGTTTTTTGACCTTAAACTCACATTAGGGGCATTGCACTCCTTTGTTGCAACCCTTTAGCCTCCTAGCACTTGACCAAAAGTGTTATCCTCGCGCTTAAATGTTATTACTTGTATAATTAATGTTATAATCACTAATTTTTTATATACATATGTTTTCATATGTAATTAGGATCATTGTGTGTTTCTAAGTCTCCACTTGACACCAAGCACTTGTCCGATCCTTCCGTATGATAACAGTCCGTTCAATTCCAGTCACTTACCACAGGTGAGTTCATACCCCTTAACTAATGTTTTAAACTCTTTTTAAATGTTTTATAGGGGGGGGGGGATACAAGTAGAATCATGCTACTTATTATGTCAATCACATGTGATTATCAAGTAGGATTATATTACTTATTACATCAATCACATGTGATTAATATACAGCATTCAAATGATTTGGCTACTCATTAGCCGTTTTACCAAACAGTTTCCTTCAAATGACTTTTCATAAACATTTTAAATGTTTAAACTCCTTTTTACACTGTACAGCTTACTCCGTACATTTCCTTTCAATCTTATTTACAACTGTGTTTCAAACAAATGATTCCTTATACTTAAACTGTTTTATTAAACTTATGCCTTAAAATTGTTTTATAGATTGACACCAAGTCGATCTTTTCTTAAAATAATACTTATATTTCAAATGTCTTACAAATCTTATTTATGATTTTATATTATAAATTGCATGCCTCAATATGTATACTTATATAAGAAATGTTTAAAAGACTTAGGAAGGCTATCCACCCTATTTCCTTTTCGCGCCTTGAGATGTGGTCTGGTGGGATTTTGGGTATTCGTCCGAAGGTCGTTTAAATATTAGTTATATATCATGTACACATATATAGTCATAAAAGGTCCTTCCAGTTCATCCTATGCCCTTGGGTAGCAAGGGTATACATCCATGTCCATACGTACACTTAGATTACTAGAAAGCTACCATATGGGTAGTTCAAGAAGATACTAGAACCATTGCTAGAACGCGATATCATTCAATGAGTCAGTTCATTCATGAGTCAATACTTTCTAGAACTTTTCAGTACATTACATATACAGCTATACTAGGACGAGAACATATACAACTATACTAGAATGATTACATTACTATACTTGCTAGATAGAGAGAACACACATTACAGCTAGCACACATAGAACATTACAGTACACTACTGTACTATTACATGATCGCTCTTACTTGAGTACAATTACATGATCACACTTACATATACATAGAATAGACGTCATTAGGTGCTATAGCACGGAACCAGTTCAGGATCTAACTATACTGATGAATCACACCACAATTGTGATAGTTATATCGAGTATACATGATCATTCGGTAATGTGGATGCTCACGGCTTGCATTCATGCAGGGGTCGTGGGTAGGTCCCAAAATCCCTTTGATAGGGGAGCGTATAGTCTGGGATCTAGACATCACATTATACCTTATCCCTCAAATAAGGCAGTTGAGTACCAATGTAGTTATTTTTATTAAATACTACAGTACTTGGAGGTATTACCCTAGATTTAAGGTAATAAGTACGGTTGTAGTTGGACACTACACCATAGTACTACATTGATTTTCCATTACATATTTTTAGTGATAACCTCACTTAAACATTATTGTACAAACTATATTTTTGAATAATGATAGTTATACTTTGGAAAATACATCCTCTTACAAGAGACACACACATTCAGAACAGTTAGGTCTTGGTAGAAGACTACATTCATAACAGTTAGGTCTTGGTAGAAGACTACATTCAGAACAGTTAGGTCTTGGTAGAAGACTCCTTTTGTTATTAATAGGAATCATAGGGATTCTAGGGTTTTTCAAACACTTACAGTTCATATACACTTTCAATACTTTTAAGTACATATACTTACATTTTCTCACATACAAATTAAGACACTAAATACTTATGATCTCACCAGCTTTAAAGCTGATACTCGCTTTCAAAATTACTTGTATCCTCAGGTCATCATAGACAGGTACCGATGCAAGGAGAAAGGAAGATGGAGCTTGTTCAAGACTTATCTTTCATTTTGATTTATGCTTTAGTGTTTATCAAAATTTGACAGAACACATTTGTATAATAATTATATTATTAATGCAATGGATGATGTTGTTGCTTGTTTACTACTTTACATTGTTGTTGATATTATACATGACGTCCTCCGCCCCAGAACGTTTCCGCCGTTCCTGGTTTTGGGGTGTGACAGATTGGTATCAGAGCATTGTTTATAGTGAATTAAGTATATCAACCCATAATAGATATACTTACTATAAATACATAAGGGATTAAAAATACTCTGACCAAGAGTTTATACTTTAAATAGTAAAATATTTAAGTAGGTATACGTGCTGCATTCATACTAAAATCAGTGTCACTAGGACAGTACAAAAGAATTACGATTGTCGGACAACACAAGTGGGCTTAGAGACATATGGTCAAAACTGGGAAGATATAGCCTGATCGCCTATATTATCCGAGGGTTGACTAGCATGTGCCTAAGTTTAAGTGTGTGGTTGCAACAATGCTAAAATCTTACCAACCCTACCACAATGAGAACAATAGAACATAACAATAAATTTAAAATACTATAGGTGTATTTTGGTGTTACTATAAGTACTTTATACCTGAGAATTAAAACGGGATCTTCAGTACTAAGTTGATAGTTGCTAAGTGGATACACTAAGGCTACATGTAATTAGGATGTATAGACTTAGAATCTGTGATAATTTTGCCTTACCCCTATTCTGTGTGAATTTGGAATTAAGGTCACTTATTCGAAGGTCTATCCTATTTAGATTACACATAGCTGGTATGCACTTCACAAATAGCGATGTAACTGATGAAGATTTTCTAAATAATTATCTAGATAGTTCATCTAATAATTATTCTCTTACCCTAAATTCTCGCATAGAAAACATGACTGGACTCCATCCCCTCGACAACCAGTACCTTCCGAATGAAGTCATAGCTGGTTGGTTTGGAGAATAACCAGAGAACGATCATCCTATCCCTTTGGATGATCACCATGAAGAAGACCTTTCGTATGATACTAACCCCGAACCAGAGGTTGAGAACCTACCCCAAGCAGCTCCTTTCCAATTCCTAACCCTCTTCCGGCTTTTCATGGCCCGACCCTGAGTGAGTGGAATGCTTGGAAATATGGAGCCAAGGACAAGATCAGTTTATGCTTTTTGATGGGGACCGAAGCTTTTACGACTTGAGCAATGAGGGCTTAGCAGATATAGTCTTGCCAATCTTGGTCCGCAGAGTGGCTCGAAATGAGATTCAAAGTAGGACAGCCCTACATCTGATTACAGAAGTTGTCGCCTATGATAGAATGCATACCCTCCACACCATTCATCTAGAAGATGCACACGAGAGATCAGAGAGAAGCCATGAAACCCTGCTACAAGCACTGGCCGAATCACGAGCCGAAGTCATAGAGCTCCGGGTACGCCAGATGATGCGTGAAAGACACCTACTTGACATGGAACGTCAATTAGTTGAACTACGAGTTCACCAGAGGGATGACCGTCGCCAGTAGTAGACCCGTTACTTTAATTTTTCCTTATAAAAATGAATCGTGTTTTTTGTCTATGCCCGATGTGGCATTTTCTATGAAATTATCCTGTACCGTAAGTACTTTAGTTAGGTCTTTATGCTGTCAGGACTATCTTCTATGGATATGATGTAAGACCTTCATAAGGTCATTTTCCAGAATCTTTACATCGTGAATATCACAGATATTGACAGCCGACTGACTTCTGTGTCATTCTTCATTCAAGTACTCTTGTCATTCATTCATAAGAGTCTATCTGAATCATGCTTTAGTCAAATCATTGGACTATAGCGATTTATCTCCAGAGGCATTTCCAAGTCTCTTTCACTGGTTGGATCTTGTTATTCACTAACCCACTATACCTCAGCTCGAACGACAAACGTCTTGAGACCATTCTATGAACATACTTCCATTCCGTAATAGGACTGCATCATAAGGATGTAGGTCAAACCTTAGCAAACATACTTTCATTCTTTACCGGGACTGCATCATGGGGATGTAGGTCCAACTTTCGGGAACATACTTCTACTCTTCACATGAACAATCTAAGTGCATCAGGGTCAACCAAAGTCGCTCACAAATCCTTATCTTTCGTATTACAGAATCATGTCGTCATCCGGAAACAACCAGCCAAGCAACGAGACCTCTACTTTTTCGATGCACGCCGCTACCTTTCAAACGACATTAATAGTTGTTGTAGTGGCTACCGTAACTGCGGTCATTGCGCACCATAGCGCTAGCAGCACAGTCGATACTGCTGATGGGAATGAAGTTCCCAATCGTGATATCCATCCAGGAAGTCACCAAACAGTAACAGTCACAGGCTCGCAAAGCCAGAAAGCAGAGAACAAGAAACGAAAGCGTCAAGCCCGGAAGGAGTGCAAGAGAGCCCAAAAGCTGGCTATACAACAGCAGCAAGTGGAAACCCCTGCCGTTCCCGTACCGAGCAGGCCATATGAGGGAAAACTCCCTAAGTGTGATAAATGTAGTTTCCATCATCATGGTACTTGCCATGAGATGCAATGTTGCAATTGCCTAAACATAGGGCATCATGCTCGTGACTGTGGAGCACCGAAACGACCCATCACTCAAGTCCCTTTCATCGAGACTAACCCTGCGCGCAAGACGAGTTATAGTGCAGAACGATTTAAGAAACAATTTCCAAGGTGGAGTAACGAGGAAGGCACTCATGTCCACATAACTTTGGCTAAACACCGCAATCCCGTCGCCAAAGCTAGTGCTACCCAGGCATGCCACCAATGCGGGGAAATAGGGCACTTCAAGAAAGATTGCCCGATAGCAAAGAACTCTGGCGAAGATGGGAGAATTCTCAGGATCACAGCTGCAGGAGAGCCTGCTCCGGAACCACGTTATATATAAATTAGGCGCTTCGTTGTAACAGACTTATAAACTATCTAGAACTAGTGCAACTAGAGTCTTACCTTTTGCGAGATCCTGTTTGTATAGGGACTCTCGTGCTGCGTATACTTGTCTTTTGTAGTGTACCTTATTCGCAGCAATAGTCTTGTGGTAAACCTAAAGTACTGTAACTCTGTTCATGGTTGCACGGTTGTGTTTTGTCTGTAAACGTCTTATGTTCAAATCTAATGTCTTTAAGTTTCGGTATGATTTCGACATTATCATACGACTCGATTCAATTTGATCCTCACGAAAACAGCTTCATACGTACACCCCTTTCTTCTAGATCACTTTTCCAGTGAAACCGTCACATCAGAACGCCGAGGTACTCATGCCAGGAGTACCTATTAGTTATTTTCTTTCCGAAGAAATCCCCGAAGTACCACTCGTGCACTACGTCAAGTTTAATCCAGGGATTCATGCGGTTGATCTATCACTGAAGAATGTATGCATAAGAGTGATATATAATCAAGGTTCTACAGGTTTAGAATTGATGATTCCACTTTAAATTCTTTTTCCCCGATGGGATGTGAACTTAAAGAAGAACCAGTTATTCGACTACCTTTTCAACCTTAATTATATATGACTCGTATACACGAAAGGGTGACTGTGAAACTAAGTATGAATTCTAATATGAACTTCAGGACGGAGAACTGCCTAAGTACGAGTAATCACATCGTCATGAGAACAAACTTAGAACCCAGTACGACTCCCGTAAACAGATCACCTTATAGTTTAAACACCCACAAAGATACAAGAACAGTTTGGACAACTTAGCAAACTACACATAAATAGAATTAGAAGACTAGGTTTCTCACCCTAGAGAACCTCGGTCATATTCTTCCAGAGATCGATGGATCGCATTGCATGTACCTCGGTTATTGAGGACTCCATCGAGATTTTTCATTAGAAATCGTTATCTCTGCCGCGCGTAGACAAAATGGTTGAGCAAACGCAAAGAAAGAAACTACTTCAAGGAATGGATCCGGGATCCGAATATCACCAGTTCGGGTGTTAGGGAAAGATGTCCGGAAGACTATCTCTTGAACTCGATACGGACACTTCAAGTCCGTAGTGATACCCTTCGGATAGGACCAATGCGCCCATAGCTTTTATAAGCTAGACGAGTAGGGTACGTCTTTCTTACCTGGATCAGTTCGTCATTTCTCCTTATAATGACTTACTTATCTACCCCTGTAGTAAGAAGGAACCCATGGGAAAACATCTCCTCCAGAGAAACTTTAAACGATGTTCTGAAAGCACGAGTTTTGAAATTGAAGAGTCAAATTCCTAAGACCCACTATTAGTAGTGTGGGAAATTTTGAGTACTCTTTCGATTTGTCAAAACCGCTGAGCATTTATCGACATCAGAGACGCCGACATTCCTTCGCCAAACTCTAGGTCTTACCGACCTACTGCCTTAGTTCATTCAGAACTCCTCGCAAACTACAGAAACTCGTACGACTTTGACCCAGCAAGGGGTGGCCTTGATTGGGAAGTTACTCAAGAAAAGGAACCTTTGAGATTCCAAGTGAGTGACCAAGTTCTTTAGAATAACTCACTTTGGGAATGGCTTTATACGCTTCGTAAAGCGTGGAAAGCTAAATCCAAGTTAGACAGGACCTCCGAGATTCTTATCAGAATCGGTGCTGTGCCTCGCACAAACTAGATCTACTCCGCGAACTCAGTAACATACTTTCTACTCTTCGCATCTCGATCGTGAAACTATACCTTTCAGTTAGGACTCTTGCAAGTCCACTCGTCGAGATCCTCGCCTTCGTATTAGAACCGTGGTGACCCTCGACCGAGAGGTCAAGCGGACGAAGCAACGTCGTCGCCAGTTAGTGAAGGTTCGTTGGAATGCCAACCGAGAGCCCGATTTCACTTAAGAGCACTAGAACCAATCAATTAGGAAGTTTTCTCCTCACGTCTCGATCATTCGTGCATACTTCCTTGCCTAAATTCTAATTTCGGGACAAAATTCCCTTTAACTGGGGGATGATGTGACAACCTGAAATTTCCCATTCTAATCAAACCATTTCAATCCAATAGAAGTAGAGCAGTTACAATGAAAATTTAGACTTAGAATATAAGTTTGGCAGTTTTAGGGTTTTTACACCGAAAAGGGGTATTAGGAGAGTGGTTGCACTAGGATTTTGTGCAACACTGTAAATTCCATTACCCTAGAATCATTAGAATCCATTTCGAGATTAGAAATATTTTCTGCCAAAAATCTCAGGACTATAAATAGAATTTTGAACCAAATTGGTTCATTAGTTGAATTCCACTTAGAGAAAAGCCCATTTCTCTCTCACGGATCTTCGGGTTTTCATCCCAGATTGTGAGTCTACTTCCCTAGATGCGTTTTAATACTTGTTATATGCTTTATAACATTGTTACATGTCCAAAATCATCCAAGATCACAAGACTTTTGGAGTTTACGACCAAGGGTTTCTTGGGCCGTAAACCCCATTTCCAAGGGACAAATGTGCCCTAACTCACCCCTTAAGCCTAAGGACTTTAACCCTCATATGCTTGTGACTATTTTAGACATCAAAACACTTTAAAATCATAAGTTTATAGGAGTTTACGGCCAAGAACATTTCTTGGGCCGTAAACCCCTTTTCCAAGGGCTAAAAGTGACCTAATCACCCCCAAAGGCTTGGACTTCATGTTAGACAAATACCCTAAAGTATCTAGGACCTAGAAAACATAAGGAAAGCACATATGTTGAAGAGTTTACGGCCAAGAGTAATTCTTGGGCCGTAAAATCCTTTAAAGGGGTCAAAGGACACCCTAAACACTTCCTAAGGCCAAGAGACTTTTAGGGCAAGTACCTAGATGAGTTTTGGACTAGTTAAAATTCCTAGAACCTCATGTGTGAGGGAGTTTACGGCCCAAATAGTTCTATGGCCGTAAACTCCATCAAATGGTCCCATTTAGTTCCATAAACCTTCCTTAATCCAATGGTTGAAGCCTAGACTTGTTCCTAGAAATGTTGGAGACTTGAAAGGACAATAAGAACCCTCCCAAGGGAGTTTACGGCCGTAAACTCCAAGGGAAAAGGGGTCTTTGGGCCGTAAACTCCCCAAAGGAGTCAATATGGTGCCCAAATACTTGTATATGCCTTGAAACAATTCCCACTAAGGTTGTAGTAACTGAAAGTACCATCCCAAGCCTTGGTTGGGAGTTTACGGCCAGGAACATACTTCCTTGGGCCGTAAACTCTAATGAATATGGTTTTTTGACCTTAAACTCACATTAGGGGCATTGCACTCCTTTGTTGCAACCCTTTAGCCTCCTAGCACTTGACCAAAACTGTTATCCTCGTGCTTAAATGTTATTACTTGTATAATTAGTGTTATAATCACTAATTATTTATATACATATGTTTTCATATGTAATTAGGATCATTGTGTGTTTCTAAGTCTCCACTTGACACCAAGCACTTGTCCGATCCTTCCGTACGATAACAGTCCGTTCAATTCCAGTCACTTACCGCAGGTGAGTTCATACCCCTTAACTAATGTTTTAAACTCTTTTTAAATGTTTTATGGGGGGGGGGGATACAAGTAGAATCATGATACTTATTATGTCAATCACATGTGATTAGCAAGTAGGATTATATTACTTATTACATCAATCACATGTGATTAATATACAACATTCAAATGATTTGGCTACTCATTAGCCGTTTTACCAAACAGTTTCCTTCAAATGACTTTTCATAAACATTTTAAATGTTTAAACTCCTTTTTACACTGTACAGCTTACTCCGTACATTTCCTTTCAAACTTATTTACAACTGTGTTTCAAACAAATGTTTCCTTATACTTAAACTGTTTTATTAAACTTATGCCTTCAAATTGTTTTATAGATTGACACCAAGTCGATCTTTTCTTAAAATAATACTTATATTTCAAATGTCTTACAAATCTTATTTATGCTTTTATATTATAAATTGCATGCCTCAATATGTATACTTATATAAGAAATGTTTAAAAGACTTAGGAAGGCTATCCACCCTATTTCCTTTTCGCGCCTTGAGATGTGGTCTGGTGGGATTTTGGGTATTCGTCTGAAGGTCATTTAAATATTAGTTATATATCATGTACACATATATAGTCATAAAAGGTCCTTCCAGTTCATCCTATGCCCTTGGGTAGCAAGGGTATACATCCATGTCCATACGTACACTTAGATTACTAGAAAGCTACCATATGGGTAGTTCAGGAAGATACTAGAACCATTGCTAGAACGCGATATCATTCAATGAGTCAGTTCATTTATGAGTCAATACTTTCTAGAACCTTTCAGTACATTACATATACAGCTATACTAGGACGAGAACATATACAACTATACTAGAATGATTACATTACTATACTTGCTAGATAGAGAGAACACACATTACAACTAGCACACATAGAACATTACAGTACACTACTGTACTATTACATGATCGCTCTTACTTGAGTACAATTACATGATCACACTTACATATACATAGAATAGACGTCATTAGGTGCTATAGCACAGAACCAGTTCAGGATCTAACTATACTGATGAATCACACCACAATTGTGATAGTTATATCGAGTATACATGATCATTCGGTAATGTGGATGCTCACGGCTTGCATTCATGCAGGGGTCGTGGGTAGGTCCCAAAATCCCTTTGATAGGGGGGCGTATAGTCTAGGATCTAGACATCACATTATACCTTATCCCTCAAATAAGGCAGTTGAGTACCGATGTAGTTATTTTTATTAAATACTATAGTACTTGGAGGTATTACCCTAGATTTAAGGTAATAAGTACGGTTGTAGTTGGTCACTACACCATAGTACTACATTGATTTTCCATTACATATTTTTAGTGATAACCTCACTTAAACATTATTGTACAAACTATATTTTTGAATAATGATAGTTATACTTTGGAAAATACATCCTCTTACAAGAGACACACACATTCAGAACAGTTAGGTCTTGGTAGAAGACTACATTCATAACAGTTAGGTCTTGGTAGAAGACTCCTTTTGTTATTAATAGGAATCATAGGGATTCTAGGGTTTTTCAAACACTTACAGTTCATATACACTTTCAATACTTTTAAGGACATATACTTACATTTTCTCACATACAAATTAAGACACTAAATACTTATGATCTCACCAGCTTTAAAGCTGATACTCGCTTTCAAAATTACTTGTATCCTCAGGTCATCATAGACAGGTACCGATGCAAGGAGAAAGGAAGATGGAGCTTGTTCAAGACTTATCTTTCATTTTGATTTATGCTTTAGTGTTTATCAAAATTTGACAGAACACATTTGTATAATAATTATATTATTAATGCAATGGATGATGTTGTTGCTTGTTTACTACTTTACATTGTTGTTGATATTATACATGACGTCCTCCGCCCCAGAACGTTCCCGCCGTTCCTGGTTTTGGGGTGTGACAGGGAGTAATGGCTCTATCCTAATGGATAGAGAAAACGGAAGTTGTGTTCGAGATTTGCCCGTGCCCCGAAGAAAGCAAAGTGAAATTCGCACTTATACTTTCTCCGAACGAGCCGTAACGTGGTGGAACGGCCACGTCAAGGCACTAACCCTACCGGTGGCAAACTCCATCGGTTGGGAAAACCTGAAACGAATGCTCCTACGAGAGTACTGCCCCAGAGGAGAGATTTAAAAGCTCGAATAGGAACTGTGGAACCTTACGATGGTAGGCTCGCACATCGCATGCTATACCAATAGATTTAGCGATTTGGTAATACTTTGCCCAAGAATGATGATCCTGGAAAGCCAAAAGGTGGAAAGGTATATTTGGGGACTATCACCCCAACTTCGTGGGAGTGTGTTAGCCTCCAAACCCACGACATTCAACAGCGCCAAGGAACTGGCGCAATCTCTCATCCATCATGGTGTCAGTCAGAGTGTCATGACCGTCGTCGCCGAACCAACCAAAGGAAGCAACAACAACGACAACAATGACAACAAAAACAGCAAGAAGAAGTTCTGGAACAAGAGGAAAGATCAAACTTCACAAGAACCTTCAAAGAAACAAATGGTGGTGGTCCATGCCGCTACTACCCCCACTGCAACTCCCGCTATCCCTGCACCAGCAAAGCAATATGCTGGGAAGCTGCCAATGTGCAACAAATGAAATTACCACCACCACGGTAACTATCGTGAAATGCACTGTAAAAACTACGACAGGAAAGGGCACAATGCCCGTTTCTGTAAGGCACCGGCGCGACCAATCACTCAAGTTCCTGGTACTGGAGTAAGCCAGGCGTGTTATGGATGTGGAGAAACTGGGCACTTCAAGAGGGATTGCCCCAAGGCAAGGAATGCTGGCAGTGTTGGAAAAGTGCTGGCAATAGGAGAAAATGAAGCAATAATGGACCCCATGGTAGTTACGGGTACGTTTCTCTTTGACTGCGGTGCGGAGAGAAGTTTTGTGAGTCATAAATTCAAACACCTACTTAATCAAAACCCCAACCACTCAATAAAATACTCACTATAGAAATGGAAAATGGTAAAACGGAAAGCGCAAGAGATATGTACATAGGATGCACATTAAATTTAAACGAGCACTTATTTTAAATTGACCTTATGCCCGTTTCAATAAGAAGTTTCGATGTCATCATCAGTATGGACCGGTTAAGCCTTCACCATGCCGATATACTTTGTCATAAAAGGGCTGTTCGCCTCAATCTGCCAAACGACGAAACTCTTGTCATTTATGGTGACAAACGTAGTTCAAATTTACAAATCATCTCCTGTGTTAAAGCACAAAAATATCTTCGCAAAGAATATCATGCCTTTCTAGCCCACGTAGTAGACAAGAAACGAGAATCGAAGAACTTTAAAGACATTACAGAAGTCTGCAACTTCCCAGATATCTTTCTAGAAGATCTTCCAGGAATCCCACCAGAACGCCAAGTCGAGTCCAGAATCGACTTAATTCCCGGAGCTACTCTAGTAGAAAAATCGCGATAACGTCTAGCCCCAGCCGAAACACAGGAACTGTACAGCCAACTAAATGAGCTACTCAGCGAAGGCTTCATTAGACCAAGCTTCTTACCATGGGGAGCACCAGTCCTATTCGTGAAAAAGAAGGACGGATCCTTCCGCATGTGCATCGATTACAGAGAACTGAACAAACTTATGATCAAGAATCGATATTCCCGTACCGCGCATAGATGATTTGTTCGATCAACTATAAGGAGAAAGCTACTTCTCAAAGATCGACCTAAGATCTGGTTATCACCAACTGCGAGTACTGGAAGGAGACATCCCTAAAACGGCATTCCGAACACGCTATGGTCACTACGAGTTTGTAGTGATGCCCTTCGGATAGACAAATGGACCAGCGGTGTTCATGGACTTGATGAACCGAGTATGTCATCCCTTCGTGGATAAATTTGTAATCGTGTTCATAGATGATATACTCATCTATTCAAGAAGCCAGGAAGAACACAGCCAACACCTCGGCCAAATTTTGGAAACATTAAGGGCAGAGAAGTGATACGCAAAATTTTCAAAATGCGAGTTTTGGATTCGGGAAGTAGATTTCCTAGGTCATGTTGTAAGAAAAGAGGGAATACACGTGAACCCTTCCAAGATCAAGGCAATAGAGAGTTGGACAACTCTAAGAACCCCAACAGAAATCCGATAATTTTTGGGACTCGTCGGATATTACCAAAGGTTCATACAAAACTTTTCGAAGATTGCCAAGCCACTTACCACCCTAACTCAGATGAGTGTGACCTTTGACTGGGGAGAAAAACAAGACATCGCGTTTCAGACACTAAAGCGAGCGTTATGTAGTGCGCCCATCTTAACCATGCCAGAAGGAACAGAGGACTTCGTAGTTTATTCTGATGCGTCAAACCAAGGACTTGGGTGTGTCCTGATGTAATGAGGGAAGATCATCGCCTACGCCTCAAGGCAAATATAGACGCACGAAGTAAACTACACGACACACGATCTTGAACTAGGAGTAGTCGTTTTCGCTCTAAAGATATGGAGGCACTATCTCTATGGCACGAAATGTACATCTTCACCGATCATAAAAGCCTGCAGCATATCCTCAACTAGAAAGAACTTAACATGAGACAAAGATGATGGGTAGAACTGCTAAGTGATTACGAATGCGAAATTCGATATCATCCCGGAAAGGCTAACGTAGTGGCTGATGCACTTAGTCGAAAGGATTACTCGGGCCGCAGAGTGAAGTCTCTAGCTATGACTATCTATTCACACCTGTCCACGCAAATCAAGCAAGCCCAAATAGAAGCCGTAAAATCTGAAAATGTGACAGGAGAAGCCTTAAGGGGAATGGATAAGAAGCTTGAAGTCAAGAATGATGGAGTTCGTTACTTCATGGATTGGATCTGGACACTGAAGTTTGGTGGATTCAGAGAAGTCCTCCTGAACGAAGCCCATAAGACACGATACTCCATACATCCGGACTCCAATAAGATGTATTTGGACCTCAAGAAACTGTACTGGTGGCTGAACATGAAAGCCAAAATTGCTACCTACGTGAGCAAATGTCTGACGTGCACGAAAGTCAAGGTGGAATACCAAAAGCCCTCGGGATTGTTACAACAACCAGAAATACCCGAATGGAAGTGGGAGCGGATAACCATGGATTTCATAATCAAATTACCCAAAACAGCAAGCGGACTTGACACCATCTGGGTGATCGTCGACAGGTTAACTAAATTTGCTCACTTCCTACGGATCAAAGAGACGGATAAATTGGAGAAGCTAACTAGAACATACCTCAGAGAGATTGTACGATTGCATGGTGTACCAATATCCATTATCTCGGACCGAGACAGTAGATTCACCTCAAGGTTCTGGCAGTCACTACAAAGATCCCTAGGCACGAGACTTGACATGAGTACTGCATATCACCCACAAACCGACGGCCAGAGCGAGAGAACCATACAAACCCTAGAAGATATGCTGAGAGCTTGCGTAATAGATTTTAGCAAGGCATGGGACACCCATTTACCCCTAGTCGAGTTTTCGTACAACAATAGCTACCACACTAGCATCAAGGCTGCCCTGTTGGAAGCCCTCTATGGCCGTAAGTGCAGATCACCTCTGTGTTGGGTTAAAGTAGGTGACACTCAGCTGGCAACAGGACAAGCAACAGATAACACTCTCACTAGGCAATAAGTCATAAGGGAAACCACAAAGAAGATTGTTCAGATCTGGGAACGACTGAAGGCATCAAGGGACAGACAAAAGAGTTATGCAGATAAAAGATGGAAACCCTTGGAATTCCAGGTTGGAGATCGTGTCCTACTAAAAGTCTTGCCTTGGAAAGGAATAATATTTTTTGGAAAGCGTGGGAAACAGAACCTAAGGTACATCGGACCATTCGAGATCCTTGCCAGGATCGATCTGGTGGCTTACAAACTTCGATTACCTCAGGGACTCCACAATGTACACCCTACCAATAGAGATCATGGATCGGGAAATTAAAAGAACCAAACAAAGCCGCATACATATTGTGAAGGTCTGCTGGAACGCCAAGCGAGGACCTAAATACACCTGGGAACGCGAGGATTAGATGAAACAAAAGTACCCGCATCTTTTTCGTAACCTCTAAACTCTATCTTAGATTAAATTTCTGGACGAAATTCCCTCTAACGTGGGGATGATGTGGCAACCCGATATTCTTCCACAGCAATGTAACACTTAAATGTCTAATACAACGAAACTATTTGGATTTAACAGAATTAGCCTCAAAAATAAAGTGTTCAAAATCTAAAGTTGGGATGCATCAAAGGATAGATATTGTGCCAAGGTTTCCAAAAACATAAAGAACATTCAAAACCGAGCTGTAATGAAAAGATTTCGACTACTCAAATATTCACGACACACCCGGCGAGACATTATTAAACGTAAAATAAGAAATTTCAATAAAATGCATTTTAGCCTTAAAGTGTCTAAACAAAAGTCATAGATTACGTTAAATGGTGAACGTGCATAAAAAGATCGCTCAAATTGGACCTCGTATGAAGAAGTTATAAAATTTAAAAGTTTCATAACGGTAGTAGAGAGCTAAAACCTCGAATTGAAGATCGAACGATATTTAGCTAACGCAACCTAAACGAGAGTTGAAGGTCTCCACAACAGGAGTAAGATGATAAAAAGACAAACGGAAACAGACGTCGGATAAAGAAACTACGAATTTTTAACATACTTTAGCAGTCCCGGCCTATTAAAAACATAATATTAAAAATAAATCAAAACTAGCCGATGGAGTCTAAATGAAAGTTGTAGAGCATAGTCTCACCTACGCGTGGATATAAAGAAGGGGAAAAACGGAGCTCGTACGCAAAAGTTACGGAATTTAGAAGATTGAAGCTGGGATTACGCCCAACGTAATTCAGGAGTATGCCCAGCGTACTAAGGTGCAGGGTCGAGTCCCATCGGTTGCAAGCTCTACGCCTAGCTAGACCCGAGTCGTAAGCCATGATGCAAAGTTACGCTCAGCATCACCGAAGTACGCCCAGCGTACTCTGGTGTTACACCCAGTGTACCCGCGCCCTCAGCCCTATAAATAGAAGGCATAAGCTCCGGATTTTGGACACCTTTTCTCAAACCCTCACTCACTCTCACACAGTTGTAAGAACCAGAGGTCATCTCGACAAACCCCGGTTCCACACTCGAGCCCCCGATGAAGGTTCTATGCTACCGAGATCTCCGAGAAGCTCGAAGACGCAACTTTCCGCAGTCGAAGTTCTTTCCAAATCTAGCCCCACTCTCTCCAAACCGAACAAGTGAGTTCATACCCCTACTTTTCAAGTCTATTCATGTTTTAGGGGGGAGGGGGGGGGAATACAAGTAGAATACAAGAAAAAGTATCGTTATAAATACAACATCTATCCTACTTTACGTATAGAGTTTAGCATTTTACCAAGTTATTTTCATCAAATGGAACATACTTTCTAAAAAACTATAATGGGTATAGTTTGTCAGTTATTCATACATCCTTACGTATACATATTGAAAAACGAAATACCTTTATCTAAAGTAAAATAAAGACTTTCTTATCTTGATTATGTTTATACTAAGTGATGTGAGATATTCAACTTCAACGTACTTTCTAGTATGCATTTCAAGTCATGTATTATAAACCATAATCTCTTGAAGGGAGAGCGTGATACTTGTGTATGGATCTATACGGGATTGAATATCCCACACCTAAACTGTTCTACAGTTAGACCGATAGGTATGGGGTGACAAATGTCATAACACTACAACACCTAAAGAATGTTGTTACAGGCAATCTGTATCGATAGTATGGTTATAAAACTCACACGAGAGTATAAAAACAAACTTGATTGACGAGACTCATAAATGTTGGATTAGTATCTAAGTCTATAACTATTTTCGTATGTACTTGACCCGATGGTGCATGGTCCTTTTGGGTTGCCTTCACCAAAGCAACTTGATAGGATGAATTACGGAGAGAAAGCATTATATATGATTTAATAATATATTATGAGAATAATATATTAAAGGAGAAATTATATTGTTTAATTAATATTAGTCAAGAATTAATAATAATTAAGTTTGTGATTAAAAGAGATTAATTAAACTTAAGGGATTGGAATTGTAATTATAAGATAATTGGGCAATGGATTACCTTATTATATAAGGTTTGATGAATTCTATGGGGAAACCCATAAGAAATCGTCCAAGGCCTTTAAGAAAGGAATCCATGGGCTGCTTAGGGCTTAAGCAGTCAGATTAGGATTTCATAGTTTAAATCCCTAATAGCATACATGTATAAATAGTACCCTTAAGCCCCAAAAACGTCAACAAGCTTCCTTCTAGGGTTTTGGACGGTTTTTGGCAGCCTCCTTCTCTTCTCCTCTTCATCCTATTGCTCTTGGTGTTTGTGAACCATTAGAGGAGTGATATTTGTGACTCTAAGCTTTCTAAAGTCATTACAAGGAGGATTTGAGATTGTTATTGCTACATAACAATCAAGGTATGATCTAAACCCTAATTCATATGTTATATTGATTATGATATGCTAGATCTAGGGTTTATAGTCTTGGATAAATTGCATGTACAATAGAGAAACCTAGATCCAAGCATTAGGGTTTGTATGAGCAGATAGGATGTTCTTATGATCAAAACCCAACAGTGGTATCAGAGCCTTGATTGGTTTCTTTTGTATTGATGCATTATGTGTTTATTCAAGTTGCAAAAATCGTTTTTAGCCAAACTGTCTGATGAACTCGGCGAGTTCCATTGTGGACTCGGCGAGTCCATATGGGTACTCGGCGAGTTCGAGCATCAGAAAGAGGGGATTTCGGGATTTCTTGCTGTTTTTCTCATGGATAATTACCTTATCTATTTTAGATCAATAAAATCTGATTTTATTCATATTTTTGAGTATATCCTTGATTAAACAAAAGATAATTACCAATTGATTAGATAATAATTTCCTTATATGATTAAAGTTGATTATTTGTATTAATTGGGTAACTTATTTTCCAAGAAATTGAAATTAGGTCAAATATAGATAATGATGAAATTAATTGTTTAATTTATATTATTTGTTATTTGATCCTTGTGTTATTTTTCCCCTTTAGGTTTTATGTTTTAAATTTGAACTCAAAAGTTTAGTTTTGAAATTTAAATAGTTGAAACCCTAATGTTTTGAAAAGATTTCAAAATATGCCCTCAAGTTTTGGAATTTAAATTTTGATTAAAAGTTTAATTTTAATGTATATTTAAATTCTAAACCCTAATGTTTTAAAATGTTTCAAAACTTGCCCTCAAGTTTTAGAATTTAAAAGTTGATTAAAAGTTTGATTTAGAAATGTTAAATTCTAAAACCCTAGTATTGTTTTGAAAAGTTCAAATCACACCCTTATGGGTTTATTAATTAATTAAGGTGTATAATTAAAGGAGGTTTAATAAATCCATAAAGTTTTGGTCTAAAATTTAATTGAATTAAAAGTATAAACGTTAAATTTGACCACATAGTATTTTAAAAGTATAAAATACACCCTATACTATATATAACATTAAAAGTCTAACATTATATATATATATATATATATATATATGTATATATATATGTATGAGTAAAAGTCAGTCTTATCGTTAGTAGGCCTCATACGAAGCTAGTCTATAAGCGGTGTTTAAGGAAATTGTCTATAAAATGGTGATTGAATGGGTATCCACTTTTACCCACCCCACTCTTGACTACTGGAGGGTCGTTAGCCGAACGGGTAGGATAGGACAAAACCTTCCATTATAAGTAAAACTAAGTACAAAAGTAACTAAATGTTTTACAAATTCCCAATCTTAATTACTTAGGCAAAAATTGAATTGATCCAATTCCATGAAATTACACTTTGTGCCATTGCGAAGATGTTAGTGGAGCGTGTGTGGTTTACCGGCACATCGAATAGGTGACCGTAACATGTAAGGACACCATGTAAGTTTGCATGGTTATTCACACCCGCTTTGTGATCCTCGGCATCCCAGTCACAAACAAGAGGGGCATATCAAGATTTAAACATGCCATTGAAATGTTCAATGAATCTCAAAGGATCTAGGAGTTTTTATAGATTTAAAACTTAAATTTCTTTTTCATTTTTCATGGTGGAAATTAGTGAATCGTCATTCACTTACCTTCAAATATTCTGCAACTAGATTACGACATCCCTTTTCTAGTTTGTAGCGTATTGTGTTGGATCCTAGCCTTAGTATCTCATTCGGGTGATTTACTAAGGACTCAATCTATCAACTAAATTGAATTTGTTTTCTCTTGTTTTGTAGATGTCAATGTTCGACAACTATGGTCTTCCCAAGTCCTGGAACAAGCATTCCACATGAAGATGACATTCCACGATTCGATCGAGGAACAAAAAATCATGCTTCACTTCCTCCTCCTCCTCACGTTGTTCTCCCTAACCCAGAAGATCGAAGAATTGAAAGTTTAAATGTCACTAAAGCCCTATTGGAAATGAATGTGTGCTCACATTCTAGGAATGAAATCACACATTGATAGGTTGAGAATGTTGGGTGTGTCATTCCCGGATAAGTTGGTTGTGAACTGGGTTCTACAGTCACTTCCCGACTCATTTAAAGAGTTCAAAAGAATGTATTATATGATGGATCATGATGAAAGCCTCATTGACCTAACTTACATGCTTATTGCTGCTGAATCTGAAATGATGTGGCAAAGCAATGTAGCGTATTTGTTGGGAAAGTCAACCTACCATGCTTCTGAGGACGTTCTAGGAGAACCGACCTGCGTTTGCTGCCAAGAGAAAGGGTGTTGGATACAAGTCCACCCTAAGAGCCTGAAGAGTCCAGAAGATGGGGGAGTCATAGAGTATGGCTGTGCTTCAGGTAAAATCCACTATCTAAATCGATCAAGTTCCTATTCGTTGATTCTTTATACATAATGTGATAAGATTGCATTTGAATGTTCTATAGGATCGATGAAAAGAGAGGTAGCTTGATGAAATAGCATGATGAATCTAATCACGAAGACATGGATTCGAAGATTAGATTTTGAGCTTAAATAGAGTTGTGAGGAATATTTATTACATAGTTTTTCAATTGATTTTGCATTGTAAGGACAAATGTTTTCCGCTGCGTTTATAAATAAAATAAATTTTGTTTGATGTGTTTATTTATTTCCTTGCAATGAAATCGTTATGAAAATTGATGTTTGTATATTTACAACAAATGGATGTGATTCTTAATTTGTTTGTGGAAATGTCGAGAATTTACCAAATATGTAAAATTTTCTCATCGCCCAAGTTTCTATTGGATAGAGATTTGGAATCGTACAGTAAGAATTGTATGATGAATGAATAAACTTTCACATTTGGAAATTAGAGTAATTCGTTGACAAAGTGTCAAGTGAAGGACTAGGAGATCGAGTACACAAGGTTATGTGTTGATCAAGTCCACCACAAGAGTAACAAAGCTATTCGTCATGATTTACAAAAGGTTTAGTAAATATGATTACACTTATAAGATTAAGTGTAATTCTGAATTGATTGTAAAAGTTTAAATCAATAAGCGGAACGAATAAGAAGAATCAAGTAGGCAGAAAGATAAAAGTTTCTCTATTCTAAGAAGAAGGGAGAGTACCTTTTATTATGTTTGAATGATAAGTCTTAATGATTAAGAACCATATCTCAATTGATCCTCTAAGTGAGTCTTAGTACAATTGTATGTCTAAGAAGAGTAATCAAGAATTGAAGAAATGGTTAAATCAAGAAGTCAATCATACTTCGTTCCAAAACAAGTCTTAGAGTTAAGATTGTGACATTGAGTAATAAGAAGGTTTTTAACATTCATCAAATGAGGAAAGTTGTGATGTCTTGGATAAGACAAAGACCAACTAGGACCTATTTATGATGTGTTTTAATAAAAACTACACTAACTCTTGAATATTTGTTTGTCAAGAAATGTTTATTGAAAAGAGAATCTTATATGTCAAGGAGTCAGTGGGAGTCTTAATTGTCTTGAAAGGTTTCAAGAAAAAATTAAAATAAACCTTATCTAACATCACTAGCACACGACTTGAGGTTTATAACCTACCGTGTTGACATTATTTTGTTTCTATGCCATTCCAATTGAGTTAATTATGCGTGTGAGTTCTATGAGTTCAAATTTGTATGCATAAAAGGCGAGGACCCTGATCAATGAAAAGTACATTGATAGGAAAAGGTGAGATTCTTAACTACTTGGAAGACATGGTGGGTAGCCGTGTTACCGTAAGGCAAGAAATGAAGATTAAGAATGTTCGGTCCATATGAGTTTGGATTTGTTGCAAACTTTGGTTTTGACAAATTCACATGGATAGGAACACACACATACACCATTAAATCTGAGTGTCATAAGATTCCCTCCTTCATGAAAATGAATGTGAGGAAATGCTTTCACTAGGAGAGATTCAAGAAGATAGCAATTGCAAAATTGCATTCTCAAATTCGATTATGGTTATGGTATCCCTTTCCATGATTCGAATTGTGTGATTTGGAAATTAGTCTTAATTGTTTAAGACACATATGAGCTATTTTGGATGAAGGTGTATGAGATTAAGAAGCCTTGATAAAGGATTATCAAAGCATTAAGTATTAGAAACATGAACTTAAGAAATTCAATAGGCATTGTATTCTGAAAGTTAAGTTGTTTTCTGAATACATGTCAAAGCTAGTCGGAGCATAAGTGTTATGTTTATAATAATCATCACGAGAGTGGGAGCATAAATGTTATGATTGTATGATTATTAAGGCAATTATTGCAAGTTAGCAATATTAATTATAGAAAACAGAAGTCCTACCTTGCAAAGTCGTAAGGGTTGTAAAGTTGTTTTGCTATAATTAAGGGAGATAATGTTATGCTTCATTTCAAATCTAAAGGCTTAGGTTGTGGAATGTTAATAGATTTAGACAAGAGTACATAGTGTGGTCTAAATATTTCGATTTTGATTATGGAATCCCTCTTCATATTTCGAATTATGAGAACGTAGCACATAAAATATTATGGCAGAAGATTGATAAAGTGTCATATCTTCATGTAAGACATTATGCATCATGTCCCATACGCTTCGGGTATATGAATGATTGCAAATGCCATAATATTTGTCCATTCTAAAATTTTCCAAATGTATAGCGCATTTAGAGGGAAAAAGGAAAACAATCGGTTTTAACTAAAATAATTAAACAACTATCAAAGAACAATCCAAAGTTCGCCGAGGATTGGTCGCTTGGGAGTAGTTGGAAGTATAGTATTGGATGGAGTATATCGACATTTTTATCAATAGATAAGATTCTGTTAAGAATGAGTAGTGACATGGTAAGTATGGAAAGGCTTCCATATTGGGAGTTAGATATTGAGAATCTATGTCTAGATTAGAAACTTTATGCAAAAGGATGTTCAAAGAAATGTACTTTGAGTGAGAGACATCACATCTATGGAATTGTCTTGTAATAATCTCCGATAGAGGACTTTGTAATTTCATTGGCAATAGTCATTGTGACTTTAGTGCGGTGACATTACAAGAGGATCATTGCATAAAATATTAGAATCTAACATATTCTATAAGTGGCAAGAATTTGATATTCTTACACTTGTGATATGGATTGAGAGTTGTGAAATAAGTATGATTGGAAATGTGTTCATTTGATCTATTTCACAAAGTATGAACCATAGGTAAACATTTTGTGCATGCTAAAAGCATGGGACAAGTGTTGTAATAATTCAAGTAAAAAGTTGATAACCCGAAACGATAAATAATGAGTAATCGATATGGTGATAAATAAAAGGTGTTTTATTTATACTCAAAGGATTGAGGCAATATGGGATTAGTATTATTTTTGTGTTTCACTTTGCATGTTTTGACTTCTTGAATAATTTAATTGATTTCGAACAGTCAAATTATTCGAACGGGTCACAGTCGTTCATATGTTAGAAGTAGGAATGAATGACGACTGTCGTGAATTGGTGTGTGAATTGTCTAAAGAGAATTAGACATAAGAAAATGTTTGCTGCAACGTTCATGAGTGCCTATGAATATGATTTGAGCATTGGACTAAACCCCCGCTCACTTGGATCACTTCATGGATTTTATCACGAGTGATTGGTGAGACGATAACATCTTATATTCTTGAAACCGAGATGTGTGAGTTGTATCTTGCGATTCGGTTGCATATTGATGATATGTAAACACACCAGTAACTTAGTGTTATAAAACATATTGTTGTGTGTGATTCGGTGAGTGAGTGCAAGCAAGCATTGAATCAAAGTTTATCCATTCCTTTTATCTAAAGTAGCATAAAAGCATTATCTTTGGGTCCCTCGATGATTTAGTGATGACAAACGTAAATGCTCGGCCGGGCTAGGGCTAATTTGATTTGTTCAGTTAGTCGGTATAAATATTTGAAAATCGAGAAATAGTACAAAAAGAATGATTTGAAATCATGTCTTATACTATATCTAGAATGGAGGAATATATGATCCCTTATCTAAAGGACACGCGTATCTGATAGGATCAGAGTTGACAGCGGGCCGATGCCCTAAGTCGGAATGAATATACTGGTCGTAGAGTCAGATATTTGACTCTAACTATCCATTCACACTTTTCCACACAAATTAAGGAGGCTCGGCTCGACGCTTTGAAACCTGAAAACGTGGCTGGTGAATCCTTTAGAGGGATGGATAAGAACTTGGAAGTCAAGGGTGGCGGAGCAATATACCTCATGGATCAGATCTGGACACCGAAACACGGTGGCTTTAGAGACTTGGTCATGATCGAAGCCCACAACACTCGTTATTCCGTCCACCCGGGTTCAGATAAGATGTATCTGGATCTTAAAAAGCTATACTGGTGGCCTAACATGAAAGCAGATATTGCTACCTTCGTGAGTAAATGCCTTACTTGCGCAAAGGTCAAGGTCGAATACCAGAAACCCTCCAGTCTTCTACAATAACCGGAAATACCAGAATGGAAGTGGGAGCGGATCACTATGGACTTCATAACCAAGTTGCCCAAGACGATGGGTGAACTTGATTGCATATGGGTCATCGTCGATAGGCTGACCAAGTCTGCACACTTCCTACCGATCAAAGAAACAGACAAGATGGAGAAACTTACCAGAACTTACATTAGGGAGATTGTAAGGCTGCACAGCGTTCCTTTATCTATCATCTCGGACCGAGATAGTAGATTCACATTGAGGTTCTGGTAGTCATTACAAAGTTCCCTAGGGACTAGGCTGGACATGAGTACAGCCTACCACCCACAGACCGACGTGCAAAGTGAGAGAACTATCCAAACCTTAGAAGATATGATGCGTGCCTGTGTGATTGACTTTGGAAAAGCTTGGGATACTCATTTACCCCTAGTCGAATTTTCCTACAACAACTGTTATCACACGAGCATAAAGGCAGCTCCATTCGAGGCCCTCTATGGCCGAAAGTGCAGGTACCCTCTGTGCTGGGCTGAAGTGGGTGATACACAGTTAGCTAAGGGACAAGTTCCCGAAAGCACTCTCACGGGTCCGAAAATCATTTGGGAAACGACATAGAAGATCGTTCAAATTCGTGAACGATTGAAAGCCTCTAGAGACCGACAGAAAAGCTACGCTGACAAGCGTAGGAAACCTTTGGAGTTCCAGGTGGGCGACCGAGTCCTACTGAAAGTCTCACCCTGGAAGGGCTTGATACGCTTTGGAAAGCGTCGGAAGCTCAATCCAAGATACATAGGGCCTTTTGAGATTCTTGCGAGAATCAGCCCTGTAGCTTACAAACTCAATCTACCGCAAGAACTCAGTAACGTACATCCTACCTTCCACATCTCGAACTTGAAAAAGTGTCTATCCGGCGAGACTCTTGTTATTCCACTTGACGAGATCGAGATCAACGAGAGCCTCAACTTCGTGGAGGAACCAATAGAGATCATGGACCGAGAGGTCAAGCAAACAAAACAGAGTCGTATCCCGATAGTGAAGGTGCGCTGGAACGCAAAGCGTGGACCGGAATTCACTTGGGAACGTGAGGATCAGATGAAACTGAAATACCCTCACCTGTTCGCTTAGTTATTTGTAATTTCTTATTTGCTTAAATTCTAATTTCGGGACAAAATTCCTTCTAACGGGGGGATGATGTGACAACACGAAATTTCCATTCTGTACAAACTATATCACTTTAATAGAAGTTGTAGCAGACACAGTTAATTTTCAAACTCTACGCGTAAGTTTGAGAAATTAAGGGTTTACACTTCAGAAAATATCAGGAGAGTGGGTGCACTTGGGTTTGGTGCAACACTGTTATTCCAACACTCTAATTTATTAGGGATCATTTTAGGAATAAAAATATTTTCTGCCAAAATATCTCAGGACTATAAATAGTTTCTAAACCAAAATCATTCATTATTCACATTTCCGACTAGAGAAAAGCCATTTTCTCTCTGACGGATCTTCGGGTTTTTATACCAAAACGTGAGTAACTCTTTATAATATTGTTAGAAAGCTTTATACGTGTCTATAACATGTTTTTGAAGGCTAAAACATGAAATCTAGGAGCTTACACCTCGAGGTGTTCTTGAGCGGTAAACTCCTGAAACGAAGCCAAAACCGACACATGTGTTATGATAAGGTCTTAGAGGTTTATGTATGCATGTTAGGGACAATAAAAAAAGCCAAAAGCCACCCAAGATTGGGAGTTTATGGCCCAGAACTCTCTTAGGCCGTAAACTCCATATTCTAACATTACATGGTGTTTTGAGGACACTAGGACTTTAGGGCTTGTATCTAGACTATTTCCCCAAGTAGAACAAGGTGTTAAACACATCAAATGACACAAATCAAAGTGAGTTTACGGCCCAAGAGAAGCTTAGGCCGTAAACTCCATAAGAATGGACAAAAGGATGGTTTCAAGACAACTAAAGCCCTAAACCCCTTCATGGAATTGTTTCACACAAAAATGAGGAACCAAAGTACATAAAAATCACTCATCAAAGTGAGTTTACGGCCAAGAGAATGGTCTTGGGCCGTAAAATCAAAAGGATGGCACCAAAGTGTGCCTAGGGTTCTCATTAGCTTTAAACAATTGTGTAGAACATATCCCACAAGTACAAGCAGCTTGAAAGCAACTAAAACCCACATTTCTTAGAGTTTACGGCCGTAAACTCTAAGGGTAATGGCCTTGAGGCCGTAAACTCCTAATTGGAGTACTTCTAGACCTTAAACCCTTCCAAGGACTTAGCCACTAAGTTAGAACAAATCTAGAAAGCATTTGGGACTTCAAAACACACCAAACACACATGTTTGGGAGTTTACGGCCGTAAACTCAAGAGTTTACAACCGTAAACTCCATGTGTGATGGTTTATAGAGAGTAAACTCTCATATGGGGTCCTTTGGTAACCCTAAACAAAAGTACCCTGTCCCACAATGGCTTATATGCAATCCTTATGGCTTAAAATACTTATATAAAGTGTTTATTATGCCTAGGATGTCTTAAACATTATCAATTAGTCAATTGTGTCTAATTAAGTGCATATATGTGTGATTATATGTTCATTTGGATCGTAGTGTGTTCACAAGTTCTCGCTTGACACCTAGCAATCCGATACCGTTCATTTCATTCCAATCACCAACTACAGGTGAGTTCATACCCCTAATCAATGTTTTAAATGATTTTAAATGCTTTAAAGGGGGGGATACAAGTAGAAACAAACATGTTATTAAATCATTATTATGTATTTTATAACAGTGTTTGTCATTTAACAGATTTCACATACTTCAAAATGTGATGCATGAAATGGTTTTAAATCTTAAAAACGCATTGTTATCAATTGTTTTACCTTTGAAATATATATTATACATGACATCAAGTCATTGTTAATTATTGTTCAAAAACCCATAAGAGGTCTTATAAAACCATCTTACATTATTGAACGAAACTATGCATGTACACTTATATTCTTATATATGTATGAATGTTATAGTTTACAGTTTTCATTTGGTTTCTCCCACCCTTGAGTAGTAAGAGTGTATAAACCTACTTGAACAACCAATTACCTTCCAACAAACTATCATAGGGATAATTTGGAGATATCAAACATAATTCCTATTACAAGGAATCACACAGGATTCAGTTCATTCATGAGTCTATACCAGTACATTACCTGATACATGAGTACCTTTATATTTGATTACATGATACATGAGTACGTTTACATATACTTACATGATACATGAATACGTGTACATGAACGCATTACATGAGTACCTTTACGTAGATATACTCAATTATGTACATTTACATGAATACTTGTATCTCGAATTGCGAGAATGATTTACTTGTACCTTCTGTTTAAATCTTCCTGCATATCCCTAGTACCTCGGGATATCTAGACAGGACCCTATCCCCAGTACCTTGGGATACCTAGATGGGCCTCTATCCCACAGTACCTCGGGATATATGTACGAGACTAACCATTCCGGAACCCATCTGTTAGCAACAGTGGGTGATGAACATCTACGGATGCCTACGGTTATTAATTATATTAGGAGTACCTTTAAAGGGACTAACCCTTGCTTCCCCCTTCTGCTGCTACAGAGGACAATTGGACAATCTTCGGATGTTCATTAGGTTATATAGGTTGTGTTAACCCTAGTACCTTGGGATAACCGTTACATATGATGTGTTGGTCCTAGTATCTAGTGACAACACTTACAGTAGTACATTTTCCTGTTTACTTTATTTTGTGATTTTTTTCACATAAACGATGAGTTAGACTAAGTACTTTAGTACTAAACAATTAAAGGAAAACTACAATTTTACTTACAAAACATTCGGGTCTTGGTAGAAGACTACATTTCATAGTTATAGAAAATAAGGGTTTTTCTAGGGTTTTCATACATACATCAACATTTTCATTTAACGATTTGCATGGCCTTTATAACAGATTTTCACAAACAAGGCAATGACACTTATATACTTATGAATTCACCAGCTTTAAAGCTGATACTCGCTTTCAAAATAACTTGTATTCTCAGGTCATCAGTAGACAGGTACGGAGGCCAGGTTTTTAAGAAGACGGAGCAGACAAGTCTCGTCTTTTATTTTGATTGTATATTTTTGGTGTCTAACTACAATGAAAGAAACACACATGTATTAAAACTTTACTTATAATGCAATGGATGATGTTGTTACTTGTTTATTATATTACACTGTTGTGATACTGTACATGACGTCCTCCACCCCTAAACGTTTCCGCCGTTCGTGCTTTTGGGGTGTGACATAATCCCTTAGTATATCTTTTATGGGTTGATATACTTAATTCACTATAAACAATGCTATGATACCAATCTGTCACACCCCAAAACCATTGAACAGCGAAAGCGTTCTTGGGCGGAGGACGTCATGTACAGTATCACAACAATGAAAAGTAGTAAACAAGCAACAACATCATCCATTGCATTAATACAAGTGTGTTCTGACAAATTATAATAGACAGTACAGTATAAATCAAAATGAAAGATGAGTCTTGAACGAGCACCATCTTCTCTAAACCTTGTATCGGTACCTGTCTATGGTTGACCTGAGGATACAAGTAATTTTGAAAGTGAGTATCAGCTTTGAAGCTGGTGAGATCATAAGTATTTTAGTGTCTTAATTTGTATGTATAAGAATTATAAGTATTGAAAATGTATGTAAAACAACTGTAAACGTTTGAAAAACTCTAGAAATCCCCATGACTCCTACTATTATAACAGGGAGTCTTCTACCAAGATTTAACTGATCTATATGTAGCCTTCTACCAAGGCATCTAGTGTATGTGTGTGTGTCTCTTGTAAGAGCGTGTATTTTCCCAAGTCTGACTATCATTAACCAAAAATATAGTTTCTACATTACCGTGCGTCATGTGAATGTTCACGAAGTGAATGTAATGGGAAAATGAAATAGTACTATGGTGTAGTGTCGAACTACAACCGTATTGATTACCTTAAGTCTAGGGTAAACTCGTAAGTACTACAGTATTTGTAATAAGTGACTGCCTCTGTACTCCTATTGCCTTATTTGAGGGATAAGGCCTAATGTGATGGCTAGATCCCAGGCTAAACGCTCCCCTGTGAAAGGGATTTTGAGATCTATACACGTCTAGGCATGTATGCATGCCGTGAACATCCACATTACTATGATCATGTATACCCGATATAACTATCACAATGCATTGCGATTCATCGGTATAGTTAGATCCTAAACTTGTCCTATGCTATAGCACCTAGTGATGTCTGTCCTATCAAAGTATATGTAACCACACTCATGTAAACGAATATATGTAAACGTACTCATGTAAGCGTAATCATGTAAAACATATCTATGTAATAGTATTGTAATGTACTGTAATGTTCTGCATGTGCTAGCTGTAACGTGTGTTCTCTCTCTATCTAGCATGTATAGACTCATGAATGAACTGACTCATTGTATGATATCGTGTTCTAATGATAGTTCTAGTATCTTCCTAAACTACCCATATGGTAGCTTATTAGTAATGTAACTGGTACGTATGAACATGGATGTATACCCTTCCTAAGTCTTTTAAACATTTCTTATATAAATATACATATATAGGCATGCAATTTATATTATAAAAGCATAAAATAATTTTTGTAAAACCTTTTGAACATGATTACTATCTAAGAAAAGATCGACTTGATGTCAATCTATAAAACAGGTTAGAGGTATTTATCTAACAAAATAATTTTAAATACAAAGAAACATTTGTTTGAAACACAATTGTAAATGAGTTCGAAATGAAACATACAGTGTATAATGGACAATTAAATCAGGAGTTTTAAACATATAAAACATATATGAAAATCCTTTGAATAACAACTGTTTGGTAAAACAGCTAATGTGTAGTAAATCATTTGAATGCTGCTTATTAATCACATGTGATTGATATAATAAATAGCATAATTCTAATTGTACCCCCCCCCCCCAATAAAACATTTAAAATTGTTAAAACATTGATTAAGGGGTATGAACTCACCTATAGTAAGTGATTGGAATTGAACGGACCATATCGTAAGGAAGGATCGGACAAGTGCTTGGTGTCAAGTGAAGACTTTAGATGCACACAATGATCCTAATTACAATTAGTGATTAAAACACTAATTAAACACGTATAAACATTCTAATGCGAGGTAAAGACTTTGGTCAAGTGCTAGGAAGCTAATGAGTTGTAACAAAGGAGTTCAAGACCTCTAATGGGAGTTTATGGTCAAATGACCACATGTTTTGGAGTTCATAGCCTTGGAGAGTAAACTCCTGGCCATAAACTCTATCTTGGGCCACTAAATGAGGCTTAACTTTATTACAACTCAAGTGGTGAATTGCTTCAAGGCTTAAACAAGTGTTTGGGCTTCCTTTTAACTCCTTTGAGGAGTTTACGGCCCTGGGACCATATCCCTTGTAGATTACGGCCGTAATCTCCCTTTGGAGGATGTTTATGGTGTTTTCAAGTCCTTAATTTCACTAGGAATAAAACTAGGCTTTTGTACTTGGCTTTAGAAGAGTTTATGGCACCATTTGGCACCATTTTATGGAGTTCACGACCCTAGAACCTTTTGGGCTGTGAACACCTTACTCTTGGTGTTCTAAGTGTGTTAGCTAGTCCTAAAATCATTTAGGTACATGCCCACATTATTCTCTTGGCTTAAGGGGTGTTTTTAGGGCATTTTGGCACAAAAACATGGAGTTCACGGCCCTAGAATCTTCTTGGCTGTGAACTCACTTCTATCTTTGATTTTTATTGTCTTGGTGGTCTAAACATGTAATGGTAGTCCCTATGTTGAGTTCCAAGGCTTTGAGGGACATTGGGCACACTTTTGGCCCTTAAAATGGAGTTTACTCCCCAAGTGTTCTTGGGTGGTAAACTCCCAAATCTCGGGGTTTTGGTCCGATTTTGATGTTTTCTAGTCGTATACACACTAGCATACAAGCCTAAGGTAGTTACAAATCACAGGAAAAAGACTAAGTAGCATTTAAGCCACATATAGGAGTTTACTCTCCAAGAACATTCTTGGGCAGTAAACTCCCGAATCTCCCAGCTTTGCTATGTAATCTAAGTTATTAAGCACATTATAAGCATTATAAGACAACTAGAGAAGTATACTCACGATTTGGGATGAAAACCTGAAGATCCGTGACAGAGAATTTGGATTTTCTCTAGTTGGAAATGTAACTAATGAAGTATTTGGTTCAGATTTCTATATATAGTCCTGAGATTTTTGGCAGAAAATATTTTTGCCCGGAATGAACTCTAATGTCATAGAGTATTGGAATAACAGTGTTGCACAAAACCCTAGTGCATCCACTCTCTTGATATCTCCTTAAGTGCTAAACCTGAAATACTCAAACATATACCCAAAGTCTGGAATTTCTTTGTAACTGTTCTAACTTCAAATTGGCTTGGTATGGCTTGTTCAGAATGGAAATTTTGGGTTGTCACAGCTGGTCTTTGTTTTATCTAAAACATCATAGCTACCAATTTCAAATGTGTAAGAAACATTTTACTCCACATTTCATGAGGCATTATAAACCTACTTAATATATGTCACTCAATGTAAAATGTTAGAGTAGGATTCTAAGACTCGATTTTGGAATGAAGTATGATTCACCTTTTGAGTTAACCATTTCAACAATTCACTATTCCTCTTCTTAGCCCTACAAATGAACTAATATTTCCTTAGATGATCAATTGTGACATGGTTTCATAATCACTAAGATAATCATAAAACATGATACTCAAGTACTCTCCCTTTCTTTCAGATTGGAGAAACTTTTATCTTTTTGCCCAATTTGATTCTTCTTATTCGTTCCGCTATACATTGAAACTTTTCCAACGATTCAGAATTATACTTAATAGTGTAAGGATAATCATATTTTCCAAACTTTTAGCAAATCATGACGAATAGCCTTATCGATATTTGTGGTGGACCTCAATAGCGCACAACCAAGTGTACATGATCCCCTAGTCCTTTACTTGACTCACATAAACATGCGAACAACGAATTAGTCTTAATTTCCCAAAAATGAAAGTTCTCATTCATCACACAATACAAGTTGCATGATTCCAAGTTTTTATCCAACTGAAACTTGGGTGATGAGAATCTTTCCTTATTTAGTAAATTTTAACACTACCACAAACGAAAGAATCAAATCCATTGCTTAAGAATAGAAACATGCAAACATAAATTTTCACAAAAGCCATTACAAGGAAATATAAAACAAGACAAAATTAAAAAAAAAATCTTTATTTATAAATTGCGGAAAAAACTTTTCCTTAAAACGCAATTACAAATGAAAAATGTGTTTCTAAACATTTCCTAAACAACCTATCATAACATTTAGCAACAGCTCACAAATCTGATCATCGAACCATGCGATCGAAATCCATATCTTCATGATCAGACATAACTTGCTTTTCTTTTAAGCTTTCTTTCTTTTCTTTGATCCTACAAAACATCAACATGCCATGTTATCACATCATGTATTAAGAATTTACAGATAGGAACTTAATAGAGTTAGATAGTATACTTACCTGAAGTAGAGTCAAACATTTTGACTTTACTGTCCTTATGATCTTTCAGGTAAATAGGGCAGATTTGCAACCAATGCCCCTTCTCTTGGCAATAGAAACATATGGACTCTTTGGGAATGGTACACAGGACTATCTCAGACTTAGCCTTTCTCTTTAACTTTTGGTCAAATAACTTGACCATGGCCGATCCGTTTCCATTGGAAAGAGAAAGCTTCTCTGGACTTCCAATGTTTCCATTGTTAATGTCCATGGAAGTTTGGGAGATTGATCTTCCAGACAAATTTCGACTACCAATGCACCAAATCATTGCTGATTCAGCAGAAATTATCAAATAGGTAAGATCAATAACGGTCATGTCGTGGTCTGTCATATAGTAATCTTTAAGGAAATGACTATATGATTTAAGAAGTGATTAAAGAACCAAGTCAACAGCCAACTTTCTTGCGAAATTTTCGCCTAACATTCCCAGCTTGTCAATGTGCGACTTCATCTTCAAGACATGTGTACACACATACCTTCTATCTTGGTGTTAGCTAGCCAATAGGGCTTGAAGGAACTTGAAATTTTCAACTTGTTGAGTTTGTGCGTCAGGGAGAATTATTAGAGAATGTGGAGGAAGTGAAGTTCCACAATGGCACGAAGAAGGGATTAATTTTTCACCTTGATCGTCTTGTGGATTATCATCTTTATGAGGAAAAGATTTTGGAAGACCATAGTTGTTAGAACTAGACATCTACAAGGGAGAAATTCATCAGTTAATTTAAGTCCTTAGCATACCACCAACATGAAATAATAATGCTAGGACCCAACACAATATTTTACAATTCGGAGAGGGATGCTGAATCCAATTGCAAAATATTTGTTGGTAGGTAATGATGATTTATCAATTTCCACCATAAAAATGAAAATGAATTTTAGGTTTTAAATGTATTGAAATTCCTAGATCCTTTGAGATTTATTGAAACTTTTTAATCAAATTTTAAATTCAAAAACTTGAGGGCAGGTTTTGTAACTCTTTAAAACTTTTGATTTCCATAACTTATGAGTTTAATGCATTTTTTATGAATGTGACTTTTCATTTTTCATAACTTAAGGACAAGTTATGGAGTTCTTTATCAACATTTATACCAACTTTATAACCTTCCAAGACTATTGGAATTCATAACTTAATGATTTAATTTTTTTTATGAGTAAAACTTTTCATATCCACAAGTTATGGAGGTTTCATGAAATCTTTAGATCAAACTTTTGAACTAATAAAATAATCAAATAATTTTATCGTTAACTAATTTCACCTAATTCAACTCATATATCAAAATGATCCAAATTTTACCAATAATTTGTTTTTCACAGAATCAAGTAATTATCTTAAAATTGACAATCATCATGTTACTAGATGGGGATAAACATTACCATATCAGTAAAATCAAATTGTATGAACCAAAACAATTTGTGGTAATGATCCTAATCCAAAATAGACCAACAACTCAAAAATATGACAATAGGATGCCCAACTCATTGAGTCTGATAATGGACTCATCGAGTTCATAAACTTATCAGTCAACTCGTGGAGTTCATTCAGGGACTCGTCAAGTCCAACAGTCAGACATCATTTTTCTTATTTTTTCAACTTTAAAAATCAAACATTTGCATCAGTATAATAGAAAACTACCCATGGTGCACATACAACCCTAATGCTTTGGATCTAAGTTTTCTCTAATTATACATACAATATTGGTTACCAAAGCATGAAGCCTAACTACCATGCAATTTACATAAACAACATAAAACTAGTTAGAAGATTATCTCGTTGTTGTAGCTTGTAGATCTTGGCCTTTCAAGAGCTTAGCACCCAAGTGTTGTGGCTCAAACTAGTAACAAACACCATGAAGAATTAGAGAATATTGAGAGAGAGAGAGAGAGGTTCGAAGCGTAAATCGACTAGGTTTACACCTTGGAGCACTAGTGGCCGATTTTGCAAGCTAGATTACTTTGGAGTCTTTAGGGTTTAAACCTATAAGCCATAATTCACTTGGTCTTTTAATCCACTAACTCATTAGCCTTATGGACTAACTCTTCATGGACTCTCATAAAGATTTAGTCCATTCTTAATCAAGATGGATTGTAAGCCCAAACTATAAATATCACTGGTTTACATAATCAGTCCTTGTAGATTTAATTAGTCTTTTTTTATCACTAAATTAATTCTTGATCAATATTAATTAAATAATATGATTCCTTGATTAATATATTATACTTATAATATATTAATAAATCATATATAACCTCTTTCTCAAATATCAATCCTATCAAGTTGTCCTGGTGAAGGCAACCTGAAATTGACCATGTTACTCTCAGGTCAAGTACATACCAGTTATAGTTATCGGCTTAGACACCTAATCCAACAATTGGATGTCCAATGTGGGAAACCTTTCAGATCTAGTGTCTTTAGGGGATGTCATGGCATAAAGGTGCCAAATTTATGGCCATGTAAGTCCCATGCACCTTTTGGACCATCTTTTTTGGCTTTTGAGCCAAGTAGTCAACGCATGCAAGTAATGATAGGAAGTTTATGTTGCCAAACTATCCCTAGTGTCCAGATCTATGAACCTATGGCTTATCATAAAGTTTTCATCATTTTTGAAGTTGGAAATCAACCATTTTGTGGTAGGGGTAGGGCTCAGTTCTTCTAGGATGGGTCTTAATGGCTAAAGTCAGAAAATTTACCCTCCTAGAGGTGTATTCGACCAAGATCATGAATATGAGATGTAGATTCGAAGAATAATTGCTTAATACATTAAGCAAGCTTAACAGACTGAAGAACTCAACAAGTTCTTAGAGGAACTCGACAGGTTGGGTCGAAGTACCCCGATTCTGTAAAAGGAAGGACTCGACGAGTTCAAGGATAAACTTGACGAGATGAGTGGGAAAGTACCAATTTCGTTGATAGGATGAACTCGATGAGTTCATGAAAAAAATCGATGAGTTGGATTGCGATTTCAGGATTTTATGATTTATAGAACTCCGTAAGTTGAGTCAACCCAGAATGTTAGCTTTGACTAGAATGTTGACATTGACTAGAATGTTGACTTTGACCAGAGTGTTGACTTTTACTTTTAATTTGACCAAAGTTGAACCTTATTGGGTTATGAGTATGAAAGGGTAATTAAAGGAAATCTTTTATCTATAGGAGTTTGAGTGGGGTTGATTTTAGAGGTAAGAACAGTTCAGCTACTTATAACATTTGAGGTGAGTTACCTTCTCTGTAGCAGTGGGTCTAAGGCACCAAGGCTAGCCCACTAGTAGGAGTTGTAGTAGATGATTGTTTGTGTGATAATTGTCTGGTGTGCCACCTGTCTGTTAAGATTATTGTTGGGTTTTGACCAATCTAACACTTCCTAAGTGTGCATGCAACCCTAATAAACCTTGGATCTATGTTTGTCTATATACATGCAAAATAATAATTTTCCAAGGTTTATAACCTATCTAACATGGCATGGGGAACATTTCAACATAAAAGAGTTAGAAGAGATTACATACCTTTTGGTGAGTTGGGTTCTAAGGAGTTTGAGGGCCAAGCACCAATAGTGTGAATGCCTCAAATGGAATCACAAACACCACAGACTCTTGGAAAACTTTGAGAGAGTATACACCTTGTATAGAAATAGGCCACACACATGCACACACACACTAGTTCACTAGTTTTCTCTTAGGCTCCATTTCATGCTCCATAAGCATGCTTATATAGTGTGCATGGTTAGGGTGAAACCCTAATAACCCATGTCTTTTCCTTTTCCAAGGATCCATGGGTTAAAAGCTCCATGGATCATCCATGGACTTCCACATAAGCCTAGCCCATTAACAAATGAGTATTATCCCACACTATATAAAACAAATAGCCCATAATTTAATTAGTCTTCCTTTTAATCTCTAAATTAATTCATAATTAATTTAAGACTAATACTAATTAAATAACGTAACTTCATATTAATATATTATAACCCATAATATATTAATAAACATATGTGTACAACTCTCATCAAATTATCCATAATAGTTTGGATGAGATGCAACCTAAATGGACCATGCCGGTCGGGTCAAGTATATACCAAATAAGTTATGGACTTAGATACCTTATCCAACAGACTCCCACTTGGATAAGTCTAATAACTATATTTGCCTATAACTTCAGGAACCAACCAAAAATCGTAGCTCTCGAAAACTCCCTCGAACAATGAAGACTCTGTCGAACTATGAAGCGCCATTTTAGATAAGTGATCACATAATCCTCTGTTCTCATGATATCAGCTGGACAAACACATGGAACTATGTCTTGCTTATTGTCTAGCAGTTGTTTCTCGATTTTCCGATTTGTTTGACGAAGAACTTCACTGAACACATCGGTTTAGTTCTGACCAGGCCTGGTACATGGGTCAACACAAAATCATCGAGGGGCCCAGATATCGCTTCTATTTCTAGAAGGAACAGATAAACTTCTACTGATATGCTTGTTCTACTACTTATTGAATTGTACATAAAGGCACGTTTTATAACATCAAGTTACTGATGCGTTTACGTGCAATCAATGCACAACCAACTCATAGGTAACAACTCATATCTCTAGGTTTAAAGATTTATATGATGTTATCGTCTCACGATCACTCGAGATAAATTCCATGAAGTGATACAAGTGAGCGTGGGTTTATACCAATACTCATAACTTATGAGTACTCATGAATGTTGCAGCAACCATTGCCATGTCTAAACACCTTTAAGGCATCTACAAACCCAATTCATGACAATCTTGATTCATACCTACTTCCGACGTATGATCGATTGTGGAGGTTTGAATAAATTAATTATTCTGGAAGTCAAAACATGCAAAACTGAAACAATAGTAAATAATTGACAATGATAGTAACACTTTACTCATAAATAAATCACAAATTTTATTCATCATCAAACGTCGATTACATTTTACAAGTTTCAGGAAAACTATCTAATCTGTAAAACTAATATCGTCCCTCAGCCCGATGCGTCTCGCATGCTGAAAATGCTTAACCCTCGTCAGTCCCTTCGTAAGGGGATCTGCAGGATTCTCATCCGACGATATCCTCCTTGTCACAAGGAGTCCTTCTTCAATCTTGTGTCTTATGAAGTGATATTTTCTGTCAATGTGTCGAGATCTGCCATGATCTCTTGGTTCCTTGGCTAAGGTAACCGCACTATTGTTGTCACAGAAAATCTTTATAGGTTCCTTAATAGTTGGTACAACTCCAAGGTCTCCGATGAAGTTCTCTAGCCATATCGCCTCCTTCGCTGCTTCACTCGCTGCTATATACTCTGATTCACAAGTCGAATCAGCCACCGTCTCCTGCTTGGAACTCTTCCAAGAAATTGCCCCTCCATTTAAGGTAAAGATCCAGCCCGACTGAGAGCGGAAATTATCCCTATCAGTTTGAAAACCAGCATCACTATACCCTAATACTCTCAAGTCATCACAGCCACCAAGGGTAAGGATCCAGTCCTTAGTCCTCCGCAGGTACTTGAGAATGTTCTTTACCGCGGTCCAATGAGCCTTGCCAGGGTTCCCCTGATACCTGCTGACCATGCTCAAAGCAAATGCCACATCAGGACGGGTACTCGGACTCTGGGTCTTACTCAGTTTGGTATTGCTTTGGATCGGTAAATCTCCTTTCTTGGAATTCTCCATGTTGAACCTTTTCAACACCTTATCCAAGTAGATACTCTGACTAAGTCCAATTAGTCTTCTACTCCTTTCTCTTAATATCCTTATCCCTAGGATATAGGTAGCCTCCCCTAGGTCCTTCATAGCAAAGCACTTCCCAAGCCAGGACTTAACCTCCTACAAGGTTGGGATGTCATTTCCTATGAGTAGTATGTCATCCACATACAGTACCAAGAAGCTAACTATACTCCCACTAGCTCTGACATACACGCAAGACTCATCTTCGCTTCTCGAGAAGCCAAACTCTTTTACCTCCTCATCAAAACAAAGATTCCAGCTACGAGATGCTTGTTTTAATCCATAAATGGATTTCTCAAGCTTGCATACTCTATTAGGGTACTCTGCCTTGACAAAACCCTCTGGCTGATTCATGTATACATCCTCAGCCAACTTTCCATTAAGGAAAGCGGTTTTGACATCCATTTGCCATATTTCATAATCATGAAATGCTGCAATGGCTAACATAACCCTAATAGACTTAATCTTTGCTACCGGCGAGAAGGTTTCATCATAATCAATACCTTGAGTTTGAGTAAAACCCTTCGCAACCAGTCGAGCCTTATAAGTATGCACTTTTCCTTCCATGTCTGTCTTTTTCTTGAAGATCCATTTGCACCCGACTGTTTTACGTCCTGGTACATGGTCAACCAAGTTCCAAACTTGATTGTCATACATGGATTGTATCTCGCTGTCCATACCCTCCTTCCATTTAGCAGATTCCGGGCCTGCCATGGCTTCCTTAACACTGCTAGGTTCATCCAAATTTACTAGTGTACTATCACTAATAAACGTATCACCTTCCGTAGTAATATGAAAACCATAATAAAACGAAGGTGTGTTCCTAACCCGTGTGGAACGCCTCGGAGGTACAGACCCGTCAGCTGGATCAACAGGAGTTTCCTCCTCAGGTTGATTGCTAGTGTCTGAGGTTCCTTCACCAATTGATTCTTGAATTTCTTCAAGATCAATCTGCCTCCCACTGTCTCCTTGGCTTATAAATTCTTTCTCGCGAAAGATCCCTCTTCGTGCTACAAAGACCACATTCTCACTGGGTTTGTAGAAGAGGTAACCGAAGGATTTCTGTGGGTAGCCGATGAAAATACACCTTTCACTTCGGGGTTCAAACTTATCATGAGTTTCGCGCCTCACGAAGACTTCGCAACCCCAAACTTTGATGTGGTCCAAATTAGGAACCTTCCCAGTCCACATCTCATGAGGTGTTCTGGTAACCTTCTTTGTAGGGACTAGATTAAGGATATGGGCAGCAGTCTCTAAGGCATACCCCCAAAAAGAGATTGGTAACGAAACTCGACTCATCATAGAGCGAACCATGTCCAACAAAGTTCGATTATGCCTCTCAGCTACACCATTCAGCTGTGGTGTCCTGGGAGGAGTCAATTGTGAGACAATCCCACACTCCTTAAGATAGTTAAGGAACTCGGTACTAAGATACTCACCACCTCGATCGGATCGAAGAATCTTAATGTTCCTGCCCAATTGATTTTCTACTTCCTGTTTGAATTCCTTAAACCTTTCAAAGGTTTCTGACTTATGTTTGATTAAGTAGACATACCCATATCTACTAAAATCATCAATAAAAGTCACATAATACCGATTAGCATCCCTTGTGGCGGTTTTGAATGGCCCACATACATCAGTATGTATTAGGTCCAACAAACCCTCACCCCTCTCACAAGTTCCAGTGAATGGTGATTTTGTCATTTTTCCAAGTAGACAAGATTCACAACTATCATCTGATTTAAGGTCAAATGATTCCAAGACTCCACTCTTTTGGAGTTGGATTATGCGTTTCTTGTTTACATGTCCAAGGCGACAATGCCACAATGATGCTTTATCTAGGCTAGTAGAAGAATCAATATACAACACATTATTTCCTAAGTTGTCTACAATCGACACAGTTTCATACACGCCATCACAAGGTAATGCTTTAAAATAAAACACATTTTTAAAGAAAGCATTAATACCACCACATTCATTATCAAACGAAAAGGAAAAACCTTGTTTGTACAAAGCATGAAAAGAAATAATATTCCTCGCCATTTCAGACGAGTACACACATTTATTCAAATCTAATTTTAACCCATTATTAAGCAACAAAGTATAAACTCCAATCTTGGAAACAGGTGAAGCCTTCCTATTCCCCATGATTAAGTTTATCTTCCCGTGCTCCACATCCTCACTTCTTCTTAGGCCCTGCAAATCAGAACATATGTGAATACCACATCCTGTATCAAGCACCCAAGAGTTAGAGTATGTTGAGTAATTAGACAATATAGTGTAAATACCTGCATAGGTGGGTTTCACTTTCCCATCCTTTAGATCCTGCAAGTACTTAGGGCAGTTTCGCTTCCAGTGTGCCTTTTCATGGCAATAAAAGCATTCAGCATCCTTGGGAATGGCAGAAGGAGTGGCAGAACCGTTCTTGGTCTTTGATGAGGAGCCTTCAAGAGACTTTCCCTTGGTACCCTTCGAAGGGTGCTTCCTCTTATTCCCTTTGCCTTGCCCAATAGCTAAAACAGGGGTAGATGTTGGAGTAGTAGTAGTAGGGGTAACAACCGCTTTACCCTTAAGACCGGTTTCAGCGGTCTTCAAGAGTCCTTGAAACTTGCTGAGGGTAACTTCCTCCTTGTTCATATGATATGTCATTCGAAAATGATCATAACAAGAAGGCAAGGAGTGCAAAATGATGTCAATTGCCAACTCCTCGGGGATGTTAACATTCAGCTTCAGCAAACGGTCCACATACCTTTGCATCTTTTGCATGTGGCCCGTGACGGATTCACCGTCCTTCATGCGGGTAGTTATTATGGAGGAGATTATTTCATACCGCTCCTGACGAGCACTCTGATGGTACCTTTCCATCAGGTCTTGGTGCATCTCAAAAGGGTAGAAATCTTCATACGACTTTTGGAGCTCGGCTGTCATCGTGGCCATCATGATACATGCCACCTTAGTAGCATCTCTCTCATGAGTCCTGAATTCAGCGATCTCCTCAGGAGTAGCAGTAGACTCATCAAGTTCTTTTAACTCCTTATCGAGGATGTATTCCTTGTCCTCGTAACGAGTAACCATCCTGATGTTCCTAATCCAATCCATGAAGTTGGAACCATCAAATATGACCCTCCTACAAAGATACATGAGAGAGAAAGAACCAGTTGGGTTAGAGCCTGAAGCATTAGTGTTGGAAGACATCTGAAAGAAGAGAGTAAGTTTAGATTAGATATTTAGGATCCTTAATAAGACACCCAAATGTAATATTAAGGCTAGGATCCAATCACAATATATTACACTTAGAAGAGGGATGTCATAATCTAAGTAATAATATATTTGGAAGGTAGGTGAATGACGATTCACCAATTTCCACCATGAAAACAAAATGATTTATTAGGTTTAATTGGATTTGAAATTCCTAGATTCTTTTGAGATTCATTGAACTTTTCAATGGCATGTTTCAATCTCGATTGTGCCCTTCAAGTTTTGTGACTGGGATGCCGAGGATCACAAAACAAGGTGTGAATAACCATGCTAATTCACTTGGTACTCTTAATATTATCACCTAATCAATGTGCCGGTTAACCACACATGTTCCATTGATCTATGACAAACATTAAGTTACCCTTCGTGATCCTTACTAGTCCTAGTTAGTGTGCCGGTTAACCACACACGCTCCACCAACGACTTGGTAAGGTACAAAGTGTGAATTCCATGGATTAGCACCATGTTCACATTTTCCTAAAATAACTAAGATTAGGAATTAAAAAAGTTTAGTTATTTTATAATATTCATTATACTTTTAATGAGGATTTAAAGTCATTGTTCTACCCGTTCGGCTAACGACCCTCCACCGATCAAGCAAGCGGTGGATGAGAGTATACACCCATTAAGTCGCCATTTTATAGGCAACAACCTTATACCCACCTTATAGACCGGCTTCGTGAATGAGGCCTACTAACGGTAAAACGACTCATTCTTATACATATATATAATAATTAACCATTAATGTTATAAATAGTATAAGGGTTGAATTTTAACTATTAAAACTCTAAGGTTTGGAATTAAAGTTTATTAAAGTGTGTGAAACTTTACAAATTCCAAAACTTGAGGGCAAGTTTTGTAACTTTGCAAAACTCTTCATTTCATAACTTATGAATTAAAGGTTCATAAAAATGAAGACTCTTCATTTTCATGTAACTTATGTGTTTTAAGTGTGTGTTAAATGAAAGTGACCTTTGGTCATCCAAAACTAGAGGACAAATTATGGACTCCATTAAAACACATAAATGATAAAGAATTAATCCTAAACAATTCAGCAAATAATTCCTATCATTTTCTAAATTCATAAGAACATGAACATGATCATCAAAATTCAAGAATTATATGAACACATAAAATCATGGAATTTTGATATATGCTATTGTAAATGGATTAGAACAACCATTACACCAACTAAAATAAGTTTTATAACACCAAAACAATTTAGGGTAATGTTTCTAGTCCATTTCCAGCAGCAAAAGTCGAGAATCTACATTCTTTCGACCCTACTCGCCGAGTGCATGAACTGACTCGTCGAGTAGGTTGAAGTTTGCCTTGGACTCGTCGAGTCCCCCCAATGGACTCGACGAGTCCACCATGCTGACAGCAACGATTTCGACTTTTTTCACTATTTTGCATCAAGTATCAAACAAGCAAGCCTAGGCTCTGATACCACTGTTGGGTTTTGAGCAATCTAACACTTCCTAAGTGTGCATGCAACCCTAATAAACCTTGGATCTATGTTTGTCTAAATACATGCAAAATAATAATTTTCCAAGGTTTATAACCTATCTAACATGGCATGGGGAACATTTCAACATAAAAGAGTTAGAAGAGATTACATACCTTTTGGTGAGTTGGGTTCTAAGGATTTTGAGGGCCAAGCACCAATAGTGTGAATGCCTCAAATGGAATCACAAACACCACAAACTCTTGGAAAACTTTGAGAGGGTATACACCTTGTATAGAAATCGGCCACACACATGCACACACACTAGTTCACTCGTTTTCTCTTAGGCTCCATTTCATGCTCCATAAGCATGCTTATATAGTGTGCATGGTTAGGGTGAAACCCTAATAACCCATGTCTTTTCCTTTTCCAAGGATCCATGGGTTAAAAGCTCCATGGATCATCCATGGACTTCCACATAAGCCTAGCCCATTAACAAATGAGTATTAGCCCACACTATATAAAACAAATAGCCCATAATTTAATTAGTCTTCCTTTTAATCTCTAAATTAATTCATAATTAATTTAAGACTAATACTAATTAAATAACGTAACTTCATATTAATATATTACAACCCATAATATATTAATAAACATATGTGTATAACTCTCATAAAATTATCCATAATAGTTTGGATGAGATGCAACCCAAATGGACCATGTCGGTCGGGTCAAGTATATACCAAATAAGTTATGGACTTAGACACCTTATCCAACAATTATGTGCTAGTTTGTTATGATATTATGTGATAATGGTAGGGGGTGAAACTGACCGTGTAGCCAGTTAGTATATACTAGAGGGTAGATCAGGCACCTTGATGTGCCTGACAATATGTTTATGATATGATTATGTGGTAGTAGTAGGGGTGAAATAGACCGCATAACCAGTTGAAATACACCAGACGGTAGGTCGGGCACCCAGATATGTCTGACAGGGTAGGTCAGACACCCAGATATCCCTGACAAGGTATGTCGAGCACCCAGATATGCATGACAGGGTAGGTAGGGCACCCAGATATTCCTGATAGGGTTGGTCAGGCACACAGATAAGCATGGCAGTATATGGTATATGGTATGATGGGGGAACTCACTAAGCTTCATGCTTACGGATTTCAGTTTTGCTTTCAGGTACTTCTTCTTCGAGAGGATAGGAGTCGGCATGACAGCAGTGCATTATACCATGTTTTCCGCACATGACATCTTTGGGATTTTACTTTAATGTTGTTATTCATGACATGTTTTAACTATTGCTACATTGGTTTTGATATGAGTTGATATGATGGTTGTTTTCAGATAATGGTTTTATAATTATTATATTAAAAATGAAATTTTTGGTCTTAAATTTTGGGATGTTATAGACATGGTGGTTGGGGTTTAAAACTCTAGTTCATGGCCCCATACCAGGGTTTGCTTACCGTTATGGATTAAGTGTTTCAGGTACTTCAGATGATCATGGTAGGATGAAGGCGTGACTATACACACACATCAACAACTTTTGTATTTTGTGATTTTGTGTTATCTATCATGCTATAATTTTGGGATTGTATTTCGAGACAAATGGATTTCATTGGTATCGGTTTACGAGATTAACGTAGTCAGGACGTTACATAAACCATTAAACTTTTGGGTTGGTGATCCTTTCAGCCAAGTTCACCAACATTTTTGGTCTGTCACTAAACTAAAAAGACTATTATACCCTTCTCCCTTTTATTAATAATTTTTTAAGATTTAATAAACATTAAAAACAAATAGGCCTAGATAACTCTCTTTTTCTCTCTCTCTCTCTCTCTCACACACACACACATACATATCTATACACACAAACATACAACCACCCTTTTAACATTATCATATTCTTTTTGCCTTCACAAGATGACCATCACAACGATAATTGTTTCCTTCTAACCACATTCATGATTATGAAGCAGGCATAAATCTTTTCTCATAATAGATTAACCCATAGAATTCCTTTGAGTTCATAATGAACTGATGCATACATATTCCATAATAGAAAATCAGGGGAATTAAGACCATTAAATCCATTGTAAATCCCAACAAAAGCCACCCTTGTTCCTTGATATGACGATGTGCACTCAATCATCTCCCATATTGCATTGTCCCCACTTGAGATTTGGCTCTCATTTAAATAATCATCGTCATCCAAAACACTGCCTTCACTGCTTAAATGAATACCACATATAGTCAATTTGTAATTTTTTTTTCAACAAATCCAACATTCCAATCATTATCCTTCAAATGACCAAGGTTTTTAGTGATCGGAGCGACAGTTAAGTTTTGCCAAACGGTTGTAAATGTCATTGATATTGCCTACTAAATTTCTGATGTTAAATTCCCTTTTCTAGATATGCGTTTAATGATATATGTTTGGACCTAGGTAGCCCAACTAAAAGTAGATTACTTGCCAAGGAGATGAGCTTTACTAATTTGGGCTTTGGAGTGTGCTTGATTTCGTGGATTTGGGCTTGTAATGGGGTGGGCCGATTTGTGTTTGCTACATGGAAGTTGTGACCACGTTTTTTTTGGCCCTTTTGGTGATCATGGAAGAAATTTGAACCATTTCCTTGTCTTGTGTCTAGCATGGACGAAAATTGAAGAGTTTTTCGCAATTTCTAGTGGTTATTGACTAGTAGTTAATGAACTAGTTAAATAAAAGCTCTTAATGATATGTCTTTTCACTTTTATAACTCATGGCTCCTATCAACTATATATAGTGCCGATTTCTATGAATAAATCATCACTTGAACATGTTGCAGTTTTCTCTATTTCTCACATAAGATAGGTCTCTTATCGTGTGTTGTGTTGTGGGTCAATAGGTCTTGGAATTCAACCTAGTTCTTGCTTCAATAGGTCTTGATGTAAGAACTAACCCTATCCTTTTCTCTACCGTCATAATCTCGTGTTCTCACACACACACACACACACTCTCTCTCTATCTCTCTCTCTCTCTCTCTCTCTCTCTATTCCATCCAAAAATTGCCCTCATACATGCATCATTTAAAACCAAAACCCCCCGTATGAATAGCATCATTGGAACCGATCGATATTATCTTTCTCGAGAGGAACATAAAAAGTGGAACCAATTCAAATCCCTACTCAATTAGACCAGAAACAAACCCTCGGAACATAGGACTCGAATATACACCCAAGCAAAACAACAAAGGACCAAATTTATTGAATTTCTAGGAAATGATTGCAGAGGAATTGATGCAAAGGATCTAAAGCTCTGGAAGTCAAAAGCATTATCACATTTGTTTTCAGAGTATACATCGAGGAAAGAGGTAGACAAGTGTTGTCAGAGTATACATAGAGGGAAGAGGTAGATAAAGTAACCCTTTACTGGTACTTATGCTAGGGGTGAGTGTTTGTTGGATCTTATACATACTGGTGTCTGTGGAGCCTTCATAACTGTCACAAGGGATCCTAGCCACTTCTATATGACTTTTACTGATGATTATAATAGACATGGATATGTCTACTTAGTCAAGCATAACTCAGAGACCTCTGAAAAGTTCAAGGAGTTTAAGCAGGGAGTGGAGAATCAATTAGGCAAGAATATTAAGATGCTTTGATCCAATCGAGGTGGTGAGTATCTTAGTATTGAGTTCCTTGACTATCTTAAGGAATGTATGATTGTCTCATAATTGACACCTCGCAGAACAACACAGCTTAATGGTGTGGCTGAGAGGCGTAATCGAACCTTGTTGGATATGGTTCGTTCCATGATAAGTCAAGATTTGCTACCAATCTCATTCTGGGGGGTATGCCTTAGAGATTGTCGCCCATATTCTTAATCTAGTCCCTACAAAAAAAGGTTGCCAAAACACCTCACGAGATGTGGACTAGAAACGTTCCTAATCTAGAACACATCAAGATTTGGGGTTGCGAGGCTTTCGTGAGGCATGAGACTCACGATAAGCTTGACCTTCGAATTGAGAGATGTATTTCCATCAACTACCTATAAACATCCTTAGGTTACCTCTTCTACAGGCGTAGTAATAATGTGGTCTTTGTAGAAAAGAGGGGAGTCTTTTGTGAGAGAGAGTTCATAAACCAAGGAAATAGTGAGAGGCAAATTGACCTTGAAGAAATTTAAGATTCAAGTGGTGAAGGAACCTCAAACCCTAGCAATCAACCTGAGGAGGAAACTCCCGGTGATCCGACCGACGAGTCTGTACCTATGAGGTGTTCCACGAGAGTTAGGAATGCACCTGAGCATTAGTATGGTTTCCATACTATTGCGTACGGTGATACACTTATTAGTGTTAATACACTAGTAAGTCTGGAAGAACCTAACAGCTATACGGAAGCCATGGCAGGCCCTGAGGCAGCCAAATGGAAAGAGGCTATGGACAGCGAGATACAATCCTTGTATGACAATCAAGTTTGGAACTTGGTTGACAATGTACTACGTCGTAAGACAGTCGGGTGCAAATGGATCTTTAAGAAGAAGACCGACATGGATGGTAATATACACACTTATAAGGCACGACTGGTTACAAAGGGCTTTTCTCAAACTCCGGGAGTTGATTATGATGAGACCTTTTCACCAGTATCAAAGATTAAGTCTATTGGGGTTATGTTATCCATTTCTAGATTTCATGACTATGAAATACGGCAAATGGATGTTAAAAACGCTTTCCTTAATGGAAAGTTGGCTGAGGAAGTTTACATGAGCCAACTAGAGGGTTTTTTCAGCACAAAGTACCCTAATAGTGTGTGTAAGCTTGAGAAATCCATCTTTGGATTGAAACAAGCACCTCGCAGATGGAATCTTTGTTTCGCTGCGAAAGTCAAAGAGTTTGGTTTTTCAAGTAGAGAAGATGAATCTTATGTATATGTCAAGGCTAGTGGGAGTATACTTAGCTTTTTGGTACTATATGTGGATGACATACTACTCAAAGGAAAGGACATCCCAATTATGCAGGAAGTTAAGTCCTGTGTTGGGAAGTGTTTCGCTATGAAGGATCGTAGAGAAGGTGCCTATATCATAGGGATAAGGATTTTGAGAGACAGGAGTAAAAGACCAATTGGACTTAGTCAGAGTACCTATTTTAATATGGTGCTGAATAGGTTCAACATGTAGAATTCCAAGAAAGGAGAGTTACTTATCTAGAGTATGCTAGACTGAGTAAGACTCAGAGCCGGAGTACAGTGGTTGAGATAGTTGAGATGATTCGAGTACCGTATGCTTTTGTTGTAGGCTCGATCATGTATAGGGATGGCAAAAAAGCCCGAACCCGATGGGAAAACCCGAAACCCGATCATTTTGGGTAGGGTAACGGGTCGTTATCGGGCTTTTTAATGGGTTCGGGGTAGGGAGTGGGTTATCCTCGCCCCGACCCGCCCCGCCCCGATTATATATATATATATATATATATATATATATATATATATATATATATATATATATATATATATATATATGTAATGTTCGAATCCTTTCGATGTTAATTGTACGCATTGAAAAATAAAATACTTACTATAGACCACCTTTTTAGTTATTAACAATCTAGTGTGAATGATGATTTTGTTTATTTTTTGAAGTATTACACTAATCTAAAATCAAATAATTTTTAATATAACGTTCAGTTTATTTTGTTAAAGTGATTCATCATAGTTTTAATTTAAAAGGAATGTTAGAACATGTATTTTTTTTAAAGACAATGGGTACCCTAAAACGGAATAAAGATTTCGCTATATATTTTTGTAAACCCGATAAGATAACCGAAACCTGATGGGAAAACCTAAAACACAATGGGGCACCCCGATAAGATACCCAAAAGTTATCGGGTCGGGTTTGGGAAACCATGCCCCGCCCTGAACCCGCCCCATTTCCATTCCTAATCATGTATGCTATCACTTGTACTTGTCCTAATGTGGCCTTTGCAGTGAGCATGGTCAACAGATATCAAGGGAACCCTGGCAAGGCTCACTGGATTGTGGTAAAGAACATTTTAAAGTACCTGCGGAGGACTAAGGATTGGGTCCTCACCCTCGGTGGGAGTGATGACTTGAAAGTAGTAGGGTATAGTGATGCTAGCTTCCAGAATGACATGGATAATTTCCACTCTCAGTCAGGCTGGGTCTTTACCTTAAAACAAAGGAGCAATTACATGGAAAAGTTCCAAGTAGGAGATAGTGGCTTATTCAACTTGCGAATCATAGTATATAGCGGCAAGCGAGGCAGCAAAGGAGGATATATGGATAAAGGTCTTCATTGAAGGCCTTAGAGATGTACTGGCTAGAAAGGAGCCTATGGAGCTTTTCTGTGATAGTGAAAGTGCAGTTGCCTTAGCCCAGGAACCAAGGGATCACCGAAGATCCAGACACATCGATAGAAAATACCATTTCATTAGACATGGAATAGAAGAAGGAATCCTCTTGGCAAAAAGGGTGTCATTGGATGAGAACCCAGAAGATCTCCTCACAAAGGGACTGGGTACGGTTAAGCATCTCCAGCATGCGAGGCGCATAGGGCTAAAGGAGGATATTAGTTTTAGTAATTAGATAGATTTGAAATGCATAAAGTGTAATTGACATTTGATGATAAATAAAATTTGTTGTTTATTTATAAGTATAAGTGTTGCTATCTTCTATCAATCATTTACTATCATTTCATTTTGCATCTTTTGACTTCAGGAATAATTATGTTACAGTATATCATATGATTCAGATTCTCCACAGTCGGTCATATGTTGGAAGTAGATATGAATCAAGACTGTCATGAGTTGGCTTGTAGATGTCTAAGATGTTGGACATAGCAAGAGTTGCTACAACACACATGAATGCTCATAAGTTCTGAGTATTGGATTCAACCCACGCTCACTTGTATTAGTATGAGTTGGTTATACATTGATTGTACAAAAACGCATTGGTAACTCGAAGTTATAAATCGTGCCTTTATGTATGATTCAACAAGTAGTAGAACAAGCATATGAGTCGACGCTTATCTATTCCTTCTTATATTAGAAGTGATATATGGGCGCCTCGATGATTTTGTTGTGTCCTATGTATCGGGCCCAGTCAGGACTAAATTGATGTGTTCGATTAAGTTCTATGTCAAACAAATCGGAAATCAGGAAACAAACTGTTGGACAATAAGTAAGACATTTCTTCATGTATTTTTCCGACTGATATCTAGAACAGAGGATTATACGATCACTTATCTTAAAATGGCGTATCATCACCATCTCAGTTCTGCGAGACCCTGAAAGATCTACAATTGTTGATCAGTTTCTGAAGTTATTCTTGCAGATATAGTTATTAGACTTATCCAAGTGGGAGACTGTTAGATTAGGTGTCTAAGTTCATAACTATTTCTGGGATGTACTTGACCCGGTTGGCATGGTCCATTTCGGTTGCATGGAATTGCAACACTTGGATAGACTAAATGAGAGAAAGGACACTTAAGGATTATTAGTATATTATATTTCCACTATATTAATAATATTATTTAATTATTATTGATCAACAATTAATTTCGAATTAATTAAGTGATAAAAATGGAGACTAACTAAATGTATGGGGTTGCTTGTGTAAATCATCTATTCTTGTATACTGGGCTAATGATCCATGGTTTATATAAATTGAACTAAAACTCATAAGGTGATCCATGGATAGTCCATGGAGGTTACAAACCCATGGATTATGTAATATGGAAGGCCATGTCAATTAGGGTTTACATGTTGTAACCCTACTTGTGACACAACTATAAAAAGACCCCATAACTAGCACAATATGACTACTAAGTGATGAAAAAGATGGCTCGCTGATTGTGATTAAGAAGTGTCTTCTCTTAAGGTTATTCCAAGAGTTGTGGTGTTGTGTGAGACATTTGAGGCATCACACTTGAGGTGCTAGGTTCATAAGGTTCTCAAGGAATCCAAGAAACAAGAAAGGTATGTTTTCTTACTAGCTTTAATTATTCAAGTTCCCTATGCCATGCGAGTTAGGTTAAGAACCATGGAAATCAAATTTTCATGTATGCTAGTAAAACATAGATCCAAGGTTTCTAGGGTTGCATTTACACCTTAGGAGTGTTAGAATGCTCAAAACCTTTCAGTGGTGTCAGAGCCTAAACTTGTTTTCTTGATACTTGATGCAAACTTGTTGGAAAAACTCAAAAAAATGAAATCTGGTGAGTGAACTTGCCGAGTCCATGGGGGGACTCGCCGAGTTCATGTGTTAATTCATCCTACGCGTCGAGTAGGCTCTTGCACTCGACGAGTAGGTGGCCCAGAATGTAGATTTTCGAGTTTTGCTGCTGGAAATGGACTAGAAACATTACCCTAAAATGTTTTGGTCTTATAAAACTTGTTTTAGATGGTGTAATGCTTATGCTAATCCATTTACAATGGCTATTATCAAAATTTCAAGTTTTTTATGATTCTTGAAATTGTTGATATGAATGTTCATACACTTATGAGTTTAGAAGATCATAGGAATTATTTGCAACTAGTTTGTTAGTTTAATTCTTGATCTTGATGTGTTTTAATGGATTCCATAATTTGTCCTCAAGTTATGGATTACCAAAAGTCATTCTTTTAAAGTCCATTAATAAACACATAGGTTACATAAAATGAAAAGTATGTCATTTTAATAAACAGTTAACTCATAAGTTATGAAAGATGAAATTTTTTGAAAGTTACAAAACTTGCCCTCAAATTTTGGAACATGTAAAATCACTGTAAAAACTTTAGTTCCAACCCCTGGAAATTTAAAAGTTAAAATTCAACCCTTATACTTCATAATATTATAAGTTAATAATATATATATATATATATATATATATATATATATATATATATATATATATACACAAGTATTTTTACTGTTAGCAAGCCTCATTCACAAAGACGGTCTATAAGGGGGGTATAAGATTGTTGCCCATAAAATGGTAGCTTAATGGGTGTCCACTCACCCACTTCTTCCTTAACTGGTAGAGGGTTGTTAACCTAACGGGTAGGAAAATGAATTTAATCCTCATTAAAAGTATGATGATTGTAAAGTAAATAAATGTTTTTATAAATTCCAAATCTTAGTTACTTTAGGAAAATGTGAATATGGTGCTAACCTATGAAATTACACTTTGCACTTTGCTTAAGTTGTTAATGGAGCTTGTGTGGTTAACCGACACACTTACCTGGACTTAACAAGGTAGGAAAAGGGTGGCATAAGGTTTATCATAGATCTGTGGAGCGCATGTGGTTTAACCGACACATCGGTTGAGTGATAAACATTAAGAGCACCAAGTAATTTGCATGGTTAATTCAAACCTTGTTCTATGATCCTCAGCATCCTAGTCACAAAACTTGAAGGGCACACTCGAGATTGAAACATGCCATTGAAAATTTCAATAAATCTCAAAAGAATCTACGAGTTTTAAAACCAATTAAAACCCAATAATACATTTCGTTTTCATGGTGGAAATTGGTGAATCGTCATTCGCCTACCTTAAAATATTTTATAGCTTGGATTACGGCATCCCTCTTCTAAGTTATAAAATATCATGTTTGGTCCGAGCCTTAATATTACATTTGGTTTACAATATACCAGGTCGTAAGATAGTCGGTGCAAATGGATCTTCAAGAAGAAGACTGACATGGATGGTAATGTGCACACTTATAAGGCACGACTGATTGCAAAGGGCTTTTCTCAAAATCTGGGAGTTGATTATGATGAGACCTTTCCACCATTAGCGAAGATTAAGTCTATTAGGGTTTGATAGCCATTTATGCATTATATGACTATGAAATCTGGCAAATGGATGTCAAAATCGCTTTCCTTAATACAAAGTTGGCTAAGGATGTTTACATGAGTCAGTCAGAGGGTTTTTTCAGCATAGAGTACCCTAATAGAGTGTTTAAGCAAGAGAAATCCATCTATGGATTGAAACAAGCACCTTGTAGATGAAATCTTTGTTTCGATGAGAATGTCAAAGAGTTTTGGGTTTTCAAGGAGCAAAGATGAATCTTGTGTATATGTCAAGGATAGTGGGAGTATAGTTAGCTTCTTGGTATTGTATGTGGATGACATACTACTAATAGGAAATGACATCCCAACTCTGCAGGAAGTTAAGTCCTGGCTTGGGAAGTGTTTCGCTGTGAAGGACCTTGGAGAAGCTGTCGATATCCTAGGGATTAGGATTTTGAGAGACAGGAGTAAAAGACTAATTGGACTTAGTCAGAGTACCTACTTGGATAAGGTACTAAGTAGGTTCAGCAAGTAGAATGCCAAGAAAGGAGAGTTACCTATCCAGAGTAATGCCATACTGAGTAAGACTCAGAACCCGAGTACAAAGGCTGAGATACCTGAGATGAGTCGAGTACCGTATGCTTCGGTTGTGTGCTCGATCATGTATGCTATGACTTCTACTCGTCCTGATGTGGCCTTTGCATTGAGCACGGTTAGCAGATATCAGGGGAACCATGGCAAGGATCACTGGACTGCAGTAAAGAACATTCTCAAGTACCTGCGAAGGACTAAGGACTGGGTCCTTACCCTCGGTGAGAGTGATGACTTGAAATTAGTAGGGTATAGTGATGCTAGCTTCCAGACTAATAGGGATAATTTCCACACTCAGTCAGGCTAGGTCTTTACCTTAAACGGAGGAGCAATTATATGGAAAAGTTCCAAGAACGAGAAAGTAGTTGATTCAACTTAAGAATCAGAGAATATAGTAGCAAGCGAGGCAGAAAAGGATGCTATATGGCTAAACAACTTCATTGGAGACCTTGGAGTTGTACCAACTATAAAGGAGCCTGTGGAGAATTTCTGCGATAGTGAATGTGTAGTTTCCTTAGCCAAGGAACTAAGGGATCACGGAAGATCCAGACACATCGAAAAAAAATATCATTTCATCATACATTGAATAGAAGAAGGACTCCTCATGGCAAAGAGGGTATCATCGGATGAGAACCCAACAGATCCCCTCACGAAGGGACTGGGTACGGTTAAGCATCTCCAGCATGTGAGGCGTATAGGGCTGAAGGATGATATTAGTTTTCGTAATTAGATAGCTTTGAAATGTGTAAAGTGTAATTGACATTTGATGACAAATAAAAGTTGTTGTTTATTTATAAGTATAAGTGTTGCTACCTTCTTTCAATCGTTTACTATCATTTCATTTTGCATGTTTTGACTTCCAAAATAATTATGTTATGGTGTATCATATTATTCAAATTCTCCATAGTCGGTCATATGTTGGAAGTAGATATGAATTAAGACTGACACGAGTTGGCTCGTAGATGTCTAAGATGTTGGACATAGCAAGAGCTACTACAAGACTCATGAATGCTCATCAGTTCTAAGTATTGGATTCAACCCACACTCACTTGTATCACTTCATAGAATTTATCTCGAGTGATCGTGAGACAGTAATATCATATAAGTCTTCAAACCTAGAGATATAAGTAGTTGACTATGAGTTGGTTATACAACGATTGTATGAAAACGAATTGTTAACTCGATGTTATAAAACATGCCTTTGTGTATGATTCAAAAAGTGGTAGAACAAGCATATGAGTCAAAGTTTATCTGTTCCATCTTTGATTAGAAGTGATATCTAGGCCCCTCGATGATTTTGTTGTGACCTATGTATCGGGCCCGGTCAGAACTAAATTGAGGCGTTCGATTAAGTTATATGTCAAACAAATTGGAAATCGGGAAATAAACCATTGGACAATAAGTAAGACATTGTTCCATGTATTCGTCTAGATGATATCTAAAATAGAGGATTATATAATCACTTATCTTAAATGGCATATCATCATCATCTCAGTTCCATGAGACCCTGAAAGAGCTATGATTACTGATCGGTTCCTGAAGTTATTCATGCAGATATAGTTATTAGACTTATCCAAGTGGGATATTGTTGGATTAGGTGTTAAGTTCATAACTATTTCTAGGATGTACTTGACCCGGTTGGCATGGTCCATCTGGGTTTCATGCGTTGCAACACTTCGATAGACTAAATCAGAGAAACGACACTTAAGCATTATTAATATATTATAAGTTCTAAGATATTAATAATATTATTTAATTAGTATTTATCAAGAATTAATTTGTAATTAATTAAGTGATCAAAAAGGAGACTAATTATATATATATGGGGTTCATTGTGTAAATCATATATTCTTGTATAGTGAGCTAATGATCCATGGTTTATATGAAATGGGCTAAAACTCAGAAGGTGCTCCATAGATAGTCCATGGAGGTTACAAACCTATGAATCATGGAATATGGAAAGCCATGTCAATTAGGGTTTACATGTTATAACCCTACTTGTGACACAACTATAAAAGGATCTCATGACTAGCAAAATCAGACTATTACGTGAAGAAGAAGAGGGCTGGCCGATTTTGAGTGATAAGTGTCTTCTCTCAAGGTTATTCCAAGAGTTGTGGTGTTGTGTAAGACATTTGAGGCATTACACTTGAGGTGCTAGGCTCACAAGGTTCTCAAGGAATCCGAGCAACAATAAAGCTTTGTTTTCTTACTAGCTTTTATGATTCAAGTTCCCCATGTCATGCTAGATAGTTTAAGAACCTTCGAAATCAATTTTGCATGTATCTTAGTAAAACATAGATCCAAGGTTTCTAGTGTTGGATGTACAATTTATGAGTGTTAGAATGCTCAAAAGCCTTCAATAATCTCGTGTTCTACCTCTCTCTCTCTCTCTTCCATCCGAAAATATCCCCATACACGCATCATAGTGGTATCGGAGCCAAAACAATCCTGCAATCACTATGGATTTTAATGATCCTAATTTTCTCTACAATCTTCAAGAAGCACTAAGCAACGTACAAGATAGACAACCTCTAAGACAAGAAAGGTGTGAACTAAGGTCAAGTGAAGAATTCAAAGTCAACGAGTTGCCGGAATTTTCAGGTGGTATGGACCCGAAGTATACTTGGACTGGGAAAGAAAAGTTGAACTCTTGTTCGAGTTCAAAGATGTAGATGACGAAAAGGCATGTAAGTTTGCCATCCTTAAACTTTGTTGTGGTGCGTCTTGTGGTTCGAAGGGCTTAAGGCCAAGAGAACACGAGAGGGTAAAGAAAAAATTACATTGTGGGAATCATTAAAAAGAAAGTTAAGAAAAAGATATGTACCAATTAATCACTGCATGGCAACCTATAGAAACATATCCGATTTGAAACAAGGAAAAATTAACGTGGCTGAATATATAGACGAATTTGAAAATTTGTCACTTATGGGTGATATTAATGAAGTCGATGAGCAAAAAATGTCTTGGTTTTTATGCGGGTTGAACTTGAATATTGCTAAGATTGTTGATTTGTATCCATATTCTGATTTTGACACTCTTTGTGGCTTGTGTTTAAAGTTGAAAAATCAAGAAAAATACAATAAAAAAAAAAAAAAAAATCGGCGTCCCTCAATCCAAGTTTGGGAAATGTAAGTCTGAGAATGCAACCGTCAATCCTTTTTCCGCCGGTAGTTCTTTTGGAGTTCCCAAAACCATGACTCCTTCTAAAGATTCCAAGGAAACTAGTTTGTCCAAGTTGCGATGCTACAAGTTCCAAGGTTTCGAGCATTTCCAAAGTTCGTGCCTAAATAAACGAGCCGTGACATTACCGGAAGCTATGAAATTTCAGGACGAATTGGTAGAAGAAGAAAAAAGACAAAGTTCCATCTTTGAGGAAGAGGTCGAACATGAAGAAGAGGAGAATGGAAGCTACGAAGCTCCCGTCTATGACACGTTGTTGGTCCTTCGGGAATTACAAGAAAAGGTGACACACAAAGAGGCTGACCAAAGAACTCAATTGTTTCATACTAAATTTTTTGTAAATGATAAATGGTGCGGTGTAATAGTGGATGGTGGTAGTCGTACTAATGTAGTATCAAGCAAAACGGTGGCAAAACTAGGATTGGTCACCATGAATCATCCTAAACCTTATGCGCTCCATTTGCTAGATGACAATAAAAATATAAAAGTAACAAGGCAGGTAATGGTAGGTTTGACAATGGGCTCGTACAAAGATGATATGCTTTGTGAGGTGGTTCCCATTAATGCCTATCACGTACTTGTGGGTCGTCCTTCGCAATATGATCGAGACGTGACTAATAGAGGGAAGGGAAATGACTATTAATTGAAACATAACACCAAAAAATCATACTAAAACCCATGTTGTCGCAAGATATCCTCTCGGTAAATACTAAAGAAAAGAAACTAAATCTTGCAATTTTCGCCACTGAACGAGAGGTTGAAAAGAAGATTGACGACAGTGGCATGGTGTACCTAATGGTAGCCAATGATGGTGAGGTGGGAACTCCTCTCTGTGATGATGTGGCACAATTCTTACAATGTTTTAAAGATGTGTTCCCTAAAGATTTACCACCAGGCTTGCCACCGATTCGTGGCATCGAACACCAGATCGATCTCATCCCAGGAGCTCCATTACCTAACAAGGCGGCCTATCGGTGCAATCCTGAGGAGATGAAGGAGTTGCAAAGGCAAGTTTATGAGATCGTGGCCCGGGGATATGTTCGAGAAAGCCTTAGTCCATGTGTCATACCAGTATTGCTCATACCCAAGAAAGATGGAACGTGGAGGATGTGTTTCGATAGCAGGGCGGTCATCAACATCACCATTAAGTATCGTTTCCCGATTCCCCTACTTGACGACATATTAGATGAACTTCACGGGTCAGTTATATTTTCAAAAATCGACTTACGAAGTGGGTACCATCAAATCCAAGTATGTGAAGGGGATGAATGGAAGACGACGTTCAAGTGTTCAAGACCCTAAGAGCCCATTTGAAACAAGTGTTCGAGATCCTATGAGCCTAAAAACTCTATGGAAAAATGGAGAAATGCTCATTCTTCGTGGACGAGGTGAAGTTCTTGGGGTATGTGGTGTCCAAAGCGGGTGTATCAGTGGATCAAGACAACATCGAACCCATCAAGACGTGGCCGACCACCAAAACCATTAGTGACGTTCGATAGTTCCATGGCTTGGTGTCCTTTTACCGGTGTTTCATTTGTGACTTTAGTACGGCGACGAGTCTGATTACCAATTGTTTGAAGAAAGGTGCTTTCGTGTGGGGAGTGGATGCCCAAAAGTCATTCGAGTTGATTAAAGAGTGATTGTTTTCTGCTCCTGTTTTGGAGCTACCCGATTTTTCCCAACCTTTGAAATAGAGTGTGACGCAAGCGGTGTGGGTATTGTTGCCGTGATGATACAAGCCAAGCGACCCATTTCTTACTTCTCGAAGAAATTAGGGGGAGCTCATTTGAACTATTGCACCTACGACAAGGCAAGGAGTTTTATGCCATTGTGCGGGATCTAGAACATTGGAGCCATTATTTACGTGCTAACCATTTTGTTTTGCATTCAGATCACGTGTCACTGAAGTATATCAATGGCCAGAAGAAGTTGAGCCCGATACATGCCAAGTGGGTGGAGTTCACAGTCATTCCACTTTTCCTCAAAGTACAAAAATAGAAAAAGTAACATGGTCGCGGATGCACTATCTCGACATTATGCTTTACTGGCTACACTCGATGTTCACTTGCTAGGCTTCGAGTCGTGGAAAGACTATTATGGAAATGATGTAGATTTTGGTAATGTAATAGGGGGTCATAGGGAGAGTACTTGGTGCAATATGGATTCCTATTTAAAGGGAACCGTCTTTGCATCCCGAAACACCCCATCAGGGAGTTATTGATTCGTGAGGCGCATAGGGGTGGGGTAGCAGGCTACTTTGGAATAGTCAAGACTTTAGAGGTGCTGAAAGAACACTTCTTTTGTCCCAAGATGTTGGATGACGTAACAAATATCGTGAGAAAGTCTATGACGTGCCACTTGGCTAAAAGCTCATTCGAATCAGGCATAGATGCTCCCTTACCCGTCCCAGTTCGACCCTGGGAGGACGTTTCCATGGACTTTATTCTAGCCCTGCCACGAACTCATAGGGGTAAAGATGCAAGTATGGTATTTGTGTACAAGTTTTTGAAAATGGCCCATTTTATTGCTTGTCACAAAACCGATGATGCAAGTATGGTTGATGATTTTTACCACTAGGAGATCGTTCGGCTGCACGGGATTCCCAAAACAACAGTTTCTGGTCGTGACTCCAAATTCTTGAGTTAATTTTGGAACACATTGTGGAGGAGAGTCAGGACAAAGATTTTATTCAACACATCACACCACCTATAGAAGGACAGCTAGACCGAGGCCACAAACTGAACCTTGGGCACTTTACTGCGTGTTGGTGATCAAGATACATAAATATTGGGATGTGAAATTAGCGCACGCCGATTTTTCTTATAACCGTTCGCCTACCTATGTAACATGCCATTCTCCCTTTGAGGTTGTTTACGATGTGAATCCTTACTTACCATTGGATCTAATCCCTTTTCCCAGGGAAGAGTTAGTCCACAAAGACTCAGATGCCAAGCTGAAGTCCATGATGAAGCTACACGCTCATCTTCGTGATCGTATCAAAGCCATTAATTGTGACAACCTGAAATTTCTATCTATTCAATAGATCAATTCAATCAAAGTTCGACTCGTTTTGCTATCTTTTAAAACTATTTAGGGTCTATTTGAGTTTTCTAAACCTAGTACAATCAAGGTAGGATCCTAGAAATGGGATAACACGATGCATATCAATCAAACTCAGGCCAAACACTCCAACACATGGAGTGTGCGGCCGCATACTTAAGTGTACGGCCACACACATGTGTGTGCAGCCACACACCCATCCAAGGCACATACTCCTACCTATATATATGACCCTTAGTCATTTTTGAAAACTTTTTCCACTCCTTCAAAGTTGGAACATGTTTTTCTCTCATGTACCATCGAAATCTTCATCTCGATCTTCATAAAAGTAAGTATCCATCCTTTTGATTAGTTAATACATGACCTTAACTAGCCTTTCCCTCTACTTTGATCCATGAAAACACCTTTCTAGTGTTAGATCTACAAAAACACCAATAACACACTATGTTTTGGACCCTAATCACCCTTTCAAGCCTCTATAACGTGTATATACTTGTTATACCTTGTTATATTCCAAGAACACTTGAAGATATACCTGAAAAATGCCATTTCTCATGATCTTCAGGTGTGTACGGCCACACACACCATGTGCAACCATACACACCCTTTTTAGGTCCAAAAATAGCAATGAACTCCATATAAGGCTATAGCATGAAGTAAGAAACCTTCCTAGATGTGTCCTAAGGCCTTAGAATATGGTTTCACACACTTCATGGGGAGTGTGCGGCTGTAGATACCTCCTGGCCTCACACCCTGCCCACACATACACAAATATGGTGTATTTTGACCATACACTCCCATGTATAGCCAAATACCCCTTATATACAATCATATAGGGCTGTAATACTCCAATATAAGTGTTTACTAGTCCCTAAGGTGGTCCAAATTCAATAATTAGTTGTTACAAGCACTAAGTGTATACATATATATGTTGTTATATGGTTAATAGGATTTGTTTGTGCTCAAGTCCGCAATTCACACTTAACTTCCTAAACAGATCTTACAGTCGCATCACTCACTACAAGTGAGTTCATACTCCTTAATCAACCTTTTAAATGATTTTAAATACTTTTATGGGGGGAATACATGTTGAACATCATAGTTATTATATCAATCACAGGTAATTAATAACTATCAATCAAATGGATTTACTATGCTTTCAACTGTTTTATCAAGTTAACTACTTCAACTGTTTATCAAGCTCTTTTACATGTTAAACTATTTACTAAACTTGTTTTTATAAGTTAAACATTTTCCTTTACAAGTTTCAGACTTATATATATCGTTAAAACCATGTCTAATACATATATAGTTATATAAATAAGGTTTGAAGGACTTAGGACTGCCAACTCACTTTATTTCCTATTCCTTATTTGGTTGTGGACTTACAGTACCCTGTTGTTTATCTATGTGTCGTTGGATCCTTAGTTATATATATATTATGTATATATGTATAGATATAAAGACTTTTATCTCACTTCAATACATTCAGTTATACAAACAATTCTACTAGTAAACTATAATAGGTATAGTTTAGGGATATACAACTCATTACTTCTAGTTCAATGAAGCATACAAAGATTCAGTTCATTCATGAGTCAATACTTACTATTATGAGAAACTATACAACTATACTATGATGAGAAACTAAGAGAACTTACTATTATGAGAAACTATACAATGATACTATTATGAGAAATTCTACAATGATAATATTATGAGAAACTATACAAATATACTATGAAGGGAAGCAGATAGAGAATACTATAACGAGAAACAATACATTCAATACATCTAGTACATACAATACATATATAAGTATACTATAACATAAATGTGAACCACTATTTCAGGACATGTCATCACTGTCATGGCCCAATTTGTAGCCATAGTATCCTGGAGTGAGAGCGTGAATTTGCGTATAGATCTATATTGGATTGACTATCATACACCTTTGCTGCTAGCTACAGTGGGACCTGCAGGTCTACGGGTGCCAAATGTCATTACTTCCGACGTCTTTCATTTTCGTGTTTATAGTCGATAGTATGGTACAATCAAATCACATTATACCTTAATAAAAATCCGGTTTAAGGTAGTTACCACAGCAGTAGTTACTACAATACAACACTACAATACTACATTAATTTCCCCTTTGCATTCACTTTGTGATCATTTCACATAAACGATAATGTATAAACTATATTTTGTTAATGATAGTTACACTTGGGAAAATTATACACTTTTACAAGAAACAAACATACAAAACAGTCGAGCCTTGGTAGAAGGCTACTTTTAGTAGAAAATATTGGATTTTCTAGGAGTTAAAAACATTTACAAACATTTATAAACATTCACTTACTTTTACCACAACGTTTACAAACTCATATTTCAAACACTATTACAAACATTTTGATACAAACAATGACACTAAAATACTTACGAAGTCACCAGCTTTAACGCTGATGAACTCTTTCAAAAGAACTTGAATTCTCAGGTCATCAGTAGACAAGTACCGATGCCAACTTTTGAGAAGATGGAGCGCATTCAAGATTCATCTTATATTTTGATTTACATTTTTGGTGTCATATAAACTATATAGAGCACACTTGTATTAAAATACCTTATTAACGCAATGGATGATGTTGTTTACTTGTTTACTATTATTCTTTGTTGTGATACTGTACATGACATCCTCCACCCCAGAATGTTTTCTACCGTTCCGGTTTTGGGGTGTGACATTAATGCATCGTACAAGCAGAAGTCCAACAAGAATAAAAAGGCTAAGATATTTTCGGAAGGCAATTTGGTTTGGGTTCATCTAAGGAAAGAACAGTTACACGACAAGCGAAAGAACAAGTTAATGCCCCGAGCAGACGGTCCTTACAAGATAGTCGCACACATGAATGAAAATGCCTACAAGGTGGAACTCTCGGGAGTACACGGAGTGTACACAACTTTCAACGTCGGAGATCTCTCCCCTTATCTTGATGATGATGGCCTTGCGGAATTGAGGTCAATTCCTTCCAAAGGGGGAGGAGATGATATATGTTTAGACCTAGATAGCCCAATTATAAATGAATTACTTTCCAAGGAGATGGGCTTTACTAATTTGGGCTTTGGAGATTTGTTTTGGCTACATGGAAGTTGTGACCACATATTTTTGGACTTTTTGGTGATCGTGGAAGAAATTTGAACCATTTCCTTGTCATGTGTCTAGCATTGAATAAAATTGACGAGTTTTTGGGAGTTTCTAGTAGTTATTGGCTAGTAGTTAATGAACCAGTTAAATAAAAGCTCTTAATGATGAGCCTTTTCACTTTTGTAACTCATGGCTCCTATCAACTATATATAGGGCCAATTTCTATGAATAAATAATCACCTGAACTTGTTGCAATTTGCTCTATTTTCACATAAGATAGGTCTCCTATCGTGTGCTATGTTTTTTGTCAATAGATACTTGGCATTCAACCTAGTTCTTGCTTCAATAGGTCTTGAGGTAAGAACTAACCCTATCATTTTCTCTACCCTCATAATCTAGTGCTCTACCTCTCTCTTTCTCTCTCTCTCCCTCTCCCTCTCATTCTCTCTCTTTCTCTCTCTCTCTCTCTCTCTCTCTCTCTTTCTCTCTCTCTCTCTCTTCCATCCGAAAATTGACCCCATACACGCATCATTTAAAAGCAAAACCCCCATAGGAATAGCATCATTGAACCGATCGAGATTATCTTTCTCGAGAGCAACATAAAAAGTGGATCCGATTGAAATCCCTACTCAATTAGACCAGAAACAAACCCTCGGATCATAGGACTCGTATATACACCCGAGCAAAACAACAAAGGACCCAAATTTATTGAATTTCTAGGAAATGATTGCAGAGGAATTGATGCAAGGGATGTGAAGCTCTAGAAGTCGAAAGCCTTGTCACAAGTGTTGTCAAAGTATACATCGAGGAAAGAGGTAGACATGGGTGTGGAAGTGCTGGCGAAGACAAAGACACCGCACATTAACCGGGGAAATAGTTGGTTCGCTTGCCGACCATGTTTCCCATAACTGACTTTCCGTTCTCATGTGATTCTATAAATGTGTGATCTCCATGGGAGTAACCACATATAGGTTTAATTGGAAAAGATTTTTTTTAGAGAGAGAAATGTTGGCCCATTTATTTTTAATATTTATTTAATATTAAAAAAATTAAGAAGGGTTCAATATTCTTTTAAATTTGTGGGCTGGGGGAGGGTGGGTTGGGGTGGGGGGGGAGGGGGGGAGGGGAGCGGTGGTGACCAAAAACGAAAATATTTTTTTTAAAATGACCACCAATCTAAAAGTTTAGTGGTTTTGACCTTTTTGTCACAAGATATCCATACCACGTGGACAATTTTTACAGTTTTATCATTACTCTGAGTAATATATAATAACAGTAGAAGTTAAATTATTGAATAATGAATGATATTAGTAAATATAGTGTAACATCCGGATTCCCAGGTATATTATTTTATTAATTTATTTTCGAGTTTGTGGAGGGACTCGGTGAGTTAGTGCTTAGACTCGTCGAGTAGGGTCACGGATTCTCATCTGGGTTCATGACTGGACTCGGCGAGTCCATGAGTGGACTCGGCGAGTCTACGCTGTTTAATGAAACCCTAATTTCCTGGGTTTGGGACTTATTCAAAGGCCCTTAGGGCCGTCATTTGCGGCTACCAAATCCCAGAGAGAAACCTTAAGAGATCTAGAGCGATTTTGAAGAAGGAGAGGCCACTTTTGATCATTTTGTTGGTGTAATTGCAAGAAGGAACTGACCAAGGCAAGAGGAGGCTGAAGGAGGAGCGGTTCTGGTGATTTCAGATTTCAGAGACTTCATCTTGAGGTATTTATTTGGACCTTCTTCACATTTGGTGTTGATTCTTAGAGTTAGGGTTTTCTAACCCCCTTTAGAGAATGGATATGTGGAGCAATTGGTCCCTTCTCGAGTTTATGCCTTGGATCTGGACTCAAAGAGGTCCAAAGACCTTAACCCTTGGAGTTTATGGGTTATTTTGGGAGCCATGAACTTAGGATGTTATTTTTGGGGCTAAATCACCCAGGGGAACCTTTTAGACATCCCATGAGTGTCAATATTCGAGCTTTACGTGTTTATCAGGCTTGGGAAGGTCGGATCTATGGACCAAAGGAACAGATCTGACCTCAGGAGGTCAATTGAGTTTGTGCATGGCATGAACTCGGTGAGTCGAAGGGCAGACTCGGCGAGTAGGGTTAGTGTTTCCTATAAATCACTCAGCGAGTAGACCCGCCGAGTTGGGGGAATAACTCAGTGAGTCAAAGAGGGATTAGAGGACTGGGGTTCAAGGCAGAACTCGTCGGGTTATTCTTGAGACTTGGCGAGTTGAGTCGGGTAGCCCTGCGATTCATGCCAGGTGTGACTCGTCGAGCAAGGGAAGGGACACGACATGACAAGCGAGACTAGGGAGTTAGTGGACACGTGTAGACTCGTCGAGTTGCCCAAGTGCACTCAACGAGTCGGGCCAAAGTTTGACCATTCACTTTGGTTAACTTTTTGGGCTTGGTCAACAATGAGGGCCTTTGAGCCAAAGGAGGGGTAAAATGGTCGTTTACCATTCTGAGGGTGCCAAGAGAGGGTTGAGTCTAGTCCTGAGAATTATATTTATGAGAGTATTACTTTATGTGATTAGGTGGAGGCTAGCTCGTATTTCTACCGAGTCAAAGATTTACCGAGACATATGAGGTAAGTCTTCTCACTATACTTTAGCTTGAGTGGTAATTAGAGTCATGTGACAGAGTTATTGTATTCTATTGATGTGATGTGTTGCACTGCATTATTTCTATGTGATTTATGCCATGCGTATATCATAGTATATCCGAGTTAGAACCGGAAGGTTCACAGAGTTAGGACCATAGAGTCCACAGAGTTCGGGTCCAAGGGCCACAGGGTTATAGCCTCGAGTGGCTAGTATGTGTTATGTGTGGTATTTTGGGAACTCACTAAGCTTTTGCTTACAGTGTTATGTGTTATGTGTTTCAGGTACCAGTGATGATTGTGGGAAGGCGCCAACATGATTCATACACATGCATGGGATTTATGTATTTTGATCTTGGGAAACAATTTTGTGAAACAAAGTTATGATACAATTGGATTTTGTTAATAAATGTGTTTGAAAATGTGATTTAAAATGCGAAAATTTGTTTTCAATTTTACGGTGTTACATATTGGTATTAGCGCCTTGGTTTGAGGGATTCAGATGCATCTTCGGGCGTATCTGAACTCAAACTGACGATTTGAGGAGAATTTTGATAATAAAGTAAAATTTTAAAGAGTAAAAAGAGTTTTGAGACAAACAGAGCAGAGCCGTGTGAACGAGCAGCCAGCAGCCGAACGGTGATTTCCCAAAATACCCTTACAATAAGTGTTAAAAGATACATTATGCTATGCTATATGATGAATTATGTTATGCATGCTAGAGTAGACTAGGTATTCTTATTAGGACTAGAGTGGCCTGATATATATGATGCCTCAGTCTAAGGGTTTTGCTACTAGAGATGCTTGATAGTGTTTACATAGCAGCAAGGAGCTTTTGAGAGATCTGCTAGTGAGTAGCATAGGATTAGAGATAATAGCATACTTGGGATTTGGGACTCTGGGAGGAGGAATAGGATTGAATGTTGAGTCGGTGTGGTCGGTAGTATTGGGCCCGTACTACCGAAAGCACTGGGTCAGTGCGCAACCCAAGTAAGAATCCTTAGGGTACCAGAGATCAAGTAGGGTTGGGATATCAAGTGTGTGTACATCCGAGAAAATTACTAATATCTTATGTTGTATTTTAGAGAGGCATCATGGTAGGGACACGCCACAGACCAGGGACTAGTGGAGGGGGTGTGAGCAATGAGGAGCTCCGCCAGATGATTCATGATGAGGTGGCTGTTGCCATCCGCAATGAGATTCCAGAGATGTTCGGGTCTATCAAGAACACCCTGATAGAGACATTCGACGAGAGATACGTTGCTCTTTCTGGTGTTGCTGTTGATGCATCCACTGTAGCTGTAGCTGGTGCTAGACCACAGGGTGGTGATGCGTTGCTGTTCCGGGAGTTCAATAACACAAAACCACCGGAGTTTGATGGGACCCGGGACCCAATTACAGCGATGAGGTGGATATCAGACATAGAGGGACGTTTCTTTACTTGCCCATCTCCTAAGCAATTGAGAGTCCGATTCGCACTGAACCAGCTTCGCTTAGGAGCGAAGGATTGGTGGAAGTTTGTGACGGTGCATTATTCGCCTGCTGAGCTTGCTGTGGTGACTTGGGAGAGGTTCACTACTATGTTCTGAGATGAGTACATTCCCCAGGTGGAGAGGGAGCGTTTGGCCCAAGAGTTTCTGACCCTCAAGCAGGGTACTGATTCTGTCACAGTGATTACGAGGAAGTTCCATGAGCGGGCGATGTTTTTCCCAGAGAACATGTCCTCCGAGCAAGCACGTATGAGCCGTTATCTGAGTATTTTGAGGAGGGATATACGAGAGTTCATGGCGAACTCAACGTACCGGACATTTGATGAGCTTCATGAAAATGCCCGAAAGAAAGAGATGGAGTTGGAGACCCAGGGTAGGGAGGAGGTTGAGTCTCAGGGGAGGGATCGGCGACTGGCACAGTCTCAGCCGGCAGCTAAGTGGGCCAAGCCCGCTGATTCGAGATCTGGGAGTCAGAAGGGCCGCACTTATGGCAAGTGCGGCAAGAGCCACGATGGGTGTGTAGAGAAGGGTCTTGCTACAAATGTGGCAAGGAGGGGCATATGGCCAAGGATTGCCCCAATGGGTTTGCAGTATGCTTTCACTTCAACCAGACTGGACACCACAAGGCAGAGTGTCCACAGTTAAGAGGGACAGCCTAGGGAGCACCTCAGGGATCTGCCCCTGCTTCTATAAGAGCTACTGAGAGCCAGCCAGTGAAGGTCGAGGTACCAAAGGCACGAGGGACATCCTTCCAGTTGACTGCGGCGGAGGTCCGCGCAACGCCCGATGTCATGGCTGGTATGTATTCTTTCATATATCTACTTTTATGTTGAGATATTGTGCTTATATTATGATATGTGTAGGTACCTTTCTTGTGAATTTTGTAGTTGCCTTGGCATTATTTGACTCGGGTGCGAGTCGGACTTTTGTATCTTTGGCTTTTAGTCAGCACATCAGTATTAGTCGAGAGGTGTTGAGTCGACCTCTGAGAGTTTCCATAGCTGACGAGAGAGCAGTGTAAGCCACCGAGGTGATCCGAGGGTGTGTACTCGAGATTTTCAGCGTTGAGTTTACGATTGATCTAGTTCTTATTACGATGGGAGATGTTTGTGTCATCGTGGGCATGGACTGGTTGAGCAAATTTGGAGTGGTTGTCGACTGCGAAAGACAGCTGGTGACCATACGAGACCCTAGTAGGGAGGTCTTACAGTGTACAGCGAGGGTACGCGTTCTGGGTCGGCATTTTGTTCAGCCGCTAGAGCGAGGTAGAGTCTACAACAGGGCTGTAATGGATTTGTAGTGTATGTGATGGATACGAGGGTTGCTTCAGAGAGACCGAGATCAGTAGACGAGGTTCCGATAGTGCGTGAGTTCCTGGATGTATTTCCGGAAGAGTTACTGGGTGTGCCTCCCGAGAGGCAGGTTGAGTTCAGCATCGATTTGGTTCCGGGGGTTGCGCATATCGCCAAGGCGCCTTATCGCCTTGCGCCTCTAGAGATGCAGGAGTTATCCTCGCAGCTTCAGGAGCTACTAGGGAAGGGGTTTATTCGGCCAAGAAGTTCGCCATGGGGAGCGCCTATCCTTTTTGTTAAAAAAAAAAGGATGGCTCACACCGGATGTGCATTGATTACTGGAAATTGAACAAGCTGATGGTCAAGAACCGTTACCCGTTGTCAAGGATCAATGATTTGTTCGATCAGTTACAGGGAGCATCTTGGTTCTCCAAGATCGATTTGAGGTCGGGATATCATTAGGTGAGGGTGTGATATGAGGACATCCAGAAGATAGCGTTCAGGACTCGTTACGGGCATTACGAGTTCGTGGTGATGCCTTTCGGGGTCACCAATGCACCGGTGGTGTTCATGAATCTCATGAACAGAGTGTGTAGGCCGATGTTAGATTGCTCGGTGATCGTGTTCATTGATGACATATTGGTGTATTCGAGATCCAGAGAGCGGCATGAGGAACATTTGAGAGAAATCCTTGGAGTTTTGAGATCGGAGAGGCTTTACGCCATAGTCTCCAAGTGTGATTTCTGGTTACGAGAGGTCCAGTTCATAGGGCATCTCGTTAACCAGAAAGGGATATTGGTTAATTCGGCCAAGATTGAGGCGGTGATGAGTTGGTAGGTGCCAAGGTCACCTACAGAGATCAGTAGTTTCCAAGGATTGGCAGGCTATTATCAGAGATTTATCAGGGATTTCTCCAAGTTCGTAGTGCCACTCACCAAGTTGACCTGGAAGGGTGTTGCTTTCTCATGGGGGCCCAGAGTAGCAGGCATCCTTTGAGACACTTCGCCAAAGGCTATGCGAAGCCCCGGTGTTAGCCCTTCCGGAGGGAATGGAGGACTTCGTGGTATATTGTGACGCGTCGCTATCAGGGTTGGGAGTGGTGCTTATGCAAAGGGGGCACATGATAGTATACACACCGAGGCAGCTAAAGCCTCATGAGATGAGGTATCCCACCCACAATATAGAGTTGGGAGCAGTAGTGTTCGCCCTCAAGATCTAGCATCATTGTCTCTATAGGGTCCGGTGTACCATATACATGGATTACAAGAGCCTGAAGTATTTGATGGATCAACCCAACTTGAATATGCGGTAGAGGAGATGGTTGGACGTGGTAAAGGATTATGATTGCGAGATCCTGTATCACTCGGGTAAGGCTAACATAGTAGCCGATGCCCTGAGACGTAGGGTGGAAAGCACCCCAATGCGGGACGTTTGCATGAGATTGACAGTGATGACTTCGGTGTTGGACACCATTCGAGGGGCCTAGGTTGAGGCTGTGGGACCAGAAAACCAGAAGAGGGAGCATGTTATCGGGCAGGTATCGGAGTTCGTTACCGATAGTCGGGGGCTTATGACATTTCAGGGTCAGATTTAGGTACCGTTTGTGGGCGGGACATGTACCATTTTGATGGAAGATGCACATCGATTGAAGTTCTCAATCCATCCCAGGGCCACTAAGATGTATTTGGACTTGAAGAAGGAGTATTGGTGGCCCTGTATCAAGAGGGACGTCGTGTGGTTCATTGAGAGGTGCCTAACCTATCATAGGGTTAAGGCCGAGCACCAAAGACCTCATGGTAAGTTAAAGCCATTAGAGGTTCCCGAGTGGAAGTGGGAGCAGATCACTATGGATTTTATCACCAAATTGCTGAGGACTGTGAGGGGCATCGATGCAATTTGGGTGATTGTAGATAGGTTGACGAAAAGCGCTCACTTCCTTGCAATTAGCAAGAGCTCTTATGCGGAGAGGCTGGCAGAGTTGTACGTGAAAGAGGTGGTGTCGCAGCATGGAGTACCGATCTCGATTGTCTCAGATCGAGATGTGCGTTTCACTTCCAGATTCTGGAAGAAATTCCATCAGGAGTTGGGTACGAGGCTGCATTTTAGTACCGTATATTACCCACAGATCGACGGGCTGAGTGAGCGGACGATTCAGACGCTCGAGGACATGCTCCCAGCATGCGTGTTGGATTTCGGCGGGAGTTGGGACACGTATTTGCCCTTATCATAGTTTTCCTACAACAATAGCCATCATTCGAGCATTGGTATGCCACCCTTTGAGCTGTTGTATGGGACGAGGTGTCGGACCCCCATTTGCTGGGGAGAGGTAAGGCAACGTGTGATGGATAGTACAGAGATCGTGCTTCAGATGACTGAGCAGATACAATAGGTTAGACAGAGGTTGTTGGCCGCTCAGAGTCGTCAGAAGAGTTATGCGGACAGGCGCCAGTGTGAGCTCGAGTTTCAGGTCGGCAACTTTGTGCTCCTGAGGGTCTCTCCTTGGAAAAGAGTGATCCGATTCAGGAAGAGGGGCAAGTTAGGGCCTCGATATATTGGACCTCTCAGGGTGATCGCGAGAGTAGGCAGGGGTAGCCTACCATTTGGAGATACCTGCAGAGTTGGGTCAGATTCATGACACTTTCCACGTGTCGCAGTTGAGAAAATGTATAGCCGATGAGTCGGCAGTGGTACCATTAGAGGATATTCAGGTGGATGTAAGCCTGAACTATGTTGAGAAACCGATAGCTATTAGAGATCGGAAGATCAAGGTTTTGAGGAATAAGGAAGTGCCTCTGGTGCAGGTCCAGTGGCAGCATAGGAAAGGGTCAGAGCTGACTTGGGAGCTGGATCGTGAGATGCGTGAGCAGCATCCACAGATGTTTGCAGAGTGAGACTTCGAGGGCAAAGTGTGATTCTAGTGGGGGAGAATTGTAACATCCGGATTCCTAGGTATATTATTTTATTCATTTATTTTGGAGTTTGTGGAGGGACTCAGTGATTTGGTGCTTAGACTCGCCGAGTAGGGTCGCGGATTCTCATCCGGGTTCATGACTGGACTCGGCGAGTCCATGCTGTTTAATGAAACCCTAATTTCCCGGGTTTGGGAGCTATTTAAAGGCCCTTAGGGCCGTCATTTGCGGCTACCAAACCCCAGAGAGAAACCCTAAGAGATCTAGAGCGATTGTGAGGAAGGAGAGGCCACCTTTGATCATTTTGTTGGTGTGATTGCAAGAAGGAGGTGACCAAGGCAAGAGGAGGCTGAAGGAGGAGCAGTTCTGGTGATTTCAGAGTTCAGAGACTTCATCTTGAGGTATTTATTCAAACCTTCTTCATATTTGGTGTTGATTCTTAGAGTTAGGGTTTTCTAACCCCCTTTAGAGAATGGATATGTGGAGCAATTGGTATCTTCTCAAGTTTATGCCTTGGATCTGGACTCATAGAGGTTCAAAGACCTTAACCCTTGGAGTTTTAAGGGTTATTTTGGGAGCCATGAACTTAGGATGTTATTTTTGGGGCTAAATCACCAAGTGGAACCTTTTAGACGTCCCATGAGTGTCAAGATTCGAGCTTTACGTGTTTATCAGGCTTGGGAAGGTCAGATCTATGGACCAAAGGAGCAGATCTGACCTCAGGAGGTCAATTGAGTTTGTACATGGCATGAACTCGCCGACTCCAAGGGTAGACTCGACGAGTAGGGTTAGGGTTTCCCGTAAATCATTCAGCGAGTAGACCCGCCTAGTTAGGGGAATAACTCAGTGAGTCAGAGAGGGATTAGAGGATTGAGGTTCAAGGCGGAACTCGCCGAGTTGTTCTAGAGACTCGGCGAGTTGAGTCGGGGTACCCCCGCGATTCATGCCAGGTGTGACTCGTCGAGCAAGGGGAGGGGCTCGACATGCCAAACAAGACTACGGAGTTAGTGGACACGTGTAGACTCATCGAGTTGCCCAAGTGCACTCGACGAGTCAGGTCAAAGTTTAACCATTAACTTTGGTTGACTTTTATGGTTTGGTCAATAATGAGGGCCTTTGAGCCAAAGGATGAGTAAAATGGTCTTTTACCCTTTTGAGGGTGCCAAGAGAGGGTTGAGTCTAGTACTGAGAGTTATATTTATGAGGGTATTACTTTATGTGATTAGGTGGAGGCTAGATCGTATTTCCACCGAGTTAGAGATTTGCGGAGACATCTGAGGTGAGTCTTCTCACTATACTTTACCTTGAGTGGTAATTAGAGTCATGTGACAGAGTTATTGTATGCTATTAATGTGATGTGTTGCACTGCATTATTTCTATTTGATTTATGCCATGTGTATATCAGAGTATATTAGAGTTAGAACCGGAAGGTTCACAGAGTTAGGACCAGAGGGTCCACAGAGTTATAGCCTTGAGTGGCTAGTATGTGTTACGTGTGGTATTTTGGGGAACTCACTAAGCTTTGTGCTTACAGTGTTATGTGTTATGTGTTATGTGTTTCAGATACCAGTGATGATCGTGGGAAGGCGTCGGCATGATTAATACACACGCATGGGATTTATGTATTTTGATCTTGGGAAACAATTTTGTGAAATAAAATTATGATACAATGGGATTTTGTTAATAAATGCGTTTGAAAAATGTGTTTTAAAATGTGAAAATTTGTTTTAAGTTTTACGGTGTTACAAATAGGATAAAAATTTAAGGTTAAACTTATGTAAGGGTTATATATATATATATATATATATATATATATATATATATATATATATATATATATAGATTTTTGTTTTCCATAGAACTAAACCTCTCTCTCTCTCTCTCTCTCTCTCTATATATATATATATATATATATATATATATATATATATATATATATATATATATATATATATATATTCGAATAAAAGAAAAAAAAAATGGTAGACCCGATTAAAAACAATTAAAAAAGTTAATTCTACAATAGAATTTAAAAACAAGCCAATTAAAAAAAACAATAATAATAAAAATAAAAAATAAACTCATAAATCCTCATCTCTATTACACAGTCTTCAGGGATAGTATACAGGGATAAGATGGTGGTGGGGTAAATATGAAACACGTTTTATTCGAGCTCGTGAGCTAATGCGTGAATAAATAAATAGAACGACCACTTAAGCGCTAGATTAATATAATGGATAAATCTTCTTAGGAATTAACAAGGAAAATATGTAATTGCAATTGTACTATATTGTGTTATTACACCTTGTATGAGATGGAATGTTCATAACGTTGACTTCAGTCAGCATTGGTTCATGGAAACCGTTTGTTTCAATAGTCAGCGAAATACTCAGCGAGGTCGTTCCAACGAACCAGCCAAATAGGTATAGAGCAACTTTTAAAAAAATAAAAAATAAGAAGTTATCCCTGCTAACATCTGTGATAATCATGCATGAGATGTAAACTGTACATGTATAAGGGTGTATCTCAAAAGGATAGACTACTTAGTTTTAAATCAGGTGGTAGCTTAATATAAAGAAACTAAAGTAATTTATATGGCCTTAATAATTTGGCAAGACAACCTTAATAAGTAATAACCATAATAATTAGGTTATCAGTCGTTTACTCTATTTTTTAGGTCATCAGAAGAGATGAAAAACAAATTCTGTTGATTGAGTTATGACTTGGACTGCATCTTACTTGGTTGAATAATGAGAGGGAAATCATTTTCTCATTTTCTTTCTTGTCTTATATGTATTTAGAAATAATCTAGAAGAACGAAGCTTTGTGAGGGTGAATTCTCGATCGAGAAGTCATTACACAGAGTCTATTCCTTACATTTTTTTTTTTTTTTTTGCAAAAAAATAAAAATAAGATATTTCATGTCTCATACTAATGATTAAAGGGACTAAGATTTATGAAAATTTTAGCGATTTCTATTTCCAATTACATTGTACCACGGTTACCAGTTTTTAAATATTAATAGTTCATCTACATTAAAATTTAAGCCACTAGTAAAATGTAGTGGATGTATTTGAAAAATGAAGTGTGAATCTATTCAAGGGTAATGATGTTTAGGGTTAGAAACAATTCTTTAATCTCCGTAGTGTTCCTTGTGGGGAATCGTGGAAATTGCGTCATGGAATGCATGAAGTTGACATGCTGCACTCCAGGTCATTTTAAAAATATATACAGATCCATTAGAATGTTGGGAAGCATAGAGAATGTTGGGCAAATTATAGTAAATTTCGGGTCAATTCTCGTATTATTGTTGTTGATATAAACTAGTTATGTAGAAAGGCGGTCCTTGAAATTAAATAAGCTCAAAAGATTAGGACCAAGCAGGAGAAAAAAAAAAAAAAAAAAAAAAACATTTACGGTTATTTTAAGTTTTTTATTTTTAATTAAAAAATTATATATATAATATATAATAAAAAAAAAAATAGCCCGTGTGGAGATATCCACTTTACCCTCTCATTGCGTTGCATGTGTAGAAGTAACAGTTACTATTAGTTACATTTATATATACGGTTGAGATCGGTTGAGACTCATAATTTTTCGAGAACGTGAGAACTAAAAGTGGATCGTTGGATTGGATTTAAGATCATCAGGGTAAGATTGTCTGTTACATTTTATTTGAGTATTACAACATCTATACGATTTTCTTTCCAAAATATCTTCTAACCTTCAAAATTATCAAAATCAACGATGAAATCATAACAAATCTACATCGATCGAATAGCTCTTATCTTAAATTCATAAGTTCTTTCTTCACTGATTTCTTTTGTCATTGATTTCGTCATTGAAATAGCTGTTAACGCAAATTCGAGATTGATTACAAAGCAAAATTCATACGATCTGTGATTGATTTCTTTCGAGGTTAGCATGTTATCTTAAATTCATACGATTCATTCATTACCATTAATATCAATAAAGGAAAAACAGATTGCTGAATATTTTACATTTTATTTGTATATTTAACTACAATAGCATTCCGTTTTCTAATACGTTGTTTTATTGAATGTAAATTGAGATTTTTTCAGCAATTTAATGTATTCAGGAAAAATAATTGAAGATCTGCAAAGCGAGATAAATTTTTAGTAGGTAATGATTCATAATTTTATTAATAATAAACGTATAGCATTGATATTTATATTAAAGTCACATATGAATAATATATGAATCACATATTCATATATGAATCATATATAAATCATATGTTATTCATAGTTGATTCATTAAAAATTCATGTGATTTATACCTGAATTAGAAGATATATCAGTTGTCCCCAGTTCAGGCCAAGCTACACTTTCAATTTCTAGGAACTTGTTCTTGACAAAGATGTAGTACATGTGATTTACTCATGATTTACATGTGAATTACATGTGAATTACATATAAATCCCATGTACTACATATGTGATTTACATGTTATTTACATGTGAATTATTTAATTCATATGTGTATTGTATGTGATTTACATGTAAATCACATGTAATTCACATGTAATACACTTGTGATTTCCATGTGAATCACATGTGATTTATATGTGAATTACACGTGATTCACATGTAAATCACATATAATTCATTTGTGAATTAGATGTAAATGACATGTAATTCACATATGAATTTACATGTAATACACTTGTGATTTACATGTGTATCACATATTCACATGTACTTAGAATATAAATCACATGTAATTAACATATGAATTTACATGCAATATACTTGATATTTACATGTGATTCATATCTTAATTACATGTGATTCACATGTAAATCACATACAATTTATTTGTGAATTACGTGTAAATCACATGTAATTTATATCTTAATTACATGTGATTCACATGTAAATCACATGTGATTCATATATGATTTACATGTTATTTACATGTGAATTATGTAACTCATATATGTATTGTATGTGATTTACATGTAATTCACATGTAAATTATATGCAATTCATATATGAATTCACATGTAATACCCTCTTCATTTACATGTGATTTATATGTGAATTACATGTGTTTCACATGTAAATCACATATAATTCATTTGTGAATTACATGTAAATTACATGTAATTCACATATGAATTCACATGTAATACACTTGTGATTTACATGTGTATCACATATTCACATTTAAATTAACATATAAATCACATGTAATTAATATATGAATTTACATGTAATACACTTGAAATTTACTTGTGAATCACATGTGATTCATATCTTAATTACATGTGGTTCACATGTAAATTGCATAGAATTCATTTGTGAATTACATGTAAATCATATGTAATTCATATCTTAATTACATGTGATTCATTTCTTAATTACTTGTGATTTACATGGAATCACATGTGATTCATATCTTAATTACATGTGATTCACATGTAAATCACATATAATTCATTTGTGAATTACATGTAATTCAGATATGAATTCACATGTAATACACTTGTGATTTACATGTGTATCACATGTAATTCACATATGAATTCACATGTAATACACTTGTGATTTATATACACTGATGATAAATAAATATATGATTTTAATAGGTGATGCTGATAAAGAATCTACTGAATTTAACATAAAAAAATAACGATATACATGTTGAAGATGCATTTTTCAAAGATATTATTGAACAGGATGAGCAAATTTCATCGACATCTGATTGTAACTAAAGTATTAGTTTGATTTTAAATGACGTGTTTTCCTATATATGATTTGATTTAATATTATTTAATTTGCAGCAAAACATTTTGAATCAGAAGATGAAGATGAATTAAGATGCATAGAAGTAAATTGTCCTTGTAGCAAAAAAACGATTGAGTGGATCCCAAGAGTTGATGAATCATTCCTGCCAAAGAAAGATATGGTGTTTGAAACATTAGACCATGAAATTCAGTTTTACCAAATATATGCAAAGAAAGCAGGATTTGATTGCAGACTTGCATCAAGTAAAAATATTAATGGTTTTTTACAATACAAGTATATTATATGTAGTAGGTCTGGTGAACCAAATAAAAAAATGATGACACTTTGAATGGAGTAGAAGGCAAACAAAAAAGAAAACATCCAAGCCAAATGATGTCTTGCAAGGCAAAGATATGTCTCCAATTTATAAAAAATACTGATCGGTTTTTCATTAATACATTTGTTGAAAAACACAACCATGAGCTCTACAGCAACAGTATAGTGCACATGTCAAAGTCGAAAAGAAAGTTGGATCATTATGACAAGATAATTATAACTCAGTTAAGAACATCAAATGTAGGAGCAAGCAAAGCACATAGCATGGTTACTGGTTTAAAGGGTGGTTACAGTAAATAAGGAGCAAAGAAAATCGACTACAAAAAAATTCAAGATACTTAAACTGCTATATAGGAGATACTGATGCAAATATGTTGATAAATCTTTTAACACAACGATGTAAAAAATGTTAACTTTTTATTACAATGACGTAAAAGTTCAAACAACTTTGGAAAATCAACATCTTCCAAAAGCATGTGCTCAAGTCGAGCATATCATTGAAGGAGAAAGACTTCATAAACTTCTGAATGATTTGAGACAATCAAATTACAGTGAGCAAGATATCATTTCGATTCTTAATATCACCAAAGAACAACTTAAGGAATTTGATGACTTCTTTCATAAATCAAAAGAAATCCCAAATGTATATTTTTAAAGTTCTGAGTAAATTTTAAATTCTAATAAGACAACTAACATCTATTTTTTTCTATACTAGAATATGTCAGAAAAAGGAATTGGTGAAGAAGAAAAGAAAGAGGATAATGAGGTCGATAACAAAGAGCATGTGGATTACACAAATGAGGTCCATAAGTCAGAGGAAGGAAGATCTAGAAAAACTTCTAAAATGATCAGAAATAGAAAAACTTCTGAAAGGATCACTGAGAACAAGTTAAAAAATTTGTAATAGAAAAAAAGGAACAGGAATGTCTAAAAACAAAGCTCTTATTATCCAATACAATGTTAGGATTTAATTAATTATATGGGCTATTTTGGCAAAAAATTTAGTATGCACCTTATTTTGTAAAACACTATAATGACTACGTTTAACAACTTTTGGTAAGTTATGCAAGTTTTGCTAATATATATTGTGTTATCATCATCTTGAAAATTGCTAATACATTTGTGATTTACATGTGAATTACAAAAGTGAAATATATGTGAATTACATGTAATTCATATGTGACTTACATGTAATTTACATGTGAATTACATGTGATTTACATGTAAATTCACAAGTAATTCACTTGTAATTTACGTGTGAATCTCATGTAATTCATATGTGATTCACTTGTGATTTACATATGAATCACATCTTATTACATGTGAATTACATCCTATTTACATCTGATTAATATGTTATTCATTTGTGATTTACATGTGAATTACATCTTATTTACATGTGAATCACATGTAATTCATATGTAAATCACAAGTGAATCGCATGAATTACATGTCATTCACATGTAAATTACAAGTGAATTACTTGTGAATTTACATGTAAATCACATGTAATTCATATGCGAATTACATCTTATTTAACCACCAAACTACCACCATCAAATGTTCATATACATATATAATTATCATCTAATAAAACTTATACCATATAATAAAACATATACAATATAATAAAACCATCAACATACCTATACAGTCTCATTTAGACAAACTTCTCTCTGAAACACCTCACAAGCTTTTGTCCTAATGTTTATGAAACCTAAATCAAATTTCTCATATAATGATTTCAATAATCAAAATACATATTAACAAACATGAAGATCATAGCAATTTTAGTAAAGATCATACCCAATGAATCTGAACATCGCATTTAATCATACGATTAATGAAAACATAACGATAAAAAGAACATAATCAATTACAAATGCTAAAAGCTGAAATGAAGCCTGAAGATTGCCTTTAATCATAGTGAAAACATTACTAAATAGATCATTAACATACAATGGTTATGCATTTACAAAAGGATAAAGGTAAACAACAACTAATCATCACAATAACATCAACAAAAAAAATATTTGTTGGGTTTGGTTTTACATAAAAAGGATTTCCAACATCATTCTACACACTACCATTACAATGTCAACAACACTCACACAACCGTAAAAACAAACATAAAAAAATTTTACTACTACTACTACTTTCTATCATAACACCATATGTCAGACGCTCAATTTCTCAATTCTTGTTTGCATAATATTCATGTAAGTTGAGAAGAGAAGACTATTGCTCGAGTAAATGGTGTCTAACCAACAACTCTGGTATTCCCATTGCTGAAATGCTCTCACATCCAAATACTTCCTTCAGCTTGTCATCACACACAATCATCACTGAATTTCCAGGATCCTATCATTCAAAAAAACCAAATCAACTACACTTCATCCCTTTTTAACACTATTATTGTTACTTATTCTTCTATTATCATATTTTCAGACATGCCAACAATCAATTAAATTATTAAAATAATAGTCGATGAATCTGTCGATAAAAAATGTGTAATAATCATTTGGTAATAATCAAATTAACAAATATATTACTAAGATTTATTGATACAAATCACCTATTTCATGTCAATAGGACGTTACCTGTATGTATGAACAACATTCAATAAGATTAACAAGTATATTACTAAATGATTTTGGCAATCAAAATCATTATATGATAACTTTAAAACTTATAATTCATCAAAACATTATAAATATAAGGCTTAAATAAAGGGAAAAAACAAAAAGATCAAACATACTTACCCAAAAAAGTCATCTGCAGTTGGATGAGCTAAATAAAATCTCCAAGATACAAAGACCTCAAATCGCCTCTTTCAGTTCAAGACAACATTCCCTGTACTACTGTAGAATAAAAATCCATAAATTGGATAATCATGGCAATTGATAACATTAACAATAATAAATATTACTAGATTTCCATATAAAGGATACTGATTGTTTTAAATCTGAGTACCTGATTCTTAACATCATTGGTGACTGCACTATATCCTCTCCAATTGAATTTATACGAGGAAACGTTCTTCGAAAGGATTAAAGCCTCTCTAACGTTGGCATGGAACCTGAGATTACATCTCGATCTCAATCTGATATGCTTTTGTAATTCAGATGCACAAACCAACCCATGACAGTATTGATTCATATGTACTTCCAACAGATGATTGACTGTGGAGAATTTGAATAATATGATATATACCATAACATAATTATTCTGGAAGTCAAAACATGCAAAAAGAAATACTAGTAAATGATTGACAAGAGACAGCAACACTTTACTCATAAATAACAACTTTTATTTATCATCAAATGTCAATTACATTTTACATATTTCAAACTTATCTAACTTCTAAAAACTAATAGCCCTATGCTCCTAGCATGCTGAAGATGCTTAACCCTACTCAGTTCCTTCGTGAGGGGATTTGTCAGGTTCTCATCTGATGATATCTTCTTTGCCTCGAGAATTCCTTCTTCTATTCTTTTGATGTGTTTGGATCTCCTGTGATCCCTTGGTTCCTTTGCTAAGGCAATTGCACTTTCACTATCACAGAAAATTTCCATGGGCTCCTTAATAGCTGGTACAACTCCAAGGTCTTCGATGTAGTTCCTTAGCCATATAGCCTCCTTTGGTGCTTCACTTGTTGTTATATACTCTGATTCAGAAGCGGAATCAACCACTGTATCTTGCTTGGAACTTTTCCAAGTAATTTCCCCTCCACCTAGGCTAAAGACCAAGCCCGAATGAGAGCGGAAATTATCCCTATCAGTCTGAAAGCTAGCATCACTATACCCTGCTACTTTCAAGTCATCACTCCTACCAAGGGTAAGGACCCAGTCCTTAGTCCTTCGCATGTACTTGAGAATATTCTTTACTGCAGTCCAGTGAGCCTTGCTAGGATTACTCTGATATCTGCTAACCATGCTTAAAGCAAAATCAATATCAGGACGAGTACAAATCATAGCATACATGATCGAGCCTACATCAGAAGCATATGGGACTCGACTCATCTCAGCTCTCTCTTCATCTGTAGTCGGGCTCTGAGTTTTACTCAGTCTGGCATTACACTGAATTGGTAAATCTCCTTTCTTGGAATTTTCCATACTGAACCTCTTCTGTCCAAGTAAGTACTCTGACTAAGTCTAGTTAGTCTTTTACTCCTGTTTCTTAAAATCTTTATACCGAGGATATAGGCAACTTCTCCTAGGTCTTTCATAGCAAAACACTTTCCAAGCCAGGATTTCACTTCCTGCAAGGTTGGGATATCATTTCCTATAAGCAGTATGTCATCCACATACATTACCAAAAAGCTATCTATACTCCCAGTAGCCTTGACAAATCTACAAGATTCATCTTCACACCTCAAAAAGCCAAACTCTTTGACTTTCTCATTGAAGCAAAGATTCCATCTGCAAGGTGCTTGTTTCAATCCATATATGGATTTTTCAAGCTTACACACCCTATTAGGGTATTCTGTACTTACAAAACCCTCTGGTTGAACCATGTAAACATCCTTAGCCAACTTTCCATTAACGAAAGAGGTTTTGACATCCATTTTCCATATTTCATAGTCATGAAATGCAGAAATGGCTAACAGAACCCTAATAGACATAATCTTGGCCACTGGTGCAAAGGTCTCATCATAATAATCAACTCCTAGAGTTTTTGAATAACTCTTTGCAACCAATCGTGCCTTATAAGTGTGTACATTACCATCCATGTCGGTCTTCTTCTTGAAGATCCATTTTCACCCTACTGTCATTCGGCCTGGTACATTGTCAACCAAGTTCCAAACTTGGTTGTCATACATGGATTGTATCTTGCTATCCATAGTCTCTTTCCATTAAGCAGACTCAGGGCCTGCCATGGCTTTGGTGTAGCTGTTAGGCTCTTCCAGATTCATCAGTGTATTATCATTGATAAGGGTATCACCTTCTACAGTAATATGGAAACCATAATAATGCTTAGGTGCATTCCTAACTCTAGTGGAACGCCTCCGAGGTACGAACTCTTCAGTCGGCTCAACAGGAGTTTCCTCCTTAGGTTGAGGGCTAGGGTTTGAGGTTCCTTCAGAGTGCTTGACTCTTGAATTTCTTCAAGGTCAACTTGCCTACCACTGTCTCCTTGGCTTATGAGTTCTCTCTCTCGAAAGACTCCTCTTCTTGCTACAAAGACCAAATTGTCACTGGGCCTGCAGAATATATAACCAAAATATTTATGTGGGTAGCCAATGAAAATACACCTCTCACTTCGAGGTTCAAGCTTTTCATGATTCTCGTGTCTCACGAAAGTCTCACAACCCTAAACCTTGATGTGGTCTAGATGTGGAACTTTTCCAGTCCACGTCTTGTGAGGTGTTTTGGCAACCTTCTTTGTAGGGATTAGGTTAAGGATATGGGCGGCAGTCTCTAGGGAATACCCCCAAAATGAGATTGGTAGAACAACTCGACTCATCATGGAATGAACCATGTCCAACAGGGTTCGATTGCGCCTCTCAGCTACACCATTCAACTGTGGTGTTCTGGGAGGTGTCAATTGTGAGACTATCCCACATTCCTTAAGATAGTCAAGGAACTCAGTACTAAGATACTCACCACCTTGATTGGATCGAAGCATCTTAATGTTCCTGCCCAACTGATTCTCCACTTCTTGCTTAAACTCTTTGAACTTATAAAAGGTTTACGTCTTATGTTTGATTAAGTAGACATATCCATATCTACTAAAATCATCAATGAAAGTCACATAAAAGCGATTAGCATCTTTAGTGGTGGTTCTGAAGGGTCCACATACATCTGTGTGTATGAGATCCATCAAACCTTCACCCTTAGCACAAGTGCCAGTAAAAGGTGACTGTGTCATTTTTCCAAGTAGACAATATTACAATTATCATTCTACTTTAGGTCAAATGATTCCAAGACTCCATCCTTTTGGAGTTAGCCTATGCATTTCTTGCTTACATGTCCAAGACGGCAATGCCATAAAGATGCTTCATCTAAGCTAGTGGAAGAATTGATACACAATACATTATTTCCTATGTTATCTACAATAGATACAGTTTCATACACACCATCACAAGGTAATGCTTTAAAATAAAGAACACTATTATAGAAAGCATCAATACCACCACTTTTATTATCAAAATAAAAGATGAAACCTTGTTTATACAATGCATGAAAGGATATAACATTTCTTGCCATTTCTAGTGAATAACAACATTTATTCAAGCCTAATGTAAACCCACTATCTAGTACTAAGGAATAAACTCCAATCTTGGTGACAAGTGAAACTTTCCTATTTTCCATGATTAGGTTTGTCTTTCCATGCTTCAAATCCCCACTTCTTCTTAGTCCCTGCAGATCAGATCATACGTGAATTGCACAACCTGTATCAAGGACCCAATACTTAGAATGAGGTGAGCTATTAGACAATATAGTGTATATACCTGCATGGTTGGGTTTTACTTTCCCATCCTTCAAATCTTGTTGGTACTTTGGGCAATTTCGCTTCCAATGCAGCTTTTCATTGCAATAGAAGCATTCAGCCTCATTAGGGTTAGCAGATGGAATGAAAAAACCTTTCTTGGTTTTTCTTGAAGAGGAGCCTTCAAGGGTCTTACCCTTGGTACCCTTAGAAGGTTTCTTTCTCTTCTTTCCTTTGCCATGCCTGATTACCAAGACATTGGCCGTAATAGGAGTAGGAGGAGTAGTAGCACCCGACTTACCCTTAAGACTACTTTCTGCAGTCTTTAAGAGTCCTTGAAGTTTACTAAGTGTAACTTCTTCCTTATTCATCTTGTATGTAATTCTAAATTGATCATAACATGAAGGTAAGGAGTGCAAAATGATACCTATTGCTAACTCCTCAGGAAAGTCAACATTCAGTTTCTTCAAGCGATCCACAAACCTTTGCATTTTCTATAAGTCGATTGTGAAGGACTCATTGTTGTTCATTTGGGTGATTATTATGGAGGAGATTATTTCATACCTCTCTTTACGAGTACTTTGATGGTATTGCTCCATCAAGTCCAGGTGCATCTCAAAAGGGTAATAGTCCTCATAGGACTTTTGGAGCTCAGTTGTCATTATGGCAATCATGATACATGCTACTTTGGTAGCATCCCTTTCATGTGCTTGAAATGCAGCAATCTCCCTATGGGGTAGTAGTTGACTCATCAATCTCCTTCAGCTCCATATCAAGGACATATTCTTTGTCCTTATAGCGAGTGACCATCCTGATTTTTTCGATCCAATCCATAAAATTGGATCCATCAAAGATGACTCTTCTACAAAGGTTGATGAGAGAGAAGGAGCCAGTAGGGTTTTAGCTAGAAGCATTGTTATTGGAAGACATCTGAAATGAAAGAATAAGTTTAGATTAGATTTCAGGATAGTCTTTAATAAAGCACCCAAATTCTATATTAAGGCTAGGACCCAACACAATATTTTATAACTTAGAAGAGGGATGCCGTAATCCAAGCTATAAAATATTTGAAGGTAAATGATAGCTTCATTTTATTTACTTCTTTTTATAGTTTTTTTAGAACATTCCATTCGTATTTTAGTTAATTTCCAAGCATATTTTCTTTTTTTGTTATTTTTATTACCATTTCGGTACTTTCTAATTTCTTAAGCATTATTGCAGGTTTTAAGGAAACCAGAGGAGCGGGAGCGTGCGGGATCTTTTGGAAGGCGATTGGACTTGAAGGGAAATGGGGATTTCGTGCTTGATGGCTATGGAGGTGATTCATGGAGTGGACTTGTCAATTGCTTGAAGGCTTGGAAGAATTGAGCTTTAAATTTTAAAGACACGGGAGAATTCTTGAGTGTGCAAGATCAATGTTTGGGAATTTGCGGAAGCTTTGACTGATTTGGAGAGGAAAACTTGTCTCAAATTGAAGAAATATTAAAGAAAAATAGGCTAAAAGCTGATTAGACTCGAACTGGGCCAATGGACTAGCTGTTGGGGCCCAAGACATGAAGGAACCCTAAAACCCGTCAAAGTCACGCGACCCGCGTAAGATTCCCCGCGGCCCGCGTGGATTCCTGACAAGGGCACATTCAGGATTTTATCTAGAGCTCTATATTGGGAAGGTTGGTGTGCCTTTTCAGCCTTATCTTGAAGGTCCGAGTTTGACTTGTTCTCTCTAACTTTGGAGTACTTGTGAAGGCCAAGAACACCTCAAGAACATCTTGATTTCACCTCTTAATTATTGTGAAATGTTTGGTACAATCTCATCTAACTTTCTTCCTTTGAGTTTAGCCATGCTTGGCTAAACAAATCTTGGTTGATTTCTTATTGAATCCTTTGAACTTTTGTTGAATGTTGAAGAATCCATGAACTTGTTCTTAAATCTCTATGGAAATGTTTTGTATCTTATCATGTTATAATTACTAGTATGATTTTATTCATGAGTTTAAATGTGTTTGTGGTGATTAGTTGGCTAATTTCTTGATTAAGTAAAGGATCCTCAAATTAGCAAGCAACAAGTGATTTTTATGTTGTTTTTGCTTCACACAATCATAAAATCATTTCCTCCAACATGGTAGTGAAAGCAATTGACTCCTCTTGGATTTGGTGACTATTTGGTTCTTAATGCTAGTTGACTTTCACTAATTACATGCTATTTGGAATTAGTAACTTTGACTAAGGAAATTGTTATGAGCTCCTCTAGCCATCTCAAAAGTTAAGAAAAGTCTAGGTAATCTCAAGCTCATTGGATTACTATAGCCAAATTAAGGATTTAAATCAAAGTATTGCACCATTGGATTCTAATGATATGTTCATCAAAAGTCAAAGTGAGGAAACTTTAAGTCAACCATCTCTCCCTTATTGATTTTACATCAAATCCTTATTTTTGTTGAAATTATCTATTTAATTCATAGTTAATTCTAGTTTGTTTCAAGTATTTCAATACAGCAAATCCCCCCATTTTGTTTTTATTGTTATTTTACAAGTATTTTTACAAAGAGATTTTTCAAAGAGTTATAAATTGAACCAATCTCCGTGGATTCGATCCTTTACCACTGTACACTATTTTAGTGTGTAATATTTAGGGTTATTATTTGTATTGGCCTCTACAACCACCAAATTTTTGGCGCCGTTGCTGGGGATTGGTTTATATTTAATCGGTTTGTTTCTCTATGCGTAGATCTCATTGTACAGGTACTCTAGTTTAAAACCAAAAAAATCGAAAAAAATATTATGGTTCAGAAATGAACATTCCTTGCATTGAAGATAAACTTTTTGAGCTAGCTTAGTTAGTTATGATGATTGAAACTGAACAAAGTGTGCAACCTACGCCTCTTCTTTGTGATTATTGTCCCCAAAATGGACATCATTCCGACATGTGTCCATATTTACAAGGAGAATAGGAAGAATTGCAAGATAAGGGAAGCTACTACTGGTCAAACCAATGGAGTTATGATCAACCTCAACATGATCAATGGTGGGACAACAACCAATCTTGGGGATACAACCAATACCAAAGCCCATACCAAGCTTGGAGTAACGACCACTACCAACCAACTCCACAATTCCAACATCAATATCCTCCACCTCCTGAACAACTTGAAACGCCAAGCATGTCCTTAGAGGAGATTGTGAAAAGCATTTCCATATCTACCCAAACATTCCAAGAAACAACCCAAGCTAGCCTCAAAAGCTTAGAGAAACAAATAACACAACTTGCTCAAACAATAAGTATAATGGAAGATCAAGACAAACTACCATCTGAAGAGAGCCCATGTACCATTCCTTTGAAAGATGAGAAAAGTTTTAATGGCCCAACAGTGTTATATGGAGAAGAGGAAGAAGGCGTAGAAATGGAAGAGGCTATCAAGGAGGAAGAAGAAATTGAGAACGATGTCAATGAAACTATAGAGGAAGTGTTGGGTGTTAACAAAAGAGAGGTTGAGCCACCCACTACCATTGAGAAACTAATTCCAGTGGTAGACCAACCACAAGAGCCGAAAATTATAAATTTGTCGGACCCTTTAAATGATATGTATCTCGAGAAGGAAGACACCCAACCGATCACCAACTCGACAACCATGTCAAATACGGAAGATTTTGTCACCTTACTAAACAAGTACAAGAAAGAATATTGTTGGATGATTGCTATTATCAAAGGTCTAAGTCCGGTATTGTGACAACCCGATATTTCAACTCTTTGTAATGGCCTAATAGGTCAAGTATTGTAAGCATTTTTGAGTTAATCAAAATAAACGTTGATAATAAAATCTCCAAAAAGTTTCTATTTAACTACCTAGTATGTTTTGCATCACTAAACCAGGATCGTACGTTAAAAGAATGCCCAAACCTGGCTTCGTATACTGAAGTTAAGATTTTTCCAAATTCGGCTTAGGAACAGTCAACTGAAAACTCGAATCAGAGATCGAGCGACTTTTGGCCGGAATGACCTAAACGAGAATCGAAGGTCTCGACAATGGTTGTTCAGCGGTAAAAAGTCTGGCAAAAACCGACGTCAGATAAAGAAGTTATAAAATTTTAAATAAATTCCTTAATCACGTCATTTTAATAAATAAATAATAAAAATAATTTCGGAATTTGCCAACGGAATCTAAATGAAAGTTGTAGATCGTAGTCTCACCTTCGCGGGGATATAAAGAACGTCGAAAACGGAGTTCGTATGAAGGAGATATGAATTTTTGAAGTTTGATAAATAATTTATATATAATTTTTATTAAAAACTTGGTATTATCCGAAGGAGTCAGCACCTAGGGCCGAAGTACGCGCCGCGTACCCTCGTACGCCCCGCGTACTCAAGGCCAAGGCCTCGGATCGTCCACATCCCGGTCTATGCGAAGCTAGCCTGTCCCATCCGAGCTCCCGGACAGTCGAGGACTCGCTCATGCGTGACGCACGGGTAAGCGTTGCGTACGCCCGTACGCCCCGCGTACTGAGGCCTGTCAGCCCCTATAAAAGGGTTGCGAGCATTTCCGAAAAACTTGCTCATTTCTTCACATTTCCCTTGCATTTTGCCTCGTTTTCCGTGCCCGTTCAAACCCGAAGGCCTAGTCATTTTTACTCAAGTCTTGAGAGTCGATTTTACTCCCGAGATTTCCGAGAATCTCGAGAAAGATCCGCTTCCCGAGACGAAACTCTGTCCAGTTTTCCATCTCGCTATCTTCAAACTTCCAAGTGAGTTCATACCCCTTAAATCAACCTTTGAAATGATTTTAAATGTTTAAATACTTTATGGGGGGAATACAAGTTAAATACTTATAGTTATTGCTTCAATCACATGTGATTGCATTAATCGCATGTGATTAATAACTAGGAAACCAATGATTTTATCACTGTTCAAACTGTTTTACTTAAAAATGTTTTACAAACTCTTTTACTTATCAAATGCTTTTATTTAAACTTTGTTTTACTACTTATAAATTGCATGCCCATAGATGTATAGATGTATAAATAATGTTTAAAGGGCTTAGGAAAGCCACCTGTCCTATTTCCTTTTCCTCGATTTGGATGTGGTCTGGTGGAATTTCGGGTGACCATCCGAAGGTCGTTTCCATATTAATTATATATCAAATATACATATATAGACATAAAAGTACTTCCATATTCATACGTACTAGACACACCATTAGTAAGTTACCATCGGGGTAACACAGGATCATACTATTACAACTGCTAGATCAATGAGTCAGTGCATTCATGAGTCTATACTAGGAAGAGAACATATACAACTATACTATGAGAACATACACAATTATACTATGAGAACATATACAACTATACTAGAACGAGCAACATTTCATTACATATACAAGAATAAGATAACAATTGTGATCCACTGTATCGGAGCATGCCTTAAATGTCATGGCCCGAGTTGTAGCCAGAATTCTTTTGGAGGGAGAGCGTTGAGTTTGCGTATACATCTATACTGGATTGACTATCCTACACCTTGCTGCTAGCTACAGCCGGACCTACAGGTCTGCGGGTGCCAAACGTCATTCCGTTATTACGACCGTTCTTTATGTCGTTATCAGTCGATAGTATGGTGCAATTATCACATTATACCTTCATATAAATCCGGTTTAAGGTAGTTAGTACAACAGTAGTTCCTATAATACAAAACTACGGTACTACAATGATTTACCCATTACATTTTTTAGTGATAACCTTACTTAAACTTTAATGTACAAACTATATTTTGTTAACAGATAGTTACACTTGGGAAATTACACACTTTTACATCAAACGAGCCTACAAAACAGTTAATCCCTGGGTAGAAGGCTACTTTAATAGAAAATATAGGTTTTTCTGAGAGATTCAAACTTTTAGAAACACTTACATACATTTTACAATTTATACTTGCGACAGGTTCAAACGTTTTTAATAACAAACATCGACACTAAAACACTTATGAACTCACCAGCTTAATGCTGACAAACTCTTTCAAAATAACTTGTATTCTCAGGTCATCAGTAGACAGGTACCGATGCCAGCTTTTGAGAAGATGGAGCGCATTTAAGACTCATATTATTTTGATTCACATTATATTTTTGGTGTCTAAAACTGTACAGAACACACTTGTATTAAAATTATATATTTAATGCAATGAATGATGTTGTTTGCTTATTTACATTTACTATGTTGTGATACTTTACATGATGTCCTCCGCCCCAGAACGTTTCCGCCGTTCTTGGTTTTGGGGTGTGACAGATTGGTATCAGAGCATTGTTTATAGTGAATCAAGTATATCAACCCATAAAAGATATACTAAACTATAAACCCATTTGGGATTAAAACACTCTGACCAAGAGTCTATACTTTGAATTCTAAAATAGTTAATTAAGTATACTAGTCTACATTCATACTAAAACGAGTATCACAACGACAGGAACAAAAGTTTTACGATTGTTAAATATCACAGGTAAGCTAGGGGATGTATAGTCAATCCTGGGAATGGCATAGCCTGATCAACTATGCTGGTCCGAGGAGTGATTAGCATATGCCCTAGAATGGTTGTGATGTGTTAACAAGTCTAAAAACTTACCAACAATGCCACAAAAAGATCAGTAGAACTTAAACTTTAAATACTATAGGTGTATTTTGTACTACTAGTTACACGTATACTATATTCTTATACCTCTCTTCTCAGGTAGATCTAAATGGTTGGATTCCATCAAGGCGACCCGTACTTTCCTAATGAAGGCAATACCGGGTGGATCGATGAAGAGCCTGAAGTTGAGCATCCAATCCCTTTGGATGATCACCTCACGGAAGGCTTTTCTAATGGATCCGACTCCGAGCCTGAAGTCAACAACCTACCGCTTGTAGGTCAAGCCACGAACAACAACCCTCGGACAGCTTTTCCAGGTCCTACTCCCTTATGGGCAAACAACTTGAATCGTTGGAGTGATGAATAGGGTCAACCCTTACCATACTTTGGGGACTGAAGCTTTTACAAGGTCAGCGATGGTGGCTCTGCTGACCGAGCTCTGCCTGTCATTATCCGCAGAATAGCTTGTAATGTCGAGCAAGGTCGAGCAGCCATCGACCGGGTCATGGAGATTGATGCCAACTCAGGTGTCAACACAGTCCGCATCTGCCGTCTTGAAGAAGACATGGAACGGACCCGGAGAACCAATGAAACCCTACAGCAACATCTGGTTGCCTCTCAAGCAGAAGTCATGGAACTTCGAGCTCATCAAAGGGCTCATGAGCGACACCTTCAAGAGGTGGTCCGTCAAATGAGAGACCTCAGGGTTCTCCCGAGGAATACTCATCGCCGTTAGATGATGTCTAGTACATCATTATCTTTTGGGTTAAGGATTAGCCTTTAACATCTGTGCTCTAAGTAGCACTTATCTGTAAAATATTCCTAACTTTCAGTACTCTAATTAGGAATCTAAGAACTGCCAAGCTTTCCGTATGGTATGATGTAAGACCTACTGTTAGGTCAATTTTCCCTGAACTTATTACATCAGTAATACCAGTATTATTGAAATATATTTAATCTGTGGGAAAAATCTATACACTTGTGCTTTCCTACTAATATTTCTTATTGTGATTTTAAACACTCATTCAACTGTTGGGCTATGGTTAGTTAGTCCATGTGTCATTCTCACGTTGCTTACAAATTGATTCTTACCATTTTTCTTATCTTTATAAACTTATAGCTGAAAGATGCCTCCTCGCAAATCTCCCAGGAATAATCCTGCACCACCACCTCCTCCACCTCCGATCATCGATACTGTAGCCCTGAATGCTGTCGTAGCTGCAGCAGTGGCAACTGCCATGGCTCAGTATCACTCTTCTGATGCCAGCAGAGGTGGAACCCCTGTGGAATCAATCCCGGTTGAAACCCCTGTGCGCTCGAGAGAGTGCTCATACAAGGATTTCACAAATTGCAAACCGAAGCCTTTTTACGGCACCGGTGGAGTCATTGCCCTCTCACAATGGCTCGAGAAAACTGAATCAGTCTTCGAAATCTGTTCATGCCCTGCGGCGAGTAAAGTCAAGTACGCCGCATGCACCTTTGAAGGAAAGGCCCTGACATGGTAGAACGGCCATGTGAAGGCACTAACTCTCGTTGTAGCCAACGACATAGGTTGGGAAACAATGAAAGACCTCATGACTGAGGAATACTGCTCCAGGGGCGAGATCCAGAAACTGGAGCAGGAACTTTGGAACCTGACGATGAAGGGCACCAACGTAGTTGCTTATACTGCCCGATTCAGCGAGCTGGTGGCCCTCTGCCCCAATATGGTTCCCACCGAGGGGAAGAAAATCGAGAGGTACATGTCACACCCCAAAACCAAGAACGGCGGAAACGTTCTGGGCGGAGGACGTCATGTAAGTAGCACAACACAGTAAATGTAAATAAGCAAACAACATCATCCATTACATTAAATATATAATTTTAATACAAGTGTGTTCTGTACAGTATAGACACCAAAAATAACGTATATCAAAACTATAAGATGAGTCTTGAATGCGCTCCATCTTCTCAAAAGCTGGCCTCGGTACCTGTCTACTGATGACCTGAGAATACAAGTTATTTTGAAAGAGTTTATCAGCATTAAGCTGGTGAGTTCATAAGTATTTTAGTGTCGGTATTTGTCATCCAAAATGTTTGAACATGTATAAAGTATAAGTTTGTAAAATGTATGTAAAGGTTTGCAATTGTTTGTAAAAGTTTGAATCTCTCAGAAAAACCTATATTTTCTATTAAAGTAGCCTTCTACCAACGCTTAACTGTTTTGTATGCTCGTTTGATGTAAAAATGTGTAATTTCCCAAATGTAACTATCATTTAACGAAATATAGTTTGTACATAAACGTTTAAGTGACGTTATCACTAAAAATATGTAATGGGTAAATTATTGTAGTACTGTAGCCTTGTATTATAAGAACTACTGTTGTACTAACTACCTTAAACCGGATTTATATTAAGGCATTACGTGATAAATTGCACCATACTATCGACTAGTAACAACGACAAATGAATGGTCGTAATAACGGAATGACGTTTGGCACCCACAGACCTGCAGGTCCGGCTATATCTAGCAGCAAGGTGTAGGATTGTCAATCCAGTATAGATCTATACGTAAACTCACGCTCTCCCTTCAAGAGAATTCTGGCTACAACTCGAGCAATGACAGTTAAGTCATGCTCCGATTTAAATCACAATAATAAAGTATTCATGTATATGTACTGTTTCTCGTTCTAGTATAGTTGTATATGTATTGTTTCTAGCATCATTGTATATGTATTGTTTCTAGTATATGTATATGTATTGTTTCTAGCATCATTGTATATGTATTGTTTCTAGTATATGTATATGTATTGTTTCTAGCATCATTGTATACGTATTGTTTCTAGTATATGTATATGTATTGTTTCTAGCATCATTGTATATGTATTGTTTCTAGTATATGTATATGTATTGTGTTACCCCGATGGTAACTAACTATTGATATACTGATAAATATGAATATGGAAGTACTTTTATGTCTATACATGTATATATGATATATAACTAATATTGAAACGACCTTCGGATGGTCACCCGAAATCCCACCAGACCACATCTCAGTGCGCGAAAAGGAAATAGGGCGGATGGCCTTCCTAAGCCCTTTAAACATTACTTATATATATATATATATATATACACATATATGGGCATGCAATTTATAAGAAATAAAACAAAGTTTAATAAAAGCATTTGATAAGTAAAAAGAGTTTGTAAAACATTTGAAGTGAAACACTTTGATAAACAGTTGAACAGTGATGAAATCATTGGTTTTCTAGTTATTAATCACATGTGACTAATGCAATCACATGTGATTGATGTAATAACTATAAGTATTTGACTTGTATTCCCCCCCATAAAGTATTTAAAACATTTAAAAGTATTTCAAAGGTTGATTAAAGGGGTATAAACTCACTTGTGGTCAGTAGATTGAATTGATGTATCGGGTACCGTGCTAAGTGTCAAACGGAGACTTGTTCACACGTTCGAGCCTAGTTATCATATAATAAGCATATATATAACCAATTAGCCACATAATAACTTAACAAAGTAACTTAACACAAGGCAAAAGGGTTTGAAACATCAAATGGTCTTGCATCAGAGGTCACCACCCAACAAACCCCACCCTTTGGAGTTTACGGCCGTAAACTCATGGGTTTATGGCCGTGAAATCCTCATATGGTGGTTTTGGGTGTTTTAAAGTGTTATCTTGATCCAAGAACACTCCTAGCTTTGTTGGAATAATACATGAAGTAGTTTAAGGCCCTAGAATGCTCCATAGGGGAGTTTACGGCCTATAGTCCATATACCCTAGAGTTTACGGCCGTAAACTCCTATGGGTGATGGCTTTTAATTCATTTGAGGCCCTTGCATGTGTAGGATAGCTTCCATACTTTTATCTAAGGATAATGGGGACAAGTGCACACATTTAGGTCATCACTTGGAGTTTGCGGCCCAAGATATGTTCCTTGGCCGTAAACTCCTTTTAAGGAGTGATTATGAAGTCCTTTGATCCCCATTCAAGTCCCATGTGTTCAAGGTAAATTGTCGTAAGGCCTTAGGGGTGTTTGTGGTGCATTTCACCCTTAGAAAAGGGGTTTACGGCCCAAGATCTTTCCTTGGCCGTAAACTCCTATAATTCTATCATTTTGAAGTGTTTTGAAGTCCAAAATAAGAACAAGTATTAGTGGTTAAGGTCCTTAGGCTCAAGGAGGCAAGTTAGGGCATTTATGTCCCTTAGAAAAGGGTTTACGGCCCAAGCAAGTTCCTTGGCCGTAAACTCCAATAACTTGTGTTTCTTGGTTGCTTTTTAGTCTCAAATGTCCATACCTTAACCCCTAAACAAGTTGTCTAACACGGAATCGGGACTAGGATGCCTTTAGGCTCCGTTTTGGAGTTTACTCCCCAAGAACGTTCTTGGGCGGTAAACTCTCGGATCTTGTAGTTTAGACATATAAATGATGTTATAAAGCATATAACAAGTATTAAAACACGTTTAGGAAAGTAGACTCACAATCCGGGATGAAAACCCAAAGATCCGTTAGAGAGAATTGGCTTTTCTCTAGTTGGAATTGTAAATAATGAATTAATTAAATTCAGAAATCTATTTATAGTCCTGGAATATTTTGACAGAAAATATTTTTATTCCGGAAGTCGGACTATAACATTGTGAAACTTAAAATGTTCAAGTTTCACGATTACAGGAGCATCCATTCTCCGGATATGTCCAGAAACGTAAACCCTAATGTACACAAACTTGTTCGGACAAGTCTGAAATTTTACAGAAACTGGACTAGCTTCTATTGAATAGATAATGTTCGTACAAATGGAAATTTCGGGTTGTCACATCATCCCCCCGTTAGAAGGAATTTCATCCCGAAATTAGAATTTAAGCAAATAAGAAGTTACAAATAACTAAGCGAAAAGATGAGGATATTTCAGTTTTATCTGATCCTCACGTTCCCAAGTGAATTATGGTCCTCGCTTGGCATTCCAGCGAACCTTCACGATAGGGATACGGCTTTGCTTCGTCTGCTTGACCTCACGGTCCATGATCTCTACAGGTTCTTCCACGAAGTTGAGGCTCTCGTTGATCTCGATCTCGTCGAGTGGGATTACGAGAGTCTCGTCGGACAGACACTTTTTCAAGTTAGATACGTGGAATGTAGAATGTACGTTACGAAGTGTGTCGGGTAGATCAAGTTTGTAAGCTACGGGGCCGACTCTTGCGAGAATCTCGAAAGGCCCTATGTACCTAGGATTAAGCTTTCCACGCTTACCGAAGCGTATCAAGCCCTTCCAGGGTGAGACTTTGAGAAGGACTCGGTCTCCCACCTGAAATTCCAAAGGTTTTCTGCGTTTATCAGCGTAGCTCTTTTGTCGGTCTCTAGAGGCTTTCAATCGTTCACGAATCTGAACGATCTTCTCTGTCGTTTCCTGAATGATTTCCGGACCAGTGAGAGTACTATCGGAGGCTTGCCCCCTAGCTAATTGGGTATCACCCACCTCAGCCCAGCACAGAGGGGATCTGCACTTTCGGCCGTAGAGAGCTTCGAATGGTGCTGCTTTTATGCTCGTGTGATAACTGTTGTTGTAGGAAAATTCGACGAGGGGTAAATGAGTATCCCACGCTTTTCCAAAGTCAATTACACAAGCACGCAACATATCTTCTAAAGTCTGGATTGTACTCTCACTCTGTCCGTCAGTCTGTGGATGGTAGGTTGTGCTCATGTCCAGCCTTGTTCCTAGGTAATGTTGCAGTGATTGCCAAAATCTTGAGGTGAACCTACTATCTCTATCGGAGATAATGGATATAGGCACACCATGTAGTCGTACGTTTTCCCTAATGTATGTTCTCGTAAGTTTCTCCATCTTGTCGTTTTCTTTGATAGGAAGGAAGTGTGCAGACTTGGTCAATCTATCAACGATGACCCATATGGTATCAAGTCCACCCGTTGTCTTGGGCAACTTGGTTATGAAATCCATAGTGATCCGCTCCCACTTCCATTCTGGAATCTCTGGTTGTTGTAGTAAACCAGAGGGCTTCTGGTACTCGACCTTTACCTTTGCGCAAGTAAGGCATTTACTTACGAAGGTAGCAATCTCTGCTTTCATATTAGGCCACCAGTATAGCTTTTTAAGATCCAGATACATCTTATCTGAACCTAGGTGGACGGAATACTGAGTGTTGTGCGCCTCGGTCATGACTAAGTCTCGGAAACCACCGTGTTTCGGTGTCCAGATCCGATCCATGAAGTATAAGGCTCCGTCACCCTTGTTTTCTAAATTCTTGTCCATTCCTCTAAGGGATTCACTCGTCACATTTTCAGGTTTCATGGCTTCAAGTTGGGCCGCCTGAATTTGATTAGCCAAGTGTGAATGGATGGTTATTGACAATGATTTGACTTTGCGACCAGAATATTCTTTCCGACTCAGGGCGTCTGCTACTACGTTGGCTTTACCCAGATGATAACGAATATCGCATTCGTAATCACTGAGTAGCTCGACCCACCGTCGTTGTCTCATGTTGAGCTCCTTCTGATCGAATATGTGTTGTAAACTCTTGTGGTCGGTAAATATAGTGCTCTTCGTTCCATACAAGTAATGTCTCCAGATCTTCAGAGCAAACACCACTGCTCCCAGTTCAAGATCGTGTGTCGTATAGTTAACTTCGTGTGTCTTCAACTGTCAGGAGGCGTAGGCGATGACCTTACCTCGTTGCATCAGAACACACCCGAGCCCTTGGTTCGATGCATCGCAATAGACTACGAAGTCTTCTATCCCTTCGGGGAGAGATAGTATTGGCGCGGTGCACAAGGCTCGTTTGAGCGTTTGGAACGCTCTCTCTTGTTTCTCTTCCCAGTCAAAGGCCACGCCTTTCTGGGTCAGGGTTGTAAGAGGTTTCGCTATTCGGGAGAAGTTCTGAATGAATCGGCGGTTGTAACCAGCAAGGCCTAGAAATTGACGAATTTCTGTCGGCGTCTTGGGTGCTTACCAGTTCTCAATGGCTTTAATTTTGGATGGGTCCACCTGGATTCCCTCTTCGCTTACCACGTGTCCTAAGAATTCGACTCTTCGGATCCAAAATTCACATTTTGAGAACTTCGCATAAAGTTTCTCCATTCGTAAAGTTCCTAAAACTAGTCGTAGGTGATCGTCATGCTCTTCCTTACTTCAGGAGTAGATCAGGATGTCGTCAATGAAAACGATGACGAACTGATCCAAGTAAGGTCGACATACTCTGTTCATCAGGTCCATGAAAACTGCTGGCGCATTGGTCAATCCGAATGGCATCACCACGAACTCGTAGTGTCCGTAACGAGTTCGGAAGGCTGTCTTGGGAACATCCTCCTCTAGCACTCGTAACTGGTGATATCCGGATCTTAGATCAATTTTGGAAAAATAGTTCTCCCCTTGCAGTTGGTCAAATAGATCGTCTATGCGAGGCAGAGGGTAACGATTTTTGACCGTCAGTTTGTTGAGTTCTCTGTAGTCAATACACATACGAAACGATCCGTCTTTCTTCTTAACGAACAAGACCGGTGCTCCCCAAGGTGAGAAGCTTGGTCTTATGAATCCCTTGCTGAGTAGTTCGTTAAGTTGACCAGATAATTCCTGCATCTCCGCTGGTGCTAATCGGTAGGGCGACTTGGCTACTGGGGTAGCTCCTGGGACTAAGTCGATTCTGAACTCGACCTATCGTTGCGGAGGTAATCCAGGTAGTTCTTCTGGGAAAATGTCGGGAAAGTCGCTCACTACTGGAATGTTCTTGAGTTCTTTCGTTTCGAGGTTCGTGTCGACGACGTGAGCAAGGAATGCGTGGTATTCTATTCGCAGATATTTCTGTGCTTGAATACTTGATATAATGTGAAGACTCGCACCAGGTTTGTCGCCGTAGACTATAAGAGTTTCGTTAGACGGAAGGTTTAGTCGGACTGCTTTCTCGAAGCACATGATGTCGGCGCGATGAAGACTCAACCAATCTATGCCGATGATGATGTCGAAACTTTTTATTGAGACCGGCATGAGGTCGATGGGGAATGAATGGTTATCTAGGGTTAGCATACATCCTAAGTATATGCTACTGGTGTTTTCTGTTTTGCCGTTACCCATTTCTACTGTGAATTGTTCTTTAAGTGCGTGTGGTTGTGGTTTAAGCATGCGAGCAAATTTGTGGTTTACGAAGCTTCGCTCCGCTCCACTATCGAACAGAATGCATGCATAGGAGTTATCGAGGAGGAACGTACCAGTCACCACTGTCGGGTCAGCGACTGCTTCCCCGTGGCCTATAGCTAGTACCCTCCCTGCTCCTCCAGCATTTCTCGCTTTGGGGCAGTCCCTCTTATAGTGGCCTGTTTCGCCACATCCATAGCAAGTTGGGCTCGCGCCAGAGCCAGGGACTTGCGTGATCGGTTGCACCGGGAATTTACAGAAACGGACGGTGTGTCCTTTCCTGTTGCAGTTAGAGCGTTGCATTTCACGGCAGGGGCCGTTGTGGTGGAAGTTGCATTTGTTGCACTTCGGCAAACTTCCAGCATACTGCTTCGTCGGAGCAGTAGCAGCAGGGTTTACTGCGGCATGTACTGCCACAATTTGCTGTTTCATGGCAGCCCGCTGCCTCTTCTTGTCATCCCAGAACTTCCGCTTGGTGTCAGTGGGTCTGGATGGTTCTGAGATGGCTAGGGTTGTTGTGGTTGCAGGGGTTTTGACACTATGGTCAATGAGTCGTTGTGCCAATCGCTTGGCACTGTCGAAGGTAGCGGGGTTTGATGATAGGCCATTCCCCTGATACGGAGGAACTAGCCCCCATATGTACCTTTCAATCTTCTTCCCTTCAGTGGGAACCATATTAGGGCAGAGGGCCACCAGTTCGCTAAATCTGGCGGTGTAAGCAATGATGTTGGTGCCCTTCATGGTCAGGCTCCAAAGCCCCTGTTCCAGTTTCTGGATCTCGCCCCTCGGGCAGTATTCCTCAATCATGAGGTCTTTCATCGTATCCAGCCTATGTCGTTGGCCACGACGAGAGTTAGAGATTTAACGTGGCTGTTCCACCACGTCAGTGCCTTCCCTTCGAATGTGCATGCGGCATATTTGACTTTGCTCGCAGCAGGGCAAGAACAAATTTCGAAGACTGATTCAGTCTTCTCGAACCATTGTGAGAGAGCAATGACTCCGCCAGTCCCATTGAAGGGTTTCGGCTTACAGTTGGTGAAATCCTTGTAAGAGCACTCTCTCGAGCGCACAGGAGTTTCAACTGGAATGGAGTTAACCGGGGTCCACCTCTGTTGGCATCAATAGAGTGATACTGTGCCATGGCAGTTGCCACTGCTGCAGCTACGACAGCATTTAGGGCTGTTGTATCAATGACTGGAGGAGGTGGAGGTGTAGGGTTATTCCGGGTAGACTTGCGAGGAGGCATCTTTCAACTATAAGTTTATAAAGATGAGAAAAGTGGTAAGAATCAATTTGTAAGTAATGTGCGAATGACACATGGACTAACTAACCATAGCCCAACAATTGAATGAGTGTTTGTGTTCATAACCAGAAAGATGTGTAGGAAAACCCAAATGTAAAGATTCTTCCCACAGTGTAAGTAGTTGTCAATAATACTGGTATTACTGATGTAATGAGTTCAATGAAATTTGACCTAACAGTAGGTCTTACATCATACCATACAGAAAGTTTGACAGTTCTTAGATTCCTAATTAGAGTACTGAAAGTTAGGAATATTTTACAGATAAGTGCTACTTAGAGCACAGATGTTAAAGGCTAATCCTTAACCCAAAAGATAATGATCTACTAGATATCATCTAACGGCGATGAGTATTCCTCGGGAGAACCCTGAGGTCTCTCATTTGACGTACCACCTCTTGAAGGTGTTGTTCATGAGCCCTTTGACGAGCTCGAAGTTCCATGACTTCTGCTTGAGAGGCAACCAGACGTTGCTGTAGGGTTTCATTTGTTCTCCGGGTCCGTTCCATATCTTCTTCGAGACGGCGAATGCGGACTGTGTTGACACCGGAGTTGGCATCAATGTCCACGACCCGGTCGATGGCTGCTCGACCTTGCTCAACATTACGAGCTATTCTACGGATAAGGACAGGTAGAGCTCGATCAGCAGAGCCGCCATCGCTGACGTTGTAAAAGGTTCGGTCCCCAAGGTATGGTAAGGGTTGACCCTGTTCGTCACTCCAGCGATTCAAGTTATCTACCCACAAGGGAGTGGGACCTAGAAAAGCTGGTCGAGGGTTGTTGTTCGGGGCTTGACCTACTGGAGGTAGGTTGTTGACTTCAGGCTCAGAGTCTGATCTATCTGAGAAGCCTTCAGCTTGATGATCATCCAACGGGATTGGGTGTTCATCGTCAGACTTTGCTTCAAGCCATCCTGCGTTGCCTTCATTTGGAAAGTACGGGTCGCCATGATGGAATCCAGCCATTTAGATCTACGCGAGAAGAGAGGTATAAAGATATAGTATACAAGTAGTTGGTAGTACAAAATACACCTATAGTATTTTAAGTTTAGGTTCTATTGAATCTTCTTGTGGTATTGTTGGTAAGTTTTTAGACTTGTTAACACATCACAACCATTCTAGGGCATATGCTAATCACTCCTCGGACCAGCATAGTTGATCAGGCTATGCCATTCCCAGGACTGACCATATATCCCCGAGCTTACCTATGATATTTAACAATCGTAATACTTTTGTTCTTGTCATTGTGACACTGGTTTTAGTATAAATGTAGACTAGTATACTTAATTAAATATTTTAGTATTTTAAGTATAGACTCTTGGTCAGAGTGTTCTAATCCCAAATGGGTTTATAGTTTAGTATATCTTTTATGGGTTGATACACTTGATTCACTATAAACAATGCTCTGATACCAATCTGTCACACCCCAAAACCAAGAACGGCGGAAACGTTCTGGGGCGGAGGACGTCATGTAAGTATCACAACACAGTAAATGTAAATAAGCAAACAACATCATCCATTGCATTAAATATATAATTTTAATAAAAGTGTGTTATGTACAGTATAGACACCAAAAATAACGTATATCAAAATAATAAGATGAGTCTTGAATGCGCTCCATCTTCTCAAAAGCTGGCCTCGGTACCTGTCTACTGATGACCTGAGAATACAAGTTATTTTGAAAGAGTTTATCAGCATTAAGCTGGTGAGTTCATAAGTATTTTAGTGTCGGTATTTGTCATCCAAAATGTTTGAACATGTATAAAGTATAAGTTTGTAAAATGTATGTAAAGGTTTGCAATTGTTTGTAAAAGTTTGAATCTCTCAGAAAAACCTATATTTTCTATTAAAGTAGCCTTCTACCAACGCTTAACTGTTTTGTACCCTCGTTTGATGTAAAAATGTGTAATTTCCCAAATGTAACTATCATTTAACAAAATATAGTTTGTACATAAACGTTTAAGTGAGGTTATCACTAAAAATATGTAATGGGTAAATTATTGTAGTACTGTAGCCTTGTATTATAAGAACTACTGTTGTACTAACTACCTTAAACCGGATTTATATTAAGGCATTACGTGATAAATTGCACCATACTATCGACTAGTAACAACGACAAATGAATGGTCGCAATAACGGAATGACGTTTGGCACCCGCAGACCTGCAGGTCCGGCTGTAGCTAGCAGCAAGGTGTAGGATTGTCAATCCAGTATAGATCTATACGCAAACTCACGCTCTCCCTTCAAGAGAATTCTGGCTACAACTCGACCAATGACAGTTAAGTCATGCTCCGATTTAAATCACAATAATAAAGTATTCATGTATATGTACTGTTTCTCGTTCTAGTATAGTTGTATATGTATTGTTTCTAGCATCATTTTATATGTATTGTTTCTAGTATATGTGTATGTATTGTTTCTAGCATCATTGTATATGTATTGTTTCTAGTATATGTATATGTATTGTTTTTAGCATCATTGTATATGCATTGTTTCTAGTATATGAATATGTATTGTTTCTAGCATCATTGTATATATGTATTGTTTCTAGTATATGTATATGTATTGTGTTACCTCGATGGTAACTAACTATTGATGTACTGATAAATATGAATATCGAAGTACTTTTATGTCTATACATGTATATATGATATATAACTAATATTGAAACGACCTTCGGATGGTCACCCGAAATCCCACCAGACCACATCTCAGTGCGCGAAAAGGAAATAGGGCGGATGGCCTTCCTAAGCCCTTTAAACGTGACTTATATATATATATATATATATATATATATATATATATATATATATATATATATATATATATATATATATAAATATATATATATACACATATATGGGCATGCAATTTATAAGAAATAAAACAAAGTTTAATAAAAGCATTTGATAAGTAAAAAGAGTTTGTAAAACATTTGAAGTGAAACAATTTGATAAACAGTTGAACAGTGATAAAATCATTGGTTTTCTAGTTATTAATCACATGTGATTAATGCAATCACATGTGATTGATGTAATAACTATAAGTATTTGACTTGTATTCCCCCCCCCCATAAAGTATTTAAAACATTTAAAAGTATTTCAAAGGTTGATTAAAGGGGTATAAACTCACTTGTGGTGAGTAGATTGAATTGATGTATCGGGTACCGTGCTAAGTGTCAAACGGAGACTTGTTCACACGTTCGAGCCTAGTTATCATATAATAAGCATATATATAACCAATTAGCCACATAATAACTTAAAAAAGTAAGTTAACACAATTAGGAACATGTATACACTTTGTATAAGTGTTATAGGTCCTAATGGTTGCATCTAAGTTGATACGGGACAAGGAAAAAGGGTTTGAAACATCAAATGGCCTTGTATAAGAGTTCACCACCCAACAAACCCCACCCTTTGGAGTTTACGGCCGTAAACTCATGGGTTTATGGCCGTGAAGTCCTCATATGGTGGTTTTGGGTGTTTTAAAGTGTTATCTTGATCCAAGAACACTCCTAGCTTTGTTGGAATAATACATGAAGTAGTTTAAGGCCCTAAAATGCTCCATAGGGGAGTTTACGGCCTATAGTCCATATACCGTAGAGTTTACGGCCCTAAACTCCTATGGGTGATGACTTTTAATTCATTTGAGGCCCTTGCATGTGTAGGATAGCTTCCATACTTTTATCTAAGGCTAATGGGGACAAGATACACACATTTAGGTCATCACTTGGAGTTTACGGCCCAAGATATGTTCCTTGGCCGTAAACTCCTTTTAGGGAGTGATTATGAAGTCCTTTGATCCCCATTCAAGTCCCATGTGTTCAAGGTAAATTGTCTTAAGGCCTTAGGGGTGTTTGTGGTGCATTTCACCCTTAGAAAAGGGGTTTACGGCCCAAGATCTTCCCTTGGCCGTAAACTCCTATAATTCTATCATTTTGAAGTGTTTTGAAGTCCAAAATAAGCACAAGTATTAGTGGTTAAGGTCCTTAGGCTCAAGGAGGCAAGTTAGGGCATTTGTGTCCCTTAAAAAAGGGTTTACGGCCCAAGCAAGTTCCTTGGCCGTAAACTCCAATAACTTGTGTTTCTTGGTTGCTTTTTAGTCTCAAATGTCCATACCTTAACCCCTAAACAAGTTGTCTAACACGGAATCGGGACTAGGAATCCTTTAGGCTCCGTTTTGGAGTTTACTCCCCAAGAACGTTCTTGGGCGGTAAACTCTCGGATCTTGTAGTTTAGACATATAAATGATGTTATAAAGCATATAACAAGTATTAAAACACGTTTAGGAAAGTAGACTCACAATCCGGGATGAAAACCGAAAGATCCGTCAGAGAGAATTGGCTTTTCTCTAGTTGGAATTGTAAATAATGAATTAATTAAATTCAGAAATCTATTTATAGTCCTGGAATATTTTGACAGAAAATATTTTTATTCCGGAAGTCGGACTATAACATTGTGAAACTTAAAATGTTCAAGTTTCACGATTACAGGAGCATCCATTCTCCGGATATGTCCAGAAACGTAAACCCTAATGTACACAAACTTGTTCGGACAAGTCTGAAATTTTACAGAAACTGGACTAGCTTCTATTGAATAGATAATGTTCGTACAAATGGAAATTTCGGGTTGTCACAGTACATATGGGGGCTAGTGCCTCCGTTTCAGTGGAATGTTCTTGCATCAAACCCCGATACCTTCGACAGTGCCAAACGATTGGCACAACGACTCATTGACCATGGAGTGAAAACCCCTGCATCCACAACCATCCTAGCCATCCCGGAACCCTCCAAACCCACTGATACTAAGCGGAAATTCTGGGATGAAAAGAAGAAGCAACAGGCTGCCAAAAAGCAGCAAATTGTGGCAATACATGCCGCAATAACCCCTGCTGTTGCTACTACTGCTCCGGTGGGTGGGTATGCTGGAAGTTCACCCAAGTGCAACACATGCAACTACCACCACAACGGCCCCTGCCGTGAAATGCAGTGCTCTAACTGCAACAGGAAAGGACACATCGTCCATTTCTGTAAGTTCCCGACACGACCTATCAACCAAGTCCCTGGCTCTGGCACGAGCCTGACCTGCTATGAATGTGGCGAAGCAGGCCACTATAAGAGGGACTGCCCCAACGCAAAGAATGCTGGTGGAGCAGGAAGGGTACTAGCTATAGGCCACGGGGAAGCAGTTGCTGACCCGACAGTGGTGACCGGTACGTTCCTGCTCGATAACTCCTATGCATGCATTCTATTCGATAGTGGAGTGGAGCGAAGCTTCATAAACCATAAATTTGCTCGCATGCTTAATCAACCACCGCACGCACTCAAAGAACTATTCACAGTAGAAATGGCTAATGGAAAAACTGAAAGTACGAGTAGCATATACTTAGGTTGTACCCTAACTCTAGATAACCATTCATTCCCAATCGACCTCATGCCAGTCTCAATAAAAAGTTTCGACGTTATCATTGGCATGGATTGGTTAAGCCTTCATCGCGCTGACATCATGTGCTACGAGAAAGCAGTCCCTCTAAACCTTCCGCCTAACGAAACGCTTATAGTCTACGGCGACAAACTCGGTGCAAGTCTTCGCATCATATCAAGTATTCAAGCACAGAAGTATCTGCGTAAGGAATACCATGCATTCCTTGCTCACGTCGTCGACACGAGCCTCGAAACGAAAGAACTAAAGAACATCCTTGTAGTGAGCGACTTCCCCGACATTTTCCCAGAAGAACTACCCGGGTTACCTCCGCAATGACAGGTCGAGTTCAGAATCAACTTAGTCCCAGGAGCTACTCCAGTAGCCAAGTCGCCCTACCGCTTAGCACCAGCTGAGATGCAGGAACTCTCTGGTCAACTTAACGAACTGCTCAGCAAGGGCTTTATAAGACCGAGTTTCTCACCTTGGGGAGCACCAGTCTTGTTCGTTAAGAAGAAAGACGGATCATTCTGTATGTGTATTGACTACAGAGAACTCAACAAACTGACGGTCAAGAATCGTTACCCTCTGCCTCGCATAGATGATCTATTCGACCAACTGCAAGGGGAAAACTATTTTTCTAAGATTGATCTGAAATCCAGAAATCACCAGATACGAGTGCTAGAGGAGGATGTGCCGAAGACAGCCTTCCGAACTCGTTACGGACATTATGAGTTCGTGGTGATGCCATTCGGATTGACCAATGCGCCCACAGTCTTCATGGATCTAATGAATAGAGTATGCCGACCTTACTTGGATCAGTTCGTCATCGTTTTCATTGACGACATCCTGATCTACTCCCGAAGTAAGAAAGAGCATGGCGATCACCTACGACAAGTTCTAGAGACATTACGAAAAGAGAAGCTTTATGCGAAGTTCTCGAAATGTGAATTTTGGATCCGGAGAGTCGAATTCTTAGGACACGTGGTAAGCGAAGAGGGAATCCATGTGGACCCATCCAAAATTAAAGCCATTGAGAATTGGTTAGCACCTAAGACGCCTACATAAATTCGTCAATTTCTAGGTCTCGCTGGCTACTACCGCAGATTCATTCAGAACTTCTCTCGAATAGCGAAACCTCTTATAACCCTAACCCAGAAAGGCGTGGCCTTTGACTGGGAAGAGAAACAAGAAAGAGCGTTCCAAACGCTCAAACGAGCCTTGTGCACCGCACCAATACTATCCCTTCCCGAAGGAATAGAAGACTTCGTAGTCTATTGCGATGCATCGAATCAAGGGCTCGGATGTGTCCTGATGCAGCGAGGTAAGGTCATTGCCTACGCCTCGAGACAGTTGAAGACACACGAGGTTAACTACACGACCCACGATCTTGAACTAGGAGCAGTGGTGTTTGCTCTGAAGATCTGGAGACATTACTTGTATGGAACGAAGAGCACTATCTTTACCGACCACAAGAGTTTACAACACATTTTCGATCAAAAGGAGCTCAACATGAGACAACGACGGTGGGTCGAGCTACTCAGTGATTACGAATGCGATATTCGTTATCATCCGGGTAAAGCCAACGTAGTAGCAGACGCCCTAAGTCGGAAGGAATATTTTGGTCGCAAAATCAAGTCATTTTCAATAACCATCCATTCACACTTGTCTAAGCAAATTCAGGAGGCTCAACTTGAAGCCATGAAACCTAAAAATGTGACGAATGAATCCCTTAGTGGAATGGACAAGAATTTGGAAGCCAAGGGTGACGGAGCCTTATATTTCATGAACCAGATCTGGACACCAAAACACGGTGGTTTCCGAGACTTGGTCATGACCGAGGCGCACAACACTCGATATTCCATCCACCCAGGTTCAGATAATATGTATCTGGATCTTAAAAAGCTATACTGGTGGCCTAATATGAAAGCAGAGATTGCTACCTTCATGAGTAAATGCCTTTCTTGCACAAAGGTTAAGGTCGAGTACTAGAAGCCCTCTGGTTTATTGCAACAACCAGAGATCCCGGAATGGAAGTGGGAGCGGATCACTATGGATTTCATAACCAAGTTGCCCAAGACAACGGGTGGACTTGACACCATATGGGTCATCGTTGATAGATTGACCAAGTCTGCACACTTCCTGCCTATCAAAGAAACCAACAAGATGGAGAAACATACGAGAACATACATTAGGGAAATCGTACGGCTACATGGTGTGCCTATGTCCATTATCTCCGATAGAGATAGTAGGTTTACCTCAAGATTTTGGCAATCACTACAACATTCCCTAGGAACAAGGCTGGACATGAGCACAACCTACCATCCTCAGATCGACGGACAGAGTGAGAGGACCATCCAAACTCTGGAAGATATGTTGCGAGCCTGCGTGATTGACTTTGGGAAGGAATGGGATACTCATTTACCCCTTGTCGAGTTTTCCTATAATAACAGTTATCACACGAACATCAAGGCTGCTCCATTTGAAGCTCTCTACGGCCGGAAATGCAGATCCCCTCTGTGCTGGGCTGAGGTGGGTGATACCCCATTAGCCAGTGGGCAAGCTTCCGACAGTACTATCACCGTTCCGGAGATCATTCGGGAAACGACAGAGAAAATCGTTCAGATCTGTGAACGATTGAAAGCCTCTAGAGATCGACAGAAGAGCTACGCTGATAAACGAAGGAAACCTTTGGAATTTCAGGTGGGAGACCGAGTCCTTCTCAAAGTCTCACCCTGGAAGGGCTTGATACGCTTCGGCAAGCGTGGGAATCTTAATCCGAGGTACATAGGGCCTTTCGAGATTCTTGTAAGAGTCGGCCCCGTAGCTTACAAACTCGACCTACCAGGCGCACTTCGTAACGTACATTCAACATTCCACGTATCTAACTTGAAAAAGTGTCTATCCGACGAGACTCTTGTAATCCCACTCGTCGAGATCGGGATCAACGAGAGCCTCAACTTTGTGGAGGAACTAGTAGAAATCATGGACCGAGAGGTCAACCAAACAAAACAAAGTCGCATACCCATCGTGAAGGTTCGCTGGAACGCCAAACGGGGACCTGAATTCACATGGGAACGCGAAGATCAGATGAAACAAAAATACCCTCATCCCTTTCATGTTCACTAGTGTCTTTACTACTTTGAATTTCGGGACTAAATTCCCTCTAACGGGGGGATGATGTGACAACCCGATATTTCAACTCTTTGTAATGGCCTAATAGGTCAAGTATTGTAAACATTTTTGAGTTAATCAAAATAAACATTGATAATAAAATGTCCAAAAAGTTTCTATTTAACTACTTACTATGTTTTGCATCATTAAACCAGGATCGTACGTAAAAAGAATGCCCAAACCCGGCTTCGTATACTGAAGTTAAGATTTTTCCAAATTCGGCTTAGGAACAGTCAACTGAAAACTCGAATCAGAGATCGAGCGACTTTTGGCCGGAATGACCTAAACGAGAATCGAAGGTCTCGACAATGGTTGTTCAGCAGTAAAAAATCTGGCAAAAACCGACGTCAGATAAAGAAGTTATAAACTTTTAAAGAAATTCCTTAATCACGTCATTTTAATAAATAAATAATAAAAATAATTTCGGAATTTGCCAACGGAATCTAAATGAAAGTTGTAGATCGTAGTCTCACCTTCGCGGGGATATAAATAACGTCGATAACGGAGTTCGTATGAAGGAGATATGAATTTTTGAAGTTTGATAAATAATTTATATATAATTTTTATTAAAAACTTGGTATTATCCGAAGGAGTCAGCACCTAGGGCCGAAGTACGCGCCGCGTACCCTCGTACGCCCCGCATACTCAAGGCCAAGGCCTCGGATCGTCCACGTCCCGGTCTATGCGAAGCTAGCCTGTCCCATCCGAGCTCCCGGGCAGTCGAGGACTCGCTCATGCGTGACGCACGGGTACGCGCTGCGTACGTACGTACGCCCCACGTACCGAGGCCTCTCAGCCCCTATAAAAGGGGTGCGAGGGTTTCCAAAACACTTGCTCATTTCTTCACATTTCCTTTGTGTTTTGCCTCATTCTCCGTGCCCGTTCAAGCCCGAAGCCCTGGTCATTTTTACTCAAGTCCTGAGAGTCGATTTTACTCCCGAGATTTCCGAGAATCCCGAGAAAGATCCGCTTCCCGAGACGAAACTCTGCCCGGTTTTCCATCTCGCTATCTTCAAACTTCCAAGTGAGTTCAGACCCCTTAAATCAACCTTTGAAATGATTTTAAATGTTTAAATACTTTATGGGGGGAATACAAGTTAAATACTTATAGTTATTGCTTCAATCACACGTGATTGCATTAATCACATGTGATCAATAACTAGGAAACCAATGATTTTATCATTGTTCAAACTGTCTTACTTAAAATGTTTTACAAACTCTTTTACTTATCAAATGCTTTTATTTAAACTTTGTTTTACTACTTATAAATTGCATGCCCATATACGTATATATGTATAAATAATGTTTAAAGGGCTTAAGAAAGCCACCTGTCCTATTTCCTTTTCCTCGATTTGGATGTGGTCTGGTGGAATTTTGGGTGACCATCCGAAGGTCGTTTCCATATTAATTATATATCAAATATACATATATAGACATAAAAGTACTTCCATATTCATACATACTAGACACACCATAAGTAAGTTACCAACGGGGTAACACAGGATCATACTATTACAACTGCTAGATCAATGAGTCAGTGCATTCATGAGTCTATACTAGGAAGAGAACATATACAACTATACTATGAGAACATACACAACTATACTATGAGAACATATACAACTATACTAGAACGAGCAACATTTCATTACATATACAAGAATAAGATAACAATTGTGATCCACTGTATCGGAGCATGCCTTAAATGTCATGGCCCGAGTTGTAGCCAGAATTCTCTTGGAGGGAGAGCGTTGAGTTTGCGTATACATCTATACTGGATTGACTATCCTACACCTTGCTGCTAGCTACAGCCGGACCTGCAGGTCTGCGGGTGCCAAACGTCATTCCGTTATTACGACCGTTCTTTATGTCGTTATCAGTTGATAGTATGGTGCAATTATCACATTATACCTTAATATAAATCCGGTTTAAGGTAGTTAGTACAGCAGTAGTTCCTATAATACAAAACTACAGTACTACAATGATTTACCCATTACATTTTTTAGTGATAACCTCACTTAAACTTTAATGTACAAACTATATTTTGTTAAAAGATAGTTACACTTGGGAAATTACACACTTTTACATCAAACGAGCATACAAAACAGTTAAGCCCTGGGTAGAAGGCTACTTTAATAGAAAATATAGGTTTTTCTGAGAGATTCAAACTTTTACAAACACTTACATACATTTTACAACTTGTACTTGCGACAGGTTCAAACGTTTTTAATAACAAACACCGACACTAAAACACTTATGAACTCACCAGCTTAATGCTGATAAACTCTTTCAAAATAACTTGTATTCTCAGGTCATCAGTAGACAGGTACCGATGCCAACTTTTGAGAAGATGGAGCGCATTTAAGACTCCTCATATTATTTTGATTCACATTATATTTTTGGTGTCTAAAACTGTACAGAACACGCTTGTATTAAAATTATGTATTTAATACAATGGATGATGTTGTTTTCTTATTTACATTTACTATGTTGTGATACTTTACATGACGTCCTCCGCCCCAGAACGTTTCCGCCGTTCTTGGTTTTGGGGTGTGACAAGTATGGTTTTCCCGTAAAAAGAAAGTCAAATACAAGAAAAAAGTCCCAATAGAGATGTGGAAATTAAAAAATGTTGACACGGGGCAAGTTATATAGGTTAAAGTACATCGGGTGAAGCCATTCATTGAAGGTTTTTATTCAAATGTCCAAGACATCATCCATTTGGATGCCCCAAAGTGTTAAAGTGAAGTTTGGAAGCGTCTCGCCAAAGACGTTAAAGAATGGCACTTTTGGGAAGCATTGTGCTTTCGTCTTTTATAAACCGGATAAAATGATTTTCAATTTTTTTTTGTTTTGAAAATTTTCATTTTTGGAAAATTTCAAGCTTGATTCTCACCTTTGGTCCAAACTTTTTGTTGTGTTTTTGAAATCGGGACTTTACGAGAATCGTTTTGGCCAAAAATCAAGTTTTTAGAAAATTTTCAGATTTTAAGGTGCAGGAAGTCACGCGGCTCGCGTAAGGTCATGTGCAGCTTATGTGCGGCCCATTCCTTGCCCGCGTAAAAGAATCGCCTCCAACCCTGTTCAGCACAAGCGGCCAGCGTGCGGGTTCCACACAGCCCACGGGGCTGGTTTCAACACTTAGTATTTTTTGAGCTTCTCTTCACACGTCCTTTATGCGGCCTGCGTGTTTCGACCCAAAATTATTTTGAACCTTCTGTGAACTCAAGAGGAAAACAAGAATGTTACACGCGGCCTCTACACGGCCCGCGCCCCGCTGACGCGCCTTACAAAAACTCGATTTCCCGAAGATCTATCGGTCGGAATCCCGCGAGACCACCACCATTATTCACTATTTTTCCTCCTATACAAACCCCTATCCTCTACCCAACCCTCTGATTTAGGTCATTTCCACCCTTTCCTTAAGCATTGAGGACAATGCTTGTTCTTAAGCTTGGGGTGGGGCATTTCCCTTTCTTTTTAATTTTTCATGCATTTTTCATTAGTTAGGTTGCATAACATATTAGTTTAATTTAATTTTCATTCAATTTTTTATTTTATAAAATTTCAAAAAGATTTTATTTTCTTCTTTTCCACTTTTTATTTTTGCATAACATTTAGCTTAAGGCATTAGCATTCATGCATTTTTGTTGTCCGTTTATTCTCACCTCCTTGGAAACCATGGAACAGGTTTACAGTTATCGTATCATTATTCGTCCAGGATCTTGTTGCTATCTCACCCATCGAACCGGGACCACTAGCTGTAGTTTGGGATTTCATACTTGGGATAAATGCTGGAAGCTTAAAGGGTTAAGTGATCATGGCCAGGTAGTTTCATGAAGAATTATGCATACAATACTAACAACTGTAGGATATACTATAGCAATGGATGTTCTTAACCTTGCGGTCACTACCGCTGAGAGGATCACACTTGATCATGTTTGAACTATTTGGATAAAGCATTGATGCTTGTCCCCGAGTAGAATCCATATCTGGTCTCTTTACATCACCATACACTTTTTGCGATTTTCTTAGAATTTTAGATAGTCCTTTAGTTCACATTTGGACATTTGCATCATCTTTGAAAAATCACATGTTTGAAAGGAGCTTACATTACATCTTTATGCTCCACACATGGTCATTTTCGTACTTAGACCATTCGGATTATATCACTACCCTTTCGGTTCCATTTTCACACTTTTGGGAACCAAATTATGTGTAAAAAGGTTCTTGTTAAAAATTTCAATTGTTAATACATTACCTTCAAGTTTGGTAAAAAAACAAAAACAAACAAACAAACAAACAAAAAAGCAAGCAAATTTTTAGCTGCAACTATCTTAGATAGGTGGCCGGTTCAATTATTGAACAAATTTTCCAACACCTTGGTCACCCAGCATTTGATATTCATTTGTATAGGCGTGTTTTATTGTATATAGATCTAGTTGTTTTTTTTTTTTTTTTTGCAAATTGGTGATGTTAGTGAGGCTGTCGAGTCGGATACTACGGGAGGTTTGGGCCAACACTAAGTGAGTCGATTCCTACAATGGCACCCGAGCGACTAAACCTAGTTACACATGAGAGAAGCCGGAAGACGTGAAATCAGAGTGTGCACTTAAAGAAGAGCTCCACCCGAGCCCATCCGATTTCTTTCTCCCTACTACAGATGTTCTTCATTGTATGCATGTTCCATTGAGGCTACGACTGACCATCCCTCCTTACTCACCTAGAGGAGTTGTCCTGGCTGTGGTTTATGATCCCATTTTCATCAGATGAAAAAGTCATGAGATAGAAGCGAGATCAATTCTGACCATGTTGACTAACGTCGAACATGTTCCATGGTTCTATCCATTCTTTTTATTTCTAGGGTAGTTCGTCCTAAGTTCATTTTAGTCTTGTCTTACTTGAGGACAAGTAAAGTTTAAGCTTGGGGTGATTTGATAGCTTCATGTTATTTACTTCTTTTTATAGTTTTTTTAGCACATTCCATTCGTATTTTAGTTAATTTCCATGCATATTTTCCTTTTTTGTTATTTTTATTACCATTTTGGGTACTTTCTAGTTTGTTGAGCATTATTGCAGATTTTAAGGAAACTAGAGGAGCGGGAGTGTGCGGGATCTTTTGGAAGGCGATTGGACTTGAAGGGAAATGGGGATTTCGTGCTTGATAGCTATGGAGGTGATTCATGGAGTGGACTTGTCAATTACTTGAAGGCTTGGAAGAATTGAGCTTTAAATTTGAAAGACGCAGGAGAATTCTTGAGTGTGCAAGATCAATGCTTGGGAGTTTGCGGAAGCTTTGACTGATTCGGAGAGGAAAATTGGGCTCAATTTGAAGAAATATTAAAGAAAAATAGGCTAGAAGCTGATTAGTCTCGAACCGGACCGATGGACTCGCTGTTGGGGCCCAAGACATGAAGGAACCCAAAAACCCGTCAAAGTCATCTGGCCCGCGTAAGATTCCCCGCGGCCCGCATGGATTCCTGACAAGGGCAAATTTGGGATTTTATCTAGAGCTCTATATTAGGAAGGTTGGTGTGCCTCTTTAGCCTTATCTTGAAGGTCCGCGTTCGACTTGTTCTCTCTGGAGTTTGGAGTACCTGTGAAGGCCAAGAACACCTCAAGAACATCTTGATTTCACCTCTTGATTCTTGTGAAATGTTTGGTACAATCTCATCTAAATTTGTTCCTTTGAGTTTAGCCATGCTTGGCTAAACAAATCTTGGTTGATTTCTTGTTGAATCCTTTGAACTTTTGTTGAATTTTGAAGAATCCATGAACTTGTTCTTAATTCTTTATGGAAATGTTTTGTATTTTATCATGTTATAATTACTAGTATGTTTTTATTTATGACTTTAAATGTGTTTGTGGTGATTAGTTGGCTAATTTTTTGATTAAGTAAAGGATCCTCAAATTAGCAAACAACAAGTGATTTTTGTGTTGTTTTTGTTTCACACAATCATAAACACATTTCCTCCAACACGGTAGTGAAAGCAATTGACTCCTCTTGGATTTGGTGACTTTTTGGTTCTTAATGCTAGTTGACTTTCACTAATTACATGTTATTTGGAATTAGTGACTTTGACTAAGGAAATTGTTATGAGCTCCTCTAGCCATTTCAACAATTAAGAAAAGTCAAGGTAATCACAAGATCCCTGGATTACTATAGCCAAATTAAGGATTTAAATCTAAGTATTGCACCATTGGATTCTAATGATATGTTCATCAAAAGTCAAAGTGAGGAAACTTTAAGTAAACCATCTCTCCCTTATTGAATTTACATCAAATCCTTATTTTTGTTGAAATTGTCTATTTAATTCTTAGTTAATTCTAGTTTGTTTCAAGTATTTCAATACACCAAATCCCCCCCCCCCCCCCCCCCCATTTTATTTTTATTGTTATTTTATAAGTATTTTTACAAAGAGATTTTTCGTAGAGTTATAAATTGAACCAATCTCCGTGGATTCTATCCCTTTTACCACTATACAATATTTTAGTGTGTAATACTTATGGCTATTATTTGTGTTAGCCTCGACAACCACCAGTAGGTGAATGACGATTCACGAATTTCCACCATAAAACGGAATAAATTTTGTTAGGTTTTAATTGGTTTAGAAATTCCTAGGTTCTTTGAGATTCATTGAACTTTTCAATGGTATGTTTCAATCTCGAGTGTGCCCTTCAAGTTTTGTGACTGGGATGACGAGGATCACAAAACAAGGTGTGAAGTAACCATGCAAATTACTTCGTACACTTAATATATTACCGCTCAATTGAAGTTTCGGTTAACCACACACGCTCCAATGATACTATGATAAACATTAAGTCACCCTTTGCCTACCATGATAAGTCCAAGTTAGTGTGCCAGTTAACCACACACGCTCCACTAACGACTTAATCAAAGTGCAAAGTGTAACTTCATGGATTAGCACCTTATTCACATTTTCCTAAAGTAACTACGATTGGGAATTACTAAAAGTTTAGTTACTTTAGTATATTCATAATACTAATTTTGAGAATTATAGTCCTTGTACTACCTTTTCGGCTAACGACCCTCCACCGATCAAGGAAGTGGTGGGTGAGAATAGACACCCATTAAGTTGCCATTTTCTAGGCAACAACCTTATACCCCCCTTATAGAGCGGCTTCTTGAATGAGGCCTACTAATGGTAAAACGACTTTTATCTTATACATATATAATTATTATTCACTTATAATATTATAAAGTATAAGGGTTGAATTTTATTATTTAAAATTATAAGGGTTAGAACTAAAGTTTTAATTATGACTTTACTTGTTCCAAAACTTGAGGGAAAGTTTTGTAAACTTTCAAAAAATTTCATTTCTCATAACTTATGAGTTTGTTAGAGTATTAAAATGAAGACACTTCATTTTCATAACTCTTGTGTTCTTTTAATGGTTTTAATTCAAGTGTGACTCTTGGTTTTCCATAACTTGAGGACATGTTATGGACTCCATTAAAACACATAGTGATCAAGAATTAACTAACATGGTGGTTACAAATAACTCCTATGATCATCTAAATTCATAAGTTCAAGAACATGATTATCCAAAATGTAACACCGTAAAATTTTTTAAAAAAAATTACATTTTTAAACACACTTTTCCAAACACGTTTATCAATAAAACCCCATTGTATCATAACTTCGTTTCACAAATATTTCCCAAGATCAAAATACATAAAAACCCATGCGTGTGTACGAATCATGTCGGTGCCTTCCCGCAATCATCACTGGTACCTGAAACACATAACACATAACACTGTAAGCTTAAAGCTTAGTGAGTTCCCCAAAATACTATACATAACACATACTAGCCACTCGAGGCTATAACTCTGTGGGCCCGTGGGCCCTAACTCTATGGACCCTCTGGTCCTAACTCTATGAACCTTCTGGTTCTAACTCTGATATACTATGATATACTCATGACATAAACCACATAGAAATTATGCAGTACAACACATCACATAATAACATAATAACTCTGTCACATAACTCTAATTACCACTCCAGGTAAAGTATAGTGAGAAGACTCACCTCATATGTCTCGGTAAATCACTGACTCGGTAGAAATACGATCTAGCCTCCGCCTAATCACATAAAGTAATACTTTTAGAAATATAACTCTCAGAACTAGACTCAACCCTCTCTAGGCACCCTCAGAAGGGTAAAAGACCATTTTACCCCTCGTTTTGGCTCAGAGGCCCTCATTGTTGACCAAACCCTAAAAGTCAACCAAATTCAATGGTCAAACTTTGACCCGACTCGTCGAGTGCACTTGGGCAACTCGGCGAGTCCACATGTGTCCACTGACTCTTTAGTCCCGTTTGTTGCATCGAGTCCCTCTCTTTACTCGACGAGTCCCCAGGCATGAATTACGGGGCCAACCTGACTCGACTCGCCGAATCTCAAGAACAACTCGGTGAGTACATGCCATGCACAAACTCCATTGACCTCCTGAGGTCAGATCTGTTCCTCTGATCCATAGATCTGGCCTTCCTTAGCATAATAATCATGTAAAGTCCAGACCTTGACACTCACATATCATCTAGATGGTCTCATTTGGTGATTTAACCCCAAAAATGACACTCTAAGCTCAGCACTCCAAAAATAACTCATAAAGCTCCAAGGGTTAAGGTCTCTGGACCTCTTTTAGTCCAGATCCAAGGCATAAACTCGAGAAGAGACCAATTGCTCCACATAACTATCCTTAAAAGGGGTTAGAAAACCCTAACTCTAAGAATCAACACTAAAACTAAAGAAGGTCTGAATAAATACCTCAAGATGAAGTCTCTGGACTCTGAAACCACTAGGATCGCACCTCCTTCAGTCTCCTCTTGCTCTTGATCACCTTCTTCTTGCTAAACCAAAGATAGAAAGATCAAATATCGCTTCTCCTTTCTCACAACGATTTAGCTCACTTAGGGTTCTCTCAAGGGACTGGTAGCCGCAATGGGAGACTATGAGTGCCCCTAAATAGGCTCCAAACCCGGGGGATTATGGTTTCATTAAACAGCGTGGACTCGCCGAGTCGACTAATGGACTCGCCGAGTCCAGTCGCGAACCCGGATGATAATCCGCGATCCTACTCGGCGAGTCTAAGCATCAACTCACCGAGTTCCTTCACAAACTCCAAAAATATAACATTAGAATAATATACCTGGGAATCCGGATGTTACAATTTTCCCCCACTAGAATTAGACTTCGCCCTCGAAGTATCACTCCGCAAACAACTCTGGATACTGCTCACGCATCTCGCGTTCCGGCTCCCAAGTCAGCTCTGACCATTTCCTATGCTGCCACTACACCTGCGCCAGAGGCACTTCCTTGTTCCTCAGAACCTTGACCTTCCGATATCTAATTGCCACCAGTCTCTCAACATAGTTCTGGCCCACATCCACTTGATTATCCTCTAATGGTACCACTACTGACTCGTCGGCTATACACTTTCTCAACCACGACACGTGAAAAGTGTCGTGAATCTGACCCAACTCCGCAGGTAGCTCCAAACGGTAGGCTACCCTGCCTACTCTCGCGATCACCCTGAAAGGTCTAATATATAAAGGCCCCAACTTGCCCCTCTTCCTGAATCGGATCATTCCTTTCCAAGGAGATACCTTCAGGAGCATGAAGTCACCGACCTGAAACTCGAGCTCGGATCGACGCCTGTCCACATAACTCTTCTGACGACTCTGAGCGGTCAACAACCTCTGTCTGACCTGTTGTATCTGCTCAGACGTCTAAAGCACAATCTCCATACTACCCATTACACGTTGCCTCACCTCTCCCCAGCAAATGGGGGTCCGACACCTCCTCCCATACAACAACTCAAAGGGTGGCATACCGATGCTCAAATGATGGTTGTTGTTGTAGGAAAACTCTGCCAAAGGCAAATATGTGTCCCAAATCTCGCCGAAATCCAACACATACGCTCAGAGCATGTCCTCGAGCGTCTGGATCGTTCGCTCGCTCTGTCCGTCAGTCTGTGGGAGGTATGTGGTACTAAAATGCAACCTCGTACCCAACTCTTCATGAAATTTCTTTCGGAATCTGGAAGTGAAACGCACATCTCGATCTAATACAATCGAGATTGACACTCCATGCCGCGATACCACCTCCCTCACGTACATCTCTGCCAACTTCTCTGCGGAAGAGCTCTCACTGATAGCAAGTAAATAAGCGCTCTTCATCAACAGGTCTACAATCACCCAAATTGCATTGACGCCTCTCACAGTCCTTGGCAATTTGGTGATAAAGTCCATCGTAATATGTTCCCACTTCCACTCGGGAACGTCTAACGGTTGCAACTTACCGTGCGGTCTCTAGTGCTCGGCCTTAACCCGACGACAGGTTAGGCAACTCTCAATGAACCACGCAACGTCCCTCTTCATACAGGGCCACCAATACTCCCTCTTTAGGTCCAAATACATCTTAGTGGCCCCGAGATGGATCGAGAACTTCAATCGATGTGCCTCTTCCACTAAAATGGTACTCGTTCCGCCCACAAACGGCACCTAGATCCGACCCTGAAATGTCATAAGCCCCCTGTCATCGGTAACGAAATCCGATACCTGCACGATAACTCGCTCCCTCTTTTGGTTTTCTGATCTCATAACGTTAGCCTAGGCCCCTCAAATGGTGTCCAACAGTGGAGTCATCACTATCAATCTCTTACAAACGTCTTGCACCGGGATGCTCTCCGACCTACGACTCAGGGCATCGACTACCACGTTAGCCTTACACGGGTGGTACAGGATCTCACAATCATAATCCTTTACCACATCCAACTATCTCCTCTGCCGTATGTTCAGGTTGGGCTGATCCATCAAGTACTTCAGGCTCTTGTGATCCGTGTATATGGTACACCGGACCCCATACAGATGGTGATGCCAGATCTTGAGGGCAAACACCATAGCCCCAAACTCTAAATCGTGGGTGGGATACCTTGCCACATGAGGCTTCAGCTACCTCGATGCATATGCTATCACATGCCACCTCTGCATAAGCACTGCTCCCAACCCTGATCTTGACGCATCACAATACACCACAAAATCCTCCATTCCCTCAGGAATGGCCAACACCGAGGCTTCGCATAATCTCTGGCGAAGTGTCTCAAAGGAGGCCTGCTGCTCTGGGCCCCATGAAAAAGCTACACCCTTCCGAGTCAACTTGGTGAGTGGCACGGCGATCATGGAGAAATCCCTGATAAATCTCCGATAATAGCCTACCAATCCTAGGAAACTCCTGATCTTTGTAGGTGACCTTGGCACCCCCAACTGATTACCGCCTCAATATTGGCCGGATCGACCAATATCCCTTCCTGGTTAATGACATGCCCTAGGAACTGGACCTCTCATAACCAAAAATCACACTTGGAGAATTTGGCGTGAAGCCTCTCCGATCTAAAAACTCTGAGGATCTCTCTCAGATGTTCCTCATGTTGTTCTTTGGATCTCGAATACACCATTATGTCGTCAATGAACACGATCATTGAGCGATCCAACATCGGCCTACATACTCTGTTCATGAGGTCCATGAACACTATCGGTGCATTGGTGAGCCCAAAAGGCATCACCACGAACTTGTAATGCCCGTAACGAGTCCTGAACGTTGTCTTCTGGATGTCCTCATCTCGCACTCTCACCTGATGATATCCCGACCTCAAATCGATCTTGGAGAACCAAGATGCTCCCAGTAACTAAACGAACAAATCATAGATCATCGGCAATGGGTAACGGTTCTTGACCGTCAGCTTGTTCAATTCGTTGTAATCAATGCATATTCGGTGTGAGCCATCCTTTTTCTTAACAAAAAGGATAGGTGCTCCCCATGGCAAACTACTCGGCCGAATAAACCCTTTTCCCAGAAGTTCCTGAAGCTGCGAGGATAACTCCTGCATCTCTAGTGGCGCAAGGCGATAAGGTTCCTTGGCGATAGGCGCAGCTCCCGGCACCAAATCGATGTTGAACTCAACCTGCCTCTCGGAAGGCACACATGGTAACTCTTCCGAAAATACGTCCGGGAACTCACGCACTATTGGAACCTCATCAACTGACCTCGGTCTCTCTGAATCAACCCTCCTATCCATCACATATGCTACAAATCCATTACAACCCTGCTGTAGACTCTACCTCGCTCTAGCGGCTGAACAAAATGTCGACCCAGAACGCGTACCCTCGTCGTATACGGTAAGAACTCCCCCACTAGGGTCTCGTATGGTCACCACCTATCTCTCGCAGTCAATAACCGCTTAAAACATGCTCAACCAGTCCATGTCCACGATGACACAGACATCTCCCATCGCAATAGGAACTAGATCAATCGGGAACTTGATGCCGAAAATCTCAAGTACACATCCTCGGATCACCTCGGTGGCATACACCGCTCTCTTGTCAGCTATGGAAACTCTCAGAGGTCGACTCATCACCTCTCGACTAATACTGATGTATTGACTAAAAGCTAAAGATACAAAAGACCGACTCGCACCCAAGTCAAATAACACCAAGGCGGGTACATGATTCACAAGAAAAGTACCTACGCATATCATAATATAAGCACAATATCTCAACATAAAAGTAAATATATGAAAGAATACATACCAGCCATGACATCGGGCGCTGCACGGACCTCCTCCGCAGTCAACTGGAAGGCTCTCCCTCACGCCTTCGGTACCTCGGCCTACACTAGCCGGCTCTCAGTAGCTCTGATAGCAGCAGGGGCAGATCCCTGAGGTGCTCCCTAGGTAGTCCCTCATAACTATGGACACTCTGCCTTGCGGTGTCCAGTCTGGTTGCAGTGAAAGCATACTGCAAACCCCTTGGGGCAATCCTTGGCTATATTCCCCTCCTTACCACATTTATAGCAAGAGCCCGCTCTGCACACCCCCTCGTGGCTCTTGCCGCACTTGGCACAAGTGGGGCCTTTCTAAATCCCAGATCGCAAATCAGCTAGCTTGGCCCGCTTGGCTGCCGGCTGAGACTGTGCCGATCGCCGATCCCTCGCCTGAGACTCAACCTCCTCCCTAGCCTGGGTCTCTAGCTCTATCTCCCTCTTCCAGGCATTTGCCTGAAGCTCAGCAAATGTCCGATACATCGAGTTCGCCACGAATTACCGTATATCCCTCCTCAAAATGCTCAGGTAGTGGCTCATACATGCCTGCTCGGAGGACATGTGCTTTGGGAAAAACATTGCCCGCTCATGGAACTTCCTCGTAATCACCATGACATAATCAATACCCTGCTTGAGGGTCAAAAACTCTTGGGCCAAATGCTTCCTTTCCACCTGGGGAACGTACTCATCTCGGAACATAGCAGTGAACCTTTCCAAAGTCACTACAGCAAGCTCAACAGGCGAATAATGCGCTGTCACAAACTTCCACCAATCCTTCGCTCCGAAGCGAAGCTGGTTCAGCGCGAACCGGACCCTCAAATGTTCAGGAGACGAGCAAGTAAAGAAACATCCATCTATGTCTGATATCCACCTCATCGCTGCAATCGGGTCCTGGGTCCCATCAAACTCCAGTGGTTTTGTGTTGCTGAACTCCCGGAACAACAATGCATCCCCACCCTGTAGTCAAGCCGCAGCTACAGCTGCAGTGGCCGCAGTAACAACAGCCTCAGAAAGAGAAGCGTATCTCTCATCGAATGTCTCTATCAGGGAGGTCTTAATAGACCCGAACATCTTTGGAATCTCGTCGCGGATGGCAGTGGCCACCTCATCATGAATTATCTGGCGGAGCTCCTCGTCGCTCACACCCCCTCCACTGGTCCCTGGCCTATAACATGTCCCTACCATGATGCCTCTCTGAAATACAACACAAGATATCAGTAATTTTCTCGGATGTACACACACTCGATATCCCAACCCTACTTGATCTCTGGTACCCTAAGGATTCTTACTTGGGTTGCGCACTAACCCGGTGCCTTCGATAGTACGGGCCCAATATTACCGACCACACCGACTCAACATTCGCACCAAGTCCGCCTCCTAGAGCCCCAATGTAACACCGTAAATTTCAGGACAAATTTTTCATTTAAAATAATCATTTTGATCTTAGAAACACTTGTTTAAAATCTCATTCATAGTCGATTTACAAAACATGACTCCATTTTCACTTGCATAGAAAACCAGGATCCTCCAAAATATGACTCTTTCTCTGGTGTGTACAATCAAGCCGGTGTCGTCCCGTGATACTGAAAGAAACCTGAAAAACATCACAGAAAACACTGTAAGCACGAAGCTTAGTGAGTTCCCCAAAATAACACACATAACACATATTAGCCACTCGAGGCTATAACTCTATGGGTCCGTGCACCCAAACTCTGTGAACCCTCAGGTTCTAACTCTGGGAACCTTCCGGTTCCAACTCTATAAACATGCACAGCATAAATCACATAGAAATAATGTAGTACAACACATCACGTACATATAGCATACAAATACTCTGATCACATAACTCTGGTTACCTACTCAAGGTAAAGTATAGTGAGAAGACTCACCTGGCAAGCAGAAAGCAGATATCCCCACACTCGAATCTTAAACTCACCACCGCCTAACACGTAAGGCAAATACTCTCATGAATATAACTCTCAAGACTAGAATAAATCCTCTCATAACACCCTATTATGGGTAAAAGACTATTTTACCTCTCTCTTGGCCCAAAGGCCACATTGCTGACCAAACCCTAAAAGTCAGCGGCCAATCCTTGGTCGAAATCAAAGTCCTCAGTCTAAGTCAACCCCTGACTGACCCTACTCGCCGAGTCAACCCTGTGACTCGTCGAGTTCCCATAATCAGAACTTCACTCAATCTATGACCTAACTCGCCGAGTCACCCCGAGACTCGCCGAGTCCAACAACTCTGAGTCCACTCGCACACGACTCACCGAGTCATCCCTCGACTCACCGATTCTCGACTCAACCAGAGAATATATGAGACTCTTCGACAAGACTCGCCGAGTCCAAATGGACTCGTCGAGTCCAACGCTATCTTCAACCTACTCGCCGAGTTGTTCTTCCAACTCGTCGAGTTCCAGGCCATCTTCAAGCAACTCGTCGAGTCGCCCAATGTGACTCGTCGAGTACCACCGGTCTGAATCCATACAGAAGCATCTCAGGCCATGCAATTGATCCAAAACATAGATCTAGTCTCCTACCACTCATCCATCACGTAAAGTGGCAAACTTTACGTGAATCCAAAGAGATCTAAGCCGTTTCAACATTGGGGCTAGGGTTTGGGACATGTAAGCTTCACTAAACACTCCAACACAGGGACTTTCATGTTCTCTGATTCTTCTCCCTTCCAGATCTGAGGTAGCAACCTTAGATCTAACCTCTAGACTTCCCATTTCATCCATAGACAATTTCTCACAAACCCCAAAATGAAGAAACAACATAACAACAGGTCAACAACGAGATATTACCTCTAAGTGATGCCCCAACTGCAATGCAATTCGAATCCAAGCAAAGCCCCTTGCTCCAAGCCTTCAATCTTCCCAAAATTCCTTCAACCATTCCTTCTCCAAGCTCCAATCCACTCAACAATGGTGCCTCTCCGTGATTTAGGGTTTTCTGGGGATCAAGGGGTGATAAAGAGGCTGGGAGGAAAACATAGTGATCTTTATATAAGGCTCAACCCCGAGAATTAGGGTTTTCTCCACTCAGCACCTACTGACCGAGTCCATTACACTGACTCGCCGAGTCGGCCACTTAACACGCGACCAAGTCGTGACTCTACTCGCCGAGTCCGCACATGGACTCGCCGATTCACTCTTTCCCAATTTACTCTTTTAGCCCTTCAACTCTACTCTTGATATTTCGGGATGTTACAATTCTCCCCCACTTAAATTAGGCTTCACCCTCGAAGCCTACAACAACTCAACTCCAGAAATACTCCCACAACGTGCCAACTGGCCTTAATCGGACCAGATCTCACAAGGCATACCCATTGAAACTCGAACACACTTTTCCTTTCCTTACAGTGTCCTGACCACTGTCTCGAACCGGGCACCGGATGTACCCTCTGATAACCACACTCAATGATCCGAGAATTACCCATGAAACATCACTGACCCAAATCTCAACAATCACTCAACCCATAAGGGTTAGAAGCCATGAACCATCGGATCCCCGATCCGAATCCCATTCTATCCAATCCGTGACGACAGAAAGGCCCACTCTTCAATCCCAGAGCAACTCTCATGAGTCCTCTTCTTGCAATCAAGCACCCAAGCCGCACCAACCTTCGCACTCTCGGGTTAGGAGAACGCATCGCACTGATGACATCTCTAACATCCCTAGGAGACACCACCACTACGCACACGACCCTTGATCAGAATCAAGCTGGGAGTCCCAGACTCCTTCCCTACATCCATCCTGAGACTCTTGGCTCTACACCCGTGGAATCCCTTCCGCATCCTCAGCAGACATCCCATCATGATGTCATTCCATACCACTGTCATAGACACAATGTTCGACCATCATACTCCAAATCATCCATTCTCACTACAACTTCCACTTCCGCGAATCGACACTTTCCTCAGAAAATGAGGGTCCGACACTTCCTCCCATACAACAGCACAAAGGGTGGCATACCAATGCACTAATGATGGCTGTTGAAATAGGATAACTCAACCAAGGGTAAATACGTGCCGCAACACCCTCCGAAATCTAATACACATGCCCGAAGCATATCTTTGAGCGTCTGAATCGTTCACTCCCTCTGAGGTGTCCTCAGACATCATCATGATAGGCTCTAGCTCATCTCATATCCCTCTTCGAGACTGGTCACCAGGTCAGCTTTTGACTCCACAGCTGAGCCTTCAAAGGTCACCCAAATCATGATCCAAATATCCCACTAACTTCCTCCCCGTGACCACTATCCCGGCCCCGTAAAACGCAAGTCACGAAATTCTCTTTTCCTTATGCAAGAAAGTACAATCCAATCGAGGATCGTCTCTACTCTGATCTTTGGTTTCTGCTGCGCATATCCCTTGCGCATCTCACCACATTCCCCGACAGAGACGGGGACCCCAGTCTCGCCCCAGATCCAACATCCAGGCTCCAAAAACTCAATACTATGGCTACTCAAGCCCAAAACTCTTCCACATCATACACTGATCGGAGAACATTCCATCATCACACTCTCTTGCCATCTAGTGAGCACTACGGCTCCCCGCGGTATCACAACACCCCCTGACTAGTGAGTACTACGGCTCTCCGCAGTATCACAACACCCTCTGACTAGTGAGTACTACGGCTCCCCGCAGTATCATAACACCCTCTGACTAGTGAGTACTACGGCTCCCTGCAGTATCACAACACCCTCTGACTAGTGAGTACTATGGCTCCCCGCAGTATCACAACACCCTCTGACTAGTGAGTACTACGGCTCCCCGCAGTATCACAACACCCTCTGACTAGTGAGTACTACGGCTCCCTGCAATATCACAACACCCTCTGACTCCACTAGTTCGTGCTCCACAGACTATCATAGGCGGCTACCCATACTCGTCTCGAATATTCATCACAGACTCTGGAGGCAATCGTCATAACAGATGCCCACCCTTGCGAAGATCCACTCTCCCAAGTAATCTCCCTAGATGCCCATACTCGAAGGCTCTCACTAGATCCATAGATACCTGATATACCACAAGTCGTCTCAACTCAAGATTCACGAATAACTTTGAAATAAAGATATCAATACCCGGATACCTCGGAACACCCCCACCGAACATCACAAGATCCTGCCACAACCACAGATCTCCTGCTCCAAGCACCATATAGATGCAATAATACATTCCCTCTGAACCCCATAACTAGATCTTCATTTTTCCCAAGTTGCAACTTCGGTGTATTCAATTTCTCAATTGCAATACGAAGAAACGCTAACGCTATGAAATACGCTGATAATTCTCCAAAACCCTTTTTCCCGCCGCTCAAAATCCAAACAAGGATATGCATACCGACTCGGGAGTTGGCTGCCCAATCATTCTTTATCTACTTGCCCCAACACTGACCAATACCAGATTCCTGACTAATAAACACCTGTCGTGGAGACATTCATCCTTCTCAAACAAGTACTTCCCGCATTAACTCAATCTGACCCCTTTCCTCGATCACCGACATCTCTGGTCTCATGATTTCTTACCGCATATCTCTATACTCCACTTATAACTGCTCTTGACAAATCTCTGCTTTCTTACATATGGCACCCGGTTCTCCCCCACTTAGGGTTCGATCCATCACCAAATAGCACACAACTAACCCATAATTATATTCTCCAACAAAATCGCACCTGCCCCCGGAAAGTGCTACACAACGCCCGATAACCCCCCCTTAAGGAAATGAATCGACCTTATATACTCTGAACCTCTGGTGAACTCCTCAAGAACTTCTCGTCACGTCTGCCTCTAGTCGTTCCAAATCTCGTACCAATTTAGTACCAAACAACTCAACTGCTCGATAACGTCCCTGGCTCATAGACTGAACCATAAAATCATCGTACCCCTCACCTCAACTCATTAACCAACGCTCCAACACCGGTATCATCCCAAGAACAAGAACCCACTCCCAAATTCAACACCCCATGGATAGAAAACTCTCGGCACCGCTGAACTTGACTGAACTCCCCGCTGATACCACTACCGTACACCCGACTAAACTCAATTAGGTATAGCGTGGCCCTCGACTATCCCAGTCTCAACTGACTATCTGCTCATGATAGATCACTGCCTCGCGGCACACATGCTACCTGATACTCTGGTGGGAAATCATCATCAATGACGACCTGCAGGGTTTACCCCTAAACCCAAAACCAAAACATCATGCTTCTCATATTTTTCACATGAGCATAATCAGTACCTCCCAGATCATAGGAGGTGACATCTCCTTTATCGACTGATCGCCCAACTCAGATCGAAATTCTCCCTTCTCACTGACTCCTTACTAAAATACTCTGAGGGGCTCTCGATCTCCCTCTCAAGGGATGCCTCTTCGAACTTACTCGTGACCGAATAACCGGAGAACCACAAACATCATTCACTACGAACCATGGTACTCATTCCATGACATCTCTTCTCAATATGCCCCGGTGTATGGTACCCTAACCATAACATCACTCCCCAATCCGCTCTGATGTATGGTACCCGGACCATAACATCACTCCTCAATCTGCTCTGATGTATGGTACCCGAACCATAACATCACTCCTCAATCTGCCCTGATGTACGGTACCCGAACCATAACATCACTCCTCAATCTGCCCTGATGTATGGTACCCGAACCATAACATCGCTCCTCAATCTGCCCTGATGTATGGTACCCGAACCATAACATCACTCCTCGATCCGCTCCGATGTATGGTACTCAAACCATAACATCACTCATCAATCTGTTCTGATGTATGGTACCCGAACCATAACATCACTCCTCAATCTGCCCTGATGTATGGTACCCGAACCATAACATCACTCCTCGATCCGCTCCGATGTTTGGTACTCAAACCATAACATCACTCCTCAATCTGCTCTGATGTATGGTACCCGAACCATAACATCACTCCTCAATCTGCCCTGATGTATGGTACCCGAACCATAACATCACTCCTCGATCCGCTCTGATGTATGGTACTCAAACCATAACATCACTCCTCAATCTGCTCCTTAGAACCTTCAGAATACTCCCTGTATCAAGTATGGGTCCTGTGCTTTCAGTAGTACGGGCCCATACTACCTGCCACATCTACCCATACTTTCCACACGGACCATCCCAGAGCTTCTAAATAGCTGCTCGACCTTCTCTTTCACCAATCCCATCGCGCGTGCTCGCTCCCCAACGAAATTCTCTATTCTACAAGCGCACTCATCTGTATAGGGTTACTCCCTAGGCTCTTCCGTTGTCCTCCCACTTCTTTGCTATCAGCTGCTGAAGAGCTCCTAATGATGCCAGCCATCAACCTCCTGAATATCGTCATATTCACTTGGTAGCTGACTCCCATCATCGAGAGTTCCACAAAGCACAAAGCAAGCAGCATTCGAGCATCGAAGAATACATAGGACTCCCTCTTTGTGATAACTCCACCTTCTCGTCTCATCCTCGAAAGTACCACCGAACTCTGTAACTCTACCCCTCATGGGTTCTAACTGGATACTCTCACTCATCACATACTCAAAAGCATAACACCTATAACAACGAGTCCTAGGCTAAGGCATCACAAATCAGGCCACTCTAGTCCTAACATATGAAATACCTAGCATGTCTCTAGCATGCAATAATATCTCATAAAGTGCATCATACATATCTCATAACACAAAAATAAGGGTATTTTGGGAAATCACCGTTCGGGCTCTGGCTGATTGTACACACTGCTCCTTCTTGCTTTCTCTTGAACTTTTATTCATTTTTTAGTAAATTATTTCCTTAAAAGTTTTCTTACTTCCTTAGTTTGAGTCCAGATTTACCCGAAGGCGCATCCGAATCCCTTAAACCAAGACTCTGATACCAACTTGTAACACCGTAAATTTCAAGACAATTTTTTCATTTAAAATAATCATTTTATTCTTAGAAACACTTGTTTAAAATCTCATTCATAGTCGATTTACAAAACATGACTCCATTTTCACTTGCATAGAAAACCAGGATCCTCCAAAATATGACTCTTTCTCTGGTGTGTACAATCAAGCCCGTGCCGTCCCGTGATACTGAAAGAAACCTGAAAAACATCACACAAAACACTGTAAGCACGAAGCTTAGTGAGTTCCCCAAAATACCACACATAACACATATTAGCCACTCGAGGCTATAACTCTATGGGTCCGTGCACCCAAACTCTGTGAACCCTCAGGTTCTAACTTTGGAAACCTTCCGGTTCCAACTCTATAAACATGCATAGCATAAATCACATAGAAATAATGCAGTACAACACATCACGTACATATAGCATACAAATACTCTGATCACATAACTCTGGTTACTTACTCAAGATTAAGTATAGTGAGAAGACTCACCTGGCAAGCAGAAAGCAGATATCCCCACACTCGAATCTCAAACTCGCCACCGCCTAACACGTAAGGCAAATACTCTCTTGAATATAACTGTCGAGACTAGAATAAATCCTCTCATAACACCCTCTTATGGGTAAAAGACTATTTTACCTCTCTCTTGGCCCAAAGGCCACATTGCTGACCAAACCCTAAAAGTCAACGGCCAACCCTTGGTCGAAATCAAAGTCCTCAGTCTAAGTCAACCCCTGACTGACCCTACTCGCCGAGTCAACCCTGTGACTCGTCGAGTTCCCATACTCAGAACTTCACTCAATCTGCGACCTAACTTGTCGAGTCACCCCGAGACTCGCCGAGTCCAACAACTCTGAGTCCACTCGCACACGACTCACCGAGTCATCCCTCGACTCACCGATTCTCGACTCAACCAGAGAATATTTGGGACTCTTCGACAAGACTCGCCGAGTCCAAATGGACTCGTCGAGTCCAAGGCTATCTTCAACCTACTCGCCGAGTTGTTCTTCCAACTCGTCGAGTTCCAGGACATCTTCAAGCAACTCGTCGAGTTGCCCCATGTGACTCGTCGAGTACCACCGGTCTGAATCCATACAGAAACATCTCAGGCCATGCAATTGATCCAAAACATAGATCTAGTCTCCTACCACTCATCCATCACGTAAAGTGGCAAACTTTACGTGAATCCAAAGAGATCTAAGCTGTTTGCACATTGGGGCTAGGGTTTGGGACATGTAAGCTTCACTAAACACTCCAACACAGGGACTTTCATGCTCTCTTATTCTTCTCCCTTCCAGATCTGAGGTAGCAACCTCAGATCTAACCTCTAGACTTCCCATTTCATCCATAGACAATTTCTCACAAACCCCAAAATGAAGAAACAACATAACAACATGTCAATAACGAGATATTACCTCTAAGTGATGCCCCAACTGCAATGCAATTCGAATCCAAGCAAAGCCCCTTGCTCCAAGCCTTAAATCTTCCCAAAATTCCTTCAACCAATCCTTCTCCAAGCTCCAATCCACTCAACAATGGTGCTTCTCCATGATTTGGGGTTTTCTGGGGCTCAAGGAGTGATAAAGAGGCTGGGAGGAAAACATAGTGATCTTTATATAAGGCTCAACCCCGAGAATTAGGGTTTTCTCCACTCAGCGCCTACTCGTCGAGTCCATTATACTGACTCGCCGAGTCGGCCACTTAACACGCGACCAAGTCGCGACTCTACTCGCCGAGTCCGCACATGGACTCGCCGAGTCACTCTTTCCCAATTTACTCTTTTAACCCTTCAACTCTACTCTTGATATTTCGGGATGTTACACCCAAATCCCGAGTACGCTATTCTCCCTAATCATGTGCTACTCACTAGCAAATCTCTCATAAACTCCTTGTTGCTATCTCAACACTCTCAAGCATCCCTAGCAGCAAAACCCCTAGACTAAGGCAATCATATATCACGCCACTCTAGTCATAATAAGAATACCTAGTCTTACTCTAGCATGCATAATATAATTCATCATATAGCATAGCATAACGTTTCTTTTAAAACTTATTGTAAGGGTATTTTGGGGACTCACCGTTCGGGCGCTGGCTGATCGTACACACAGCTCTGCTCTGTTTGTCTCAAAACTCTTTTTACTCTTTTTTAAAAAAATTACTTTATTATCAAATTTTTCCTCAAATCCTCATTTTGAGTTCAGATACGCTTGAAGATGCATCCAAATCCCTCAAACCATGGCTCTGATACCAAATTATAACACCGTAAAATTTAAAACAATTTTTTTTACATTTTTAAACACACTTTTCCAAACATGTTTATCAATAAAACCCCATTGTATCATAACTTTCTTTCACAAATATTTCCCAAGATTAAAATACATTAAAACCCATGTGTGTGTACGAATCATGCCGGTGCCTTCCCGCAATCGTCACTGGTACCTGAAACACATAACACATAACACTGTAAGCATAAAGCTTATTGAGTTCCCCAAAATACCATACATAACACATACTAGCCACTCAAGGCTATACCGTTGTGGGCCCGTGGGCCCTAACTCTGTGGACCCTCTAGTCCTAACTCTGTGAACCTTTCGGTTCTAACTCTGATATACTCTGATATACTCATGACATAAACCACATATAAATAATGCAGTACAACACATCACATAATAGCATAATAACTCTGTCACATAACTCTAATTACCACTCCAGGTAAAGTATAGTGAGAAGACTCACCTCAGATGTCTCGGTAAATCACTGACTCAGTAGAAATATGATCTAGCCTCCGCCTAATCACATAAAGTAATACTTTCATAAATACAACTCTCAGAACTAGACTCAACCCTCTCTAGGCACCCTTAGAATGGTAAAAGAACATTTTCAGAGGCGTTCATTGTTGACCAAACCTTAAAAGTCAACCAAAGTCAACGGTCAAACTTTGACCCGACTCGTCGAGTGCACTTGGGCAACTCGGCGAGTCCACATGTGTCCACTAACTCTTTAGTCCCATTTGATGTGTCGAGTCCCTCCCTTTACTCGACGAGTCCCCGAGCATGAATCGCAGGGCCACCCCGACTCAACTCGTCGAGTCTCAAGAACAACTCGGTGAGTACATGCCATGCACAAAATCCATTGACCTCATGAGGTCAGATATGTTCCTCTAATCCATAAATTCCAAACCTTGACACTCACATATCATCTAGATGGTCTCATTTGGTGATTTAGCCCCAAAAATGACACTCTAAGCTCATGACTCCCAAAATAACTCATAAAGCTCTAATGGTTTAGGTCTCTGGACCTCTTTGAGTCTTCATCCAAGGCATAAACTCAAGAAGGGACCAATTGCTCCACATAACCATCCTCAAAAGGGGTTAGAAAACCGAAAGTCTAAGAATCAACACCAGAACTGAAGAAGGTCTGAATAAATACCTCAAGATGAAGTCTCTGGACTCTGAAACCACTAGGATCGCACCTCCTTCAGTCTCCTCTTGCTCTTGATCACCTTCTTCTTGCTAAACCAAAGATAGAAAGATCAAATATAGCTTCTCCTTTTTCACAACGATTTAGCTCACTTAGGGTTCTCTCAAGGGACTGATAGCCACAATGGGAGACTATGAGTGCCCTTAAATAGGCTCCAAACCCGGGGGATTATGGTTTCATTAAACAGCGTGGGCTCACCGAGTCCACTAATGGACTCGCCGAGTCCAGTCGCGAACCCGAATGATAATCCGCGACCCTACTCGGCGAGTCTAAGCATCAACTCGCCGAGTTCCTTCACAAACTCCAAAAATAAAACATTAGAATAATATATACCTGAGAATCCGGATGTTACACAAAATTTCAAATATCATAACAAACTTATATAAAACTTGTAATTTTTGATAATATCCATTGTGAATGGATTAGCATAAACATTACACCAACTAAAGCAAGTTTTAAAACACCAAAACAATTTAGGGTAATGTTTCCAGTCCATTTCCAGCAGCATAACTCGAAAATCTGAACACTGTAGCATGTACTTGTCGAGTGCATGAACTGACTCGACGAGTTGCATGTATTTCTTCATGGACTCATCGAGTCTCCCCTTGAACTCGGTGAGTTCATGCGGGCAGTGAACAAAAAACTATGTTTTTCAGCTATTTTGCATCAAGTATCAAACAAACAAGCCTAGGCTCTGATACCACTGTTGGGTTTTGAGCATTCTAACACTCCTATGGTGTACATGTAACCCTAGAAACCTTGGATCTATGTTTGACTAAGATACATGCAAAATGATTTTCCAAAGTTCATAATCCTATGTAGCATACATGGGGATCTTTTATTCTAATAGTTAGTAAGAATTACATACCTCTTTGTAGCTTGGATTCCTTTTAAACCTTTTGAGCCTAGCACCTCAAGTGTGATGCCTCAAATGCTTCACACAACACCAAGTACACTTGGCATAAAATCTTAAGAGAATAAGAACACTTAGTATTTCATCTAGCCCTCTTTTGTTCACTCTAGTGGCCGAAAATGGTGAAGAATAGCTTCTTTATATAGTATGTTACAATTAGGGTTACACCATGTAAACCCTAATTGTCATGACCTTTCATTTCCATGACGCATGGGTTATGTAACCCCCATGGAGCATCCATGGAGCATCTTATGGGTTTAACCCAACTTAATAATCCATGGAGCCTTGGCCCACTATATAAGTTATGGATGATTGACATAATCAACCCATATATTTAATTAGCCTTCTTTTGATCACATAATTAATTCTAAATTAATTATGTATCAATACTAACTAAATATTATTATTCTTATTGTTAATATATTAGAACTTACAATATATTAATAAACCATAAGTATCTTATTTCTCTCATTTAGTCTATCCAAGTGCATGATGCCATACAACCCAAATGGACTATGTCGGGTTGGGTCAAGTACATACCAAATATAGTTATGGACTTAGACACTATAGCCAACAGAATCTGCCATGGGTAACCACAGAGGAGGTGATGCAAGTCAAAAAGAGAACAAATATCAAGGTGCTAGCCATAAGGTGGAGTTTGCAAATCAAACTCTAGACAAAGTTGTTATAAGTGACAAAGAGCACAGCAACAGTGAACAGCCTGGACAACATGAAACCCAAGAGCAACCTATGGGATCTTCATCTAGTGGTACTAATGTCAGGAAGGATTATGTGTCTGAATCTATAACAAAGAGAAGATCGAAGAGGGTTATTCGACAACTTGATAGATATGTGCTATGTGCGAATTCAGGTGAACTTGACTCAATTGCTTTGGGTTTAGTAGCTGGAGAAGACATTGACACTAAGGAACCTCAATCGTATAAAGAGGTTGTGGCAAGTAGAGTAGAAAATTATTGGTTGTTGGCCATGATTGAAGAAATGCGATCTTTAAAGAATAATGAAAAATGGGATCTTGTTCCATTACCAAAGGGAGCAAAACCAGTGGGATGCAAGTGGATCTTTAAGAAGAAGGAATGGATAATAGGAATTGAACTAGCTAGGTTCAAGGTAAGGTTGGTGGAAAAGGGTTCTCTTAAAAAGAATGAATTTATTATCACGATGTTTTCTCACCGATCGTGAAGCACAAGACAATTTGGGTTCTTTTGGCCATGGTATGTGTGTTTGATTTGGAGCTTGAACAACTTGATGTGAAAATTGTATTTCTTCATTGGAACTTAGAAGAGAAGATTTATATGTCCCAGCCGAAAAGGTTCCTTGATGCTAATAAGGATCATGTATGTTTGCTGAAGAAATCCCTGTACGGTTTGAATCAGCCTCCAAGACAATAGTACAAGAGATTTGATTCATTTACGATGTAGAATGGCTATACTCAGTTGTAGTTTGACAATTGTGTTTACTCAAAGGAATTCTCACCAGATTCCTACATATATATATATGTTGTAGAATGTTGATGATATGCTCATCACAGCTAAAGACATGGCTGGAATAAATGACTTGAAGGCGATCCTAAAGAAAGAGTTTGAGATGAAGGATATGGGGGCAACAAAGAAGATACTGGGGATGGAGATTAGATGGGATAGAAGATCAGGGCGGTTATATATTTCTCAAAAAAAGTACATTGAGAAAGTCCTGCAGTCCTTCAATTGTTATCAGTCAAGGCCAGTTGGAACGCCTTTGGCGGCTCACTTTAAACATGGTCCAAGCACTATACCCATGAATAATGAAGAGAGCAGGGTTCCATACTTAAGTGTTATTGGAAGTCTCATGTATGTTATGGTGTTTAGGAGATTTGATTTGGCTCATGAAGTTAGTGTGGTTAGCAGGTTTATGAGTAATCAAGGAAAGACTCAATACGAAGATGTAAAGCGGATCTTGCGATACTTGAAGGGAACAATGGATGTTTTCTTGGTGTATGGAGCAAATACGAAGAGTGACTTGGTGGGATATTTTGACTCTGATTATGGTGGTGACTTGTTGAAGCACAGATAACGGACGTGCTACATATTCATTTTATTCGGATGTGCTATCACCTCGAAGTCAACGTTACAAGATATCGTTGCTTTGTCCACAAATGAATCTGAGTACATGTCCATGAAGGAAGGAATAAAGGAGGAGATATCGTTGCAAGGGATTATTCAGAGTCTTGGTCTGAAGGTGGAGAAGCATGTCTTGTATTGTGACAGTCATAGTGCTTTAATTCTTGAAAAGAACCCTATGTATCATAAGAAGAAGAAACACATTGATGTCAGGCTGAATTTCATTCGGGATATTTTTGAAGAATAAAAGTTTTCAATACTGAAGATTAATACCAAGGTCAAAACATCAAATATGTTTAAAAGTCATTGCCCATGGAAAAGTTCAAGCTTTTCTTGGACTTGGTTGATGTTCGTAGGAGGTAGGTCCCTTTGGGGACGAATGCCAAGAAGGGAGAGAAAGTTTTTGTTCTAGGTGGAGTTCAAAGGATGATCAAGTCAAGGTGGACATTGTTAAATGTGACTCGAGCATTTGGATCAATGTTCATGGAACATTTTGAGCACTTGGAACTCAATGGAGCACTTGGAGTTCCTAGAGCATGTTACAATGGAACGAATCATATGAGAATGAATGGATCACCTGACAAAGGAAAGAATCAAGTGCGAAAGGAACGGATCATACAGAAGGGGGTTTGGAGCAACTAGAAGAGGTTTAGAGCACTTGTGAGTGATATGGAGCAACAAGGGAACCTTGTTGCACCATATGATAAAAGTATGGGCTAAGAGTGATGCTCTTGTGCCATGACACTCTCTCTCGTGCCATCGGGTACCTCTCTTGCGCCATGAGGTACTCTTGTTGGTCCATACATGGCCTTGTTGTGCCATGCATGTGCCCCATGTATGTGTGTATTGTGCCATGGTGATGTTGTTGCTCAAATCTTAATGTTCTTGCGCTACACTTGAAGCCTATTGCGCCATTTATATTCCTTGTTGCGCCATCTGGAGATGTTGTTGCATGATTGGAGCTACTGTTGCCCCCATGATGGTGCATGTTGGACCATCTTGGTCATTGATGATCCAAGTATGATATGAAGTCCTCTATGATTCTCAAGATCATTCAAGGATGCTCTGAAGTTGGTATTGCTTAAGGATTACACCATAATGTGTCACCGTGATGGTTGTTGCTTAATATATGTGTGTATATATGTATTTGGTATTTGGTCTATGTATACGTATAAAATATACATGTGTATATGTGTATTTGGTATTTGGTATGTCTATATGTATAAAATATATGTGTGTGTATATGTGTATTTGGTATTTGGTATTCGGTAATAGTCGTGTTATTTGTTTATATTTCTCATCTCTTTTATCAATACAATAACCTTTATTTCACATAGGTGCATTTACTTGTGTTATGATTGACAGTGTTACTTCAAAAAAACTAAAAAAAAAATGTATGCTATAATTCACATTATCATTTAAAGTACAATGTTATAATAGAAAAACTACATAACGAAGATGCTATAAATAATAAAAATGTTATATTTCACATTTAACGTACAATGATATAGTAGAAAAACAACTCCCACCTGTGTTTATATATATATATATATATATATATATATATATATATATATATATATATATATATATATATATATATATATATATATTCCATCATAATTTTTCAAGATTCATTTTTTTGGTTGCATTAATTCATCTCATGGTTGTTGTGATGGGTCATGGAGGTGATGGTGGTGACGAACCATCACATCCATTCAGTGGAAATTTTGGTGTTCACCAGATTGATGGTAATTAATATTTATTCTAATGCATTATATTTCATATTGTATGTATATAAAAAAACCATCTTGACTAATATTTTTTTGCAGTTGTACCTCACAGACGAAGAGGCGTGGCGGTAAACAAGAAAATGTGTCGGCTATACGAAACAAATAGTAGATGGCCTCTAAAAATAATATTTGACAGAAATACCTTTGTGTCGATTGGGGATGTGTACAAATGCTTCATTCCGGAGGTTGGAAGTTATATTTGGCACGACATAGCTTTTGATACACCTGGAAATAAGTTCCCGAAACCAATCGGAATGGCATGTTTACGAATCTTTCTATAAATTATTAATAACGTTATATTTAACATGTTTAAAATGATCCCAATGCTAGAATTTTATGGGCATTACTAAACCATCGGATATGACAGCGGTATAGAGGCAGTAAAAATAGGGCAAAATATAAATTTATAGATATGCTAGAGGGTGCGGAGGTAGCAAGGGCTCGACCCCCCCCCCCCCCCCCCCTCACCATGGTATGGACTCAGCACGTTGGAGTGCTACTATTGACCACTTCTTAACTGATATGCATTGTAAACGATCTAGTGTAAACAAAGAATGTCGGGAGAAGCAAGTAGTTATGAATCGTGGAGGGACGTGCAGTTATGGTAGAGCTTCTTTCAAAAATGTAAGTTATATTAATGTTTATTCAGTTATAACATATTTTGTAACGTTTATTCAAGTATAACATATTTTTTAAAGTTAAACAGGATTTAAATAAACTTGAAGTACTTCACCGTGCACATGTCAATAAACAAGGGGAATTTGTTGACTCGTTAGTTGAACAACAATATGAAAGTTATTGTTACTTAAAAATGAATTAGAATGTTGTTTTTTTGTGTTTGTTTTGAAGTATGCTCACAATCTTCGTGAAATGCAAAATGCTTTAGTTGCTGATGTTGCTTTACAAACTCAACATATAGTCGACTCCGGTGGTGATCCGAACTCTATTCATTGGATATTCTTATTTGAGAAGATGTTAGGTGGTTGAAGGGGACATGTGAGAGGCATCGGGCCTAATCCTTCTGTAGCGTCTATACGTGTTCCTTTCCAGTGGCATTCACACTCACAAACACTGCAACTAACATAGGTACTTATTAATTTGTTGTGAATTTTGTTGTTTGGTAGTTTGGTATAGTTTGTTAGTTTCTTTGTTTGTTAAATTGTTATGAATTCAGTAGTTTGTTAAATTGTTAAGAGCTTAATGTGTTTGTCACTTAATTGTTAAGTAGTAATAATTTGTTTATATAGTTAGATATATTTTAACTTATATTCTTACTTTGTATGATGTGGATATTAACGTAATTCTTCAAATCCTGACGTTTGTGACGACAATAAGAGATATTATCTGCTCATTTAGCAAGCAAGTCGACAATGCGACCAACAACAACGAGGAAAACGACGATGGGAAAGACGATTAATATATATTGTTTTATGTTATGGATGATGTTTTTATAGATTTATTAGAGCATGGACTAGATCGACTATTGTTTCATGTTTCGACTATTAGTTTGTTAGATTGTTTATGTAATGCGATATACTTTGCGTATGTTATTTGATGTTTTATGTAATGTAGATTTTTTAATTATAACTTTTATATAAATTCTGCATTTTTATAATATAAAATAATATAAAATATAAATTAAAAAAAAAAAAAAAAAAAAAAAAAAAAAAAAAAAAAAGACATTAGTGGCGACACCTTTAGGGACAATCTTGAGTAATTAGCAACGACAACTCCCGCCGGAATAATTGGTCGGAGTAACATTGGCCGGTGGCTGGAATATTATTAGGGACGACGCCTTTAGGGACGACTATTGAATATTAGCTATGAGGTACTTACGACGACCCAATTAAAACGACATGTCGTCCCAGATATCTTTAGGGGTGACATTCTTGACTATTTGCGACGTTTTTTTGTCATCCCTAAAGGTGCCTTTTCAGGATATTTTTAAATGGTCGTGCTTAGTAGCTTCATTTTGATGGATATATGTTGGTTATCATGACCAAAGGATGTTAAGATTTTCCAATATAATAAAGTTCACTTATGAGCCACACTAGTAAAAAGTCTACCTCAAACATAATCTTCGTCACACTTATGGACCAATATGATGTAACCAGACCAGTGTGAGGCTGGTGCAAAAGGAATGTTTTAACCACCCACCCAATATGATGCGTTCACATTTACAAACGTCTGTGGTTTTTCTCTTCTGCCAACTTTTTTATGCCATCTTTGAAGTCTTCAATTGGATTTGAATGAGTTTTATGCGTTCATCTTTATCTACAACCAACTTTAACCCTTTATCCTTTTCTTTGTTTCAACTTTATACAGCCAACACCAACCAAAAGGATGTTTTATATGTTTCTCTCGAGATGACATTCCTTTATATCAGTCACATTCTTCCAACTATTCAATTGATAAATTATTGTACCACTTTCGTTTGGTTTAGGACAATATTAAAGAACTGTTATCGATCAATATTAAAGAACTGTGATTAACTATTCACGGGTGTTTGATCATCTAAGCTGCTTAAGCCCCATAGGTATGGGTCATCCCATCAATGTCGATTTTTCTTCACTTCACATGGCACTAGGGATGGCACTCTCCATACCACATCACATTTACTACCAAATACCTACCACAACACCATTTTAATTTCCACTTTCATCTTTATTTTTCATTTTTTTCGGTAATTACAAAAATAAATTACATAATTTCAAATTGAAAATATAACATTTAAATTGAAAATGGTCTCTATGGTTTCTTATTTTATGTTTTTATGATCCAAACATTTGAAAATTTGTAAATTTGGTCATTTTCAACAAGCTTAGTTGTAGTTTTGGTCTCTCTTTGGTTAAGTTTAACTGGTTGGCTGCTAACCTCTTTAAAATGACAATTTTATCCTCGAGGAACATTTTCGTAATTTTATCTTTTACCATACTATAAGAATCATTTTTGCATACATTCTTTTTATTTTATTGATGTATTATATATTAATAAATATTATTTTATTGAATTGTTAATTTATTTTAGTTAATTCTTTTTTATAATTTTTTGTTAGAGTAATTTATTTTTTATTGAATTATTATATATAAATACATATAGTTATTTATATATAATATTTATATCGTTATAAATATTATATTATTAGATTATTAATATCTATTACTTAATTTTAGTAATTTTTTTTTATTTTTTATTGGATTATTACTATTAATTTATTATTTTCTTCATATACTAAATATTAGATTACTGAATCATTAGTTTATTTTTAATGTATAATATTATTTCTTGTTAATTTTTTTGGTTTCACCACAAAGTTGTGGGATACACTAAATCATCGTCTCTCATCATTGAAATCGTCAGGATTACTGTCAAACACATTTATTGAATGTAGCTTATAGTCAGAAACTATATGAAAAACATCACCACCTTCACTTATAACTGTTACAGGGGTTTGTTGCGTATTATCTTAGATATGAAGGATTACACTGGATTATGAAGAGATTGTCATAGGTGGCTATTAGCGATGTTGGGTGGAACATGTTTGTGGGATTTCTGTTGAATCTCCAATAAAGGTGTTTGGCAGTGATACCACCGATTTTTGACAATGAGAAACAACGCTTTTTGCGTATTTTGGAAACATTGTGGTGAAACTAATAAAATTAAAAAGAAAATTAATACTATACATTAAAATTGAATTAGTAATCCAATACAATAATATTTGTTATATGAAAAAAAAGCAATAAATTAAGAGTAATAATTCAATAAATAATAATTCAAAAAATACAAAAATTAACAGAAAGAAATTAATAATCCATTGTAATATTTTTTATGATATATATATATATATATATATATATATATATATATATATATATATATATATATATATATATTAAAAATAATATTTATGGTATATAATAATTCAATAAAAAAAGAATTACTCCAACAAAAACAAATTATAAAAAGAATCAACTAAAAGAAATTAATAATCCAATAAAACAATATTTTGTAATATATAATAATCCAATCATATAATATTTATTATGATATAAATATTATATATTAAAAACTATATGCATTGATATATAATAATTCAATAAAAAAGAATTACTCCAACTAAAAAATTTAAAAATAAATAAATTAATAATCCAATGATACGATACTAGATTATAGTCTGCGTTAAATGCGGAAAACACATAAAAAGCATATAATCGTTTACAAATATAAAAAAATATATATATATGGTTATTGTATTTTTGAAATGTGTAGAAAATACATTGAAAACGATAAATATATATAATCATTGAAGGACCTCTTTGTAAACAATATTTTTTGTTTTATTAGTTGAACGACATTCTTCGTCTCATATAGTTATGATATTGTTATATAATTATAAGCATTTTAATTAGACATTCATTCCATAATAATGTTACCTAATTTAAACATATATTGACAACCAATATACCGTTTTTTCTACTGCATTAAATATTGACAACAATTTTATTTATTCAAGACTAAACTGCACAAATGATCCCTGTGTTTTGCTGAAAATTGCCACTTTGGTCCAAAAATGTTTGGACTAGCACCACAGATCCAAAGTTTTCATTTTATTGCGAGTTTGGTCCAATTTACTTTAAACTTTTTTGAAATGAAGATTTTACCCTTCTTTTTTGTTTTTCAGTTTATTTATTTATTTATATATTTTTATGATTAAAAAATTAATAAAATTTATCCCCCCCCTCTCTCTCTCTCTCTTAAAAAATTAATAAAAAATTACCTCTCTCTCTCTCTCTCTCTCTACAAATACAAAACACTCAAGAACACACATTGAAACTTAGGAACACATATTCATATTCATGAACACATACACAAACACTCCATATTTTTTAGTTTATTCTCCAAACACGCACACTCAAGAAAACATACACTAAATCAGATCTGTTGAAGGGTTTTCTAATGAACACATTCAAGAAAACGAAATCAGATCGAGTAATGGGTCTTTGATCTCATCCTTTGACGACGATCTCCTCCTCCTCTTCCACCTGTTAAAAGAAGCCCTAGCATGAAACTCTACCACCCGGTGATCGTTAACAACCATAACGAATCAAGATCTAGTAAGGGGTCGAAGGAGGCAGCAGCTAGGGTTTAGACGTGTTCCCTCCTCGTCACCGTTCTCATTGTAGATCTATCCAACCATCGTGTTTCTGCTTGTCGCCCCGCATCTCTGAAATGAATCTATAACAGGTTAGGGTTTGTAAGGCGATCTGAAACCCTAGTAATGGCGGCACTGGACTCAACCTAATTGACTGAGGTGTGGCGACCACCACCTCTTTACGAACCCTTCTCAGATCATACACCGATGAAGGTTTGGTGCTGATTTTTGAAACCCTAGCTATTCAGATCTGTTGTGGTGTTTGTGTGTGTATGTGTGTTTAATCTCTCGTTTGTCTTGTTCAAGTTTGTGTGTGTGTTTAATCTCTGTGTGTGTGTGTGTTTGTGTTGTATCTGTTGAAAAATCGATGAATGTTTGTGTTGATCTGTGTTTGCTCATCAGATTTCATTTTTATGTGTGTGTGTGTGTTCATCTGATTTCATTTAGGTGGAGATGGATATGGCAAATTGTGGTTGTGGCAGACGATGGTCAAACAATGGTGGTGGAGGACGACGGTCGAATGGTGGTGGTGACGGAAGATATTCTTCAGTGTTCTTGAAGAAGAAGAAGAAGATGAGTGAGAAAGAGAGAGAGAGAGAGAGAGAGAGAGAGAGAGAGAGAGAGAGAAAGAAAGAAAGAGAGAGAGAGAGAGAGAGATAGTATTTTCTTTTTTCTTTTATTTTTAATTCTTTTTAATTGTTATAATAAAAGAAAATTAAAATATTAAATAATCAGGGGCAAAATCGTCTTTATAAAAAAGTTCAAACAAAATCGGACCAATTTCGCAACAAAATGAAAAATTTGGACCTCTGGTGCTAGTCCAAACATTTTTGGACCAAAGTAGCAATTTTAAGCTAACCACAGGGACCATTTGTGCAGTTTTGTCTTTATTGAAATAAAGTTATATAATATAATTTATAGAATGTTAAATGTTATATGGATTAAACTTTAGTATATCATCAATGAAGATTATTTTCTAAATCATGATTGGTTTATTTTAAATTGATTATGAATATAAGTACTAGCTTTTATGTTTGTTCTTATTTATTTGGTATTCATAAGAACTTTGCATTAGTTTTGATGCAACATTGAATAATTTTAGTATATCATCAATGTAATTTGATATATCTCTCAATTATATAAAATATCAAATAATGACATTTCATTACTATTGTGATAATTTAGTGTATATATATTGTATTTTTAGTAATCTTAACGGTCTTATTTTTTCTAATAACCGTAACGCTTTTACTAATTGTATTTTTTACAAATCTCCTAATATCTTATAATTTTTATCTTACTTTAAATTCACTACTAGAAAAAACGCCTTTTACGACGCTCATTGCGCGTCGTAAAACGCTCAGACGACGCGCAAATGCACGTCAAGGAAGGCCCTGTCATAACGAGAGACGACGCACATTTACGACGCGCATTTATGACATGCAATGCGTATCATTAAAGCCGCTGTCAAGAAAGGCCATGTCATAAATGAAGATGACACACATTTTTGCGTATCGTAATTTTTATTTTTATTTTAAAAAAAATATATATTTATAGGTTTACTAATTTTCAAATTAAATTTGCATTTCATGTCTCATAATAGAAAATAAAATACCATATACAAAAAATACAATCCATTGCATAAAAGTTAATGTCATACAAAATAAATAATAAAATACAATAAATAAGAAAGATAATTCATTGCACTAAAATGCAAATACAAATAATCATGGCTAACTACATAACCTAATACTACGTTGCTATTAAGGGATATCATCATAACTTACTGAAGGTCTTGGAACAATGTTCGCATCATCAACTCTTACACCAACCTTGCTTTAGTAGATGACTTTCACACAATCAATATTTTAATAGATGCTGCTCGGGCCACCATAGATGTTGCTCGAATTTACCGAGCTCAAACTTCCTAACCAAAACCCAAAACCAAACAAACACCATATCAGACACAATATTTAAATCAAAAATAAAAATATAACGAATAGAACCTTGAAAAGCATAAAACAAAACTTAAAATTTACATGAATTAAGCTTCCTATATAAGTGCTCCAACCTTGTGTGGGCCCAATTCCTTGAGAATGAGGAAGAAAAATTTGTAAATAGCAATAAATAAATTTTTGGAATTGGAAATTAAATTGTTTGGATAATATCATGAAAATAAATGAAGGATTTCATAAACCAACCTGTTCTCTTGCCAAATTTACCCATCCACCATAAACATAACCAAGGGCAATTCCTGTAGGTATGCACATGTAAAATATTCCCAACCAAGTTGTTCTCTATAAGAAGAAAAAAAAGATAAATATGTTATATTTATATGTAGAAATATTGGGTGATTTGTAGAAAAAGATGGAACCTGAGATAATTTCTTGAAAGATTCATTCATTTATCTCCTTCGATAACTCTATGTATGTCTTGAAACAATGGAATGAAATCAAATGTTTCTAAGTGAGTCGGATTAAAATTTTAAAGATTATTAAACATAACCAGTCGCTAGGAATAACCAACCAACAGAAGAATTTAAAATAGACAAATAATAAGCAAGAGGACTTTAATTAAATAAAGTACATTATTACCAGCTAGCAATTTTGCTTTCACAAACTGCAAAAAGAAAAAAAAAAAAAAAAAAAAAAAAAAAAAAAAAAAAAAAAAAAAAAAAAAAACTTAAATTTATAGCTCTTGAAATTACTATAATAAACTAATTTATGATTTGTTATTACCTGGCGAAATAGCACCCATGCATAACACGTGTGGTGAATAGTCTCTGTTATTCCCAAGATACGCCACGTTGACTTTAGAAGTTCAAGTATTTCTTCCACTTCCTGCATACATTCATAAAATATAGCTGTTTTTTATGCATCATCATCATATATGCTACTTCCATTTCTTTCTTAAGGCTTGTTAAAGCTACCCAATAATGTTGCCACTTCTTGCATTTAACTCCACTAGTAAATACAACATTAGAAGTTTAATGTTAATCATGCTACCATGGTTTCTAAGGGTACAGGTGGAGGGAGGGAATTTAATCAATTTATAACAAAATCATGCTTAACATTGGATATAAAATTTACATACCTCAGTTAGTTTCCCCTCATCTAAAACATCAAAAATGCTGGAAAGAAGTTTCTCATATAATCTGACATTCAAATGATACCCATCTTCCCAATGACATAATTCACCAGTTAAATTACCACGAGCTGGCCTCTCTGCAAGTGCAATGGCAATCTCCCTCAAAGATCTCAAAAATTCTATGCGTTGAAGTTCACCCACAGAAGGTGCAAATGACTGAAATAAGACAAATTTAAAAAATGATAAAGTAAGAGCAATAGAGCATAGCATATGTAAAAACTAAAAAGATTTCATTTTAACCTCAGATTCTTCAATTCTTGCCAATAGAATCCTCATTTCACTTGCTTTGCGACCAGATTCTCCAAATCCCACAACTAGGTGATTCACAAGTCCTTCCTCCAACATATTCAACTGAACTAACACAACATTGGATCAAACATCTTACATCAATATTAGTTAAAGTTGGAAATTTACTTACACATGCCCATGAATAATATGATAAGGCTACGAAACAAAATCGAGAGAGAAGGTACTGACTTGTCTCTTTTGCCATCTTATGTAAGCTTTTTTGTTAGAAAATTCGGTTTGAGAAACATAGGATAATAACTCGAGAGGAATCAAAAGAGCATCCATTCTTTTCCCCACTTTTCCAGCCATTGCATTGAGTAGCCCTTGTCTTGTTCTAATGTCCATCGCCTCAGAAATCTGTGTTTACAACAATCATTATTATTATCAAGCACAACTTTGTGGGGTCCAGAGTCTACTAATTAATAACATGACATAAGGAAGTAGCATATACTTTATATAACTAATAGTAATATCTGTAATAGAACTCCTATCTGGTAAGAGCAAACCTAAACTCAGTATGGTTTCTAACAGTCCCCATCAATCATGTCCAACATGCAAACAAACCATATATCATACAAGCAAAATAGACTACTATATAAAACAGTGTATATATAAAATAGAAATATAGTCTGTACCTCCATCTGGACACACATTGTCTCCAGTAGGCCAGTCAAACCAGTCGATTGTTGGGATTGATTTGTAACTTGTTCACTCTTACTCCTTCCAATCTTCTTCAACAATTTGGATTTCTTTTCTTTTTTCTTCTCCTTTGATGGCACTATAAGTCCCCTGCATAAACAATCATTACATAATAGTCAAAAGGTAGTTTGGCAGATCTGTAGTCCAGATAGAATCAATCACAGCAAAATGGGAATTCAAAAGAAATGCTAAAATTATGTGTGTGTACAAAATAAAGTTCATGCACAGAGCCAAAGATAAAAAAGAAAGAAAAGATACCCCGAAGCTCCTGCAGCAGCCAGAAGGATTTCATAGGCAGATTCACGAAGATCGTCATCAGTTATACCTGAAGAAATGACCAAACACATAACTTAACACACCAATTTCAGAAGATGATACAATATTTTCATAAAACTTTCCATCATTTGTGTTTACCTGTTGCAAGTGAAGGTAAACCCACAACAAGATCAACAGTATCATTCATTGTTCTCCTTGAATACCAGCGACTATTCAGTTCCTCCAAATGATCATCATCCTCAAAATCATCAATGTCATCAATAGTTAAATTCTGAGCTAGGCCCGAGTTAAAAGATTTTGAGTTGGATATAACTGGTTCATCCTCTTCTGTTGCCTCAAAGGGGAGTGATGTTATGTCTGACATAATGGGTGATGGGGCCACAAAAGGAATAGCTGGTGGAGCCTTCCTTGGAGGTGAACCAGATAATTCAGGATTGGTAGCCAAAAAAAACTCACCTTCAGACCCTGCATTCTTTATTACACAGAAAAAAAACAAATAAATGAATAATAAACAAAAAAGGAAGGTGATGCAATGTTCAATGATTCCTAGTAATAAGTGCCTAGTGATATATCTACTTCCATCCCCTCAAATCTGCAGCAACTACCAGTATGGGATGTCCTTTATTGATAACAATCTTTGTTCTTCAGAAGTTCTATCAGCTAAATTGGCATATTTCTCTATAACACTACAAAAGCATGTGTAATATATATAATGGCCAATACATTTCTTTCAATTAAAAATTTAGGAGGTATATGGATTATGGAAACAATTTTGCATATTGATTCATGATGTATATCCATAAAAAGATTATGTATTTATATGCACATGGGATCAATTGTTATTTCTAACAAGGGCACTTATGACTTATGAGTAATTTCAGTTACACACTAGATAAATACAGTTCCCGTTTTTTTCTATTCACCAAAAAAGATATGCATTATTATATTTAAGATATATAGACATTAATTATTGGATGTATTATGAGATGCAAAGTAAGCTTGTACTAAATCATACCTGTATGCGAAGGACTACATCCAGAAACATCGACGACAAGAGAGCACCTTGATCTAAAAATTGTAAGAGAGAGAGAGAGAGAGAGAGAGAGCATTCAAAAGGAATAAACATGGGAGTTTATTAGAGCGAGAGAGATGAGAGATGAGAGAGAAAGAGAGAAATGGAGGGGAAGAGTAGCTGCAACCCGTAAACTTTACCTCACTATATCTTCGGTTGTGTTGTTGAAGTAGGCCCAGTAAAGTACGTAGTCAATCCAACTTCCTTCCACACAATCTTCTTTTCTCAATCCCAATTTCGGGAAGTTTTTGGTCATTAGAGCCAACCATCTTCTCCCCAAATCACTCAAAACCCTAACCCCTAATTCACTAATTCAACAGTGGGATTAATTTTGTATTTAGGGGAAGCTAGAGAGGAAGAAGATGAATACGAAAGTCAATATGCCAGAGCAGTCAACCATGTTATGTAATTGCTTCACTGTTGGGCCCCATCGTGAGTTGCAGCAGGGCGTTGTCAACGTGAAGAGTCGCAGACCCCCAATCGCCGGTTCTATGGAAGATTTTGTGAGGGACAAGAAGCGGTGATAGAAACTAGGGTTTTTGTTGGAGACGAAAAAGCAAAATAAGAAGCGAGCCTGATTCTTTGGTCGCCGATTTTATTTTATGGAGCAAGAAGAAGATAGCGTCGGGGGAGAAGAAGATAGATCCGACGAAGGTAAAAAATATGGAGCAAGAAGGAACGTGAATGGCCAGTGGTTGTATCTAGGGTTAGAGAGAGAGAGAGAGGATGGAGAGAATGGCTCTGTGCGAGAGATAAGGTGACCCATAGGATCAGAGTGAGAAGCAGGGTATTCAAAATTTTAGAATTTTAGATCCCTCTTTAAAAACGCGCGTTTTGTTAAAAAAATATAAAGCGACATTTGTAGACGACACACACTTAAAATAAGCACCCTCCGTGTTTTTAATTTTGTTTTGTTTAACACTAATCGTAGGGCACGCACAAATGCGTGTCCTCTATCCTTCAAATTTTGGAAAACTGACATCGATTTTTAGGGCACACACAAATGTGTATCCTCTATTAGCGCGTGTCATTGGTTGCGCGTCGTTAAAGGCTGTTTTTCTTGTAGTGATTTTTCATAACTATCTTATTTTCAAGATTAACTGTCTTAATAGCTTTTTGTTTAGTCTATATTCAATTTTATATTTCATTGTACAACATTTCACTTTAAAAATGCTTAATGTTTACACCTTGATATTAATTTTTTTTAATAAAGCCGTGTAATAATTATGGAATATATATATATATATATATATATATATATATATATATATATATATATATATATATATATATCTAATTTTAATTAACATTTACTTCCTTCATTATATCAAATTCCTCATTAAACGAATATATTTTTGGAAAGTAATAATTATAATGGGACAACATTATCTTAAGATGTAATGCTTGAAAGACTTTTGGAGGAAAAAAAATAAGGATCATTAAAAAAAATTATTAATGAAAATACAAATTTAAATTTGGTGAAATTATGGATGAAATTACTAGCGAAAGTTATTTTGAAGGGAGTTGTATTTTGTAAGGTATAATAATATTACAAAATTCGGAGTATATATATTTGTTGTGTAAATTTATAAATTTTATTGTTACTATATACAAATAAAAAAGCAGGTTGATATGATATACAAAAACATAATAATTTTAGTGATATTTTAAAATCATGCCAAAATTAACCGGATTCTTATGACATAAAAATTAAAAAAAAAAATCATAATCATCTCTAGTATATAAAAGTAACATTTTCGTAATTAATTTTAGTTTCCACGATAGTTAATTTTTGTTTTGTTAAAGGTACGTAATATATTTTCCTGTTTATTTGAAAAGTTTCAGAAAAGTAGTTAACTAATTTCATTTAATTTTTGACAAAGAAAATCGAAATATATGAATAAATACTTTTGATATAGGAACAAAAAAATAATCGAAAAAAATATAAAAAGAGAAATAAGGTACTTAGCTTCTAATGCACAATAGCGAATGTTTGAAGCAGAGAATGGTGATGGAAGTTATAAGTAATAATAATGATGTTGTAGGAGAAGGTTTGAAGAAAATAAACGATTGAAAATAAGTGTGAGCCGCGGATTCAATGATGAATTGTATATGTATGTAATAATTTTGTAGCACTCGGTTCCTGGTATGTAATTTATTTTGTTGTATATTTCATTTTTGGCCTGGGACTCGGCGAATTAAAGGCCCAACTCGTCGAGTAGGAGTGGGTTTCGACATGAGACTTAAGTGATGGACTCGTCGAGTCCGCGGCCAGACTTGACAAGTAGGCTCTGACTGGACAAAACCCTAATTTGAGGGTCTGCACCCTATTTAATCATCTCGTTAAGCCACCACTCGTCCCTAATGCTCCCAAAGACCTTCCATAGCAAACCCTAAGTGTTTTGGTGCAAGATCTAAGGCTTTTGAGTGATTTTTGTGGGTTTTGACCTCAAATAAGAAGGAAGAGCGTAGAAGGATCAAGAGGAGGCTGAAGGATTCGAGTTTGGTTCATCATTTGCAGTCTTTGAAAGGTATAAAGTTTGTACCTTGCTTGTTTATTTGTTACATCCATTTTTAGGGAAGATTTAGGGCTTTTAAGCCATATTAGGTAACCAACCATGATTTGCAAACATGGTTGGGGGTTGCTTTTGCACCCGAGGAAGGCCCCATGCAACAAAAGAGCCATTTTTGAGCCTTTTTCGCTCAAAAGTCCAACGCATGCACGTAAATTTCGTAACTTTACGTGCTAGATCGAGCTTAGGGGCTTGGATCTATCATTTGGACAAGTGTTGTACATCAGAAATCGAGGATTTAGGGTGTGGACGTTATCGATTCGATGAGTCCGTTCTTGGGAATCGACGAGTCCAAGGCTTTGAGTCCCAAATCTGTTGAGGGTCAAAAGAACTCAGTTGAGTGTTAGAAGGGTTGTAGCAGGACAGAAGGAGTAACCCAATGCATTGGACTTAGTTTTAGACCTAGAGTTCATGAGACTCGACGAGTTCTAGAACAGACTCAGCGAGTCCAAGGCAATCTTCTAATGTTTGAAGATGAACTCGACGAGTTGTTCATATAACTGGGCGAGTCAAGGTCAGGACTTGTTCATCAGATGAAGGTGAACTCGACGAGTTTTCATACAACACGGCGAGTCTAATGAAGGTTCATTGATGTTGGTAAAGAAGGGGAACTCATCGAGTCGTTGCCAAACTCAACGAGTTAAGTCATGGATAAGAACGAGTAAAGGGTAGGGACTCAACGAGTTGACGACCCAACTCGGCGAGTTGGGTCAACTAGAAGTTGACTTTGTCTTGGACTTGGTTAGGGGTAAAATAGTCATTTTACCCTAAGAGTAGATATCAGATTCCGAATGAGTGTTTTGTAGGGATTATAGCCAAAGGATTTCCGGAGCAGCAGCAGACAGAGGTTTCCCGCATAGATTTTCAGCAGCTACTTGTACGAGGTGAGTTACCTTCCAGTAGGGGTGGGTCTAAGGTTACAATGTCGGCCCAGCAAAGAGGAATAATTAGGAGATGATTGTCTTTGTGATAATTATCTTGGTCTGGTTATGTGCCTTGGTTATGAGATTTATTTGTATGATATGTTATGTGTATAGTAGGGATCAGTTTCTCTGACAACGGTTCTTAGGACCGAAAGGTAGGTCAGTACCCAGATATTCCTGACTGTATGTTTATATCTTGATGTTGCATGCTAGTGGTAGGAGGTGGAATAGTCCCCAATTACCGGTTGAAAGATACCGATGACAGTTACCGATTGAAAGATACCGATGATGATTACCGGTTGAAAGATACCGATGATGATTACCAGTTGAAAGATATCGATGACGATTACCGGTTGAAAGATATTGATAGAAGTTACCGGTTGAAAGATACCGATGATATTGTATGGTATGTGGTATGATAGGGGAACTCACTAAGCTTTGTTCTTACGGTTTCTATTTTGGTTCCAGGTACCTCTTCGTCTAAGGGGAAGGAGCTGCCGGCGTAACATCACATCACACACACACACATGATTCCGCATCGGATTATCTAGGATTGCACTCTGATTTTCATTATTTTGATGTCATGGTTTGGAACACAATATTATTTTTTTTTGTAATGTGTTGATTTACTGAAAATGTTATGGTAAAAAATTTTAAAAATTATTAATTCAAAAATGAAATTTTCGGGCTCGAATTTTGGGATGTTACAAATTGGTATCAGATCCCTGGTTTGAGGGACTCGGACACACCCTCGGGGGTTTCTGGACTCAAACTGAGGGACTAAAATATTTTTACAAGGAAAATGGTTTTCTAAAATTTAAAAGGGAAGAATTTTTAGAAAGACGAAGTGTGTGATGCATGCGACCGGCCGGACTTAAGTAAGTTTTCCCCAAGATACCCATATTTGCTATGTTATGTTATATGGTTTTGATTCAGAAAATTGCATGCTAGAATAGGACTAAGGATATAGGAGGATGCCTTGTGTGCCTGATGTATAATTCTAAGAATTGCATGCTAGTTAGGGCTAAGGGTCTAGGGAGGATGCCTTGTATGCCTATTGTATGAGTTATATGCAATGACTGTTTAGTCAACAGTAGGATGGCCTGTGTAGGTTATGCCTGATTTGGTTACCCAATGCACGAATGCTGCTTGCTTTGTGCTATGGGGATTCTGGCCATCTTCAACTAGCTAAGGAACGGATATGTAACAGTATCCGCAAGCTAGTTAGGGGGAGGTGGTAGGGACTCCCTGTGCAGCTGGTGGAGGAGGGTAGGTCAGAGAGTTCCCTAGGGAAGCCTAGGATGAGGTCAGTGGAAAGCGTATCGGTAAAAGGGACTTGGTGAAGTCGAAGCAATCCTTGAGGAAAGTACGGGTAGATGTGGAAGGCAGTATGGGTCCGTACTACTGAAAGCAGAATCAAGGAGGTCCTAGATGGAACCTGGAAACTTGGAAAGTGTTTGAGACCTATAAAAAGTATATGTGACCCTAACATTCATACTTTTATTTTTAGAATGGTGGTGACGCGACATGGATCAGGAGGTTCAGGATCTGGGTTAGGATCATGCTCGGTGCAGGATTCGAGCATGTGGATGATGGGTTATGCAAGTTCATCGTGTCCGAGATTACGAGGGGTATCCTTGATGCGATGTCGGTTATCTTCGGCTCGATCAAGGAAGGGATCATTGAGCTAATGGAGGATCGCCTCAGGGCTTTCAGGAGTGACATGGTGGCCAGCCAGTCAGGATCACACATACTGTCCTTTAAGTACTTTCAGAGGGAGTGGTGCATCGGATTTCCATGGGGTGAAGGACCCTATTGCTGCTAGGAGATGGGTCGCAGACATTGAGTCTGTGCAGCTGATGAGCTTCTGCCCGGAAGGATCGAAGGTCTGTTTCGATGCACGGTGTTTGAGAGATAGGGCCAGAGATTGGTGGGAGTCGATTAGCGACTCTCTGGGAGCCTCGGTTATTGAGGCTATGACCTGGTCAGACTTTGTGACCAGATTCAGGGTGGAGTTTGCACCGGTTGTGGAGCTTCAGCAGCTAACCAAGGAGTTCATGGACATGAGACAGACTACGGAGACTGTGGTGGAGATCACCACCAAGTTCCGGGAGAGGGAATTGATGGTGCCCCAGTATGCGGGTGATGAGGACATGAAGAGGACCCGCTACCATGACATGCTACGAGCTGACATCCGGGAGCATGGCAGTTTCTCAGCTTGCCCTACCCTAGATTTTATGATTTACAGGGCTAGGGAGAGGGAGATTGATTTGGAGCACATCCAGAAGAGGAAGGCGGCTGAGAGGCTGACGATGGGGGCTTTGGGGAAGAAGCCCAAGGGATCCGATGGTAGGCCTAAAGGCCAGTCAGGGAGGGACCGCTGTGGGAAATGCGGTCGGTCACACGAGGGAGCTTGTCGCACTAGGCCGGGTTCAGGCTGCTATAAGTGTGGCAAGGTTAGACATTTTGGCAGAGATTGTACTGCCCCTACTTCTGCGATTCATATATCTGACATGATTTGGTTTCATTGCAATCAGAAGGGCCATAAAAAGGCTAATTGCCCTAGATTGACAGCAGGAGCGGCGACGCCGGCAGCGGCACCGACTCCAGCGATAGCACGAGTTGTGGATGGTTAGAAGGCCAAGTTGGAGGCTCCAGTAGTTCGGAGCCGAGCATTTCAACTGAAAGCCGAGGAGGCACACGCTGCACCCGATGTGGTGACGGGTATGATTTCTTATCTTATGCTTTTATGTTATGTTGCTGTGATTTTGATATATTATGTGCCTTGATTAGGATTGTTCCATGTGAACGGTATCCCAGTTCAGGTGTTGTTTGATTCGGGTGCCACTCGATCATTTGTCTCTCTTGCGCTTACCAAGAAGTTTCTAGAGTCTTCGGGCATGTTGGATTCCCCTGTAGAGGTCGAGATTGCGGACAACCGGTCGGCACGAGCGTTAGAGGTCCATTATGATTGTGTTCTGAGACTGTTTGAGGAACGTTACCTAGTAGACTTGGTTCCCATACCTTTGCGGGGGAACAAGGTTATTATTGGTATGGATTGGCTAAGCCCCAATAGGGAAGTGATCGACTGCGCGCTGCAGTCACTACGGATTAGGACCCTTAATGAGGGAGAGTTAGTGGTTCAGGGCGAATGGCAACAGCGAGGACCAGCTTTGTTTTCGGCAGTGAGGGCTAGGCGCTACCTCCAGCAGGGTTGCGCATGTTATGTCACCTTTGTTATGGATACCCGGGAGGCGGGTAGGGCAACGGTGGGTGATGTGCCCGTAGTACGGGAGTTTGAGGATGTATTCCCCGAGGAGTAGCACGGGGTACCTCCGAAGAGACGGGTTGAATTCAGGATTGATCTGGTCCCTGGTGCGGCTCCGATAGCCAAGGCGCCATACCGGTTGGTTCCTCCTGAGATGCAGGAGTTGTCTACACAGTTGCAGGAGCTGTTAGACAAGGGATTCATTAGACTGAGCAGTTCTCCTGGGGAGCCCCTATTCTGTTTGTGAAGAAGAAGGATAGGTCGCATCGGATGTGTATAGATTACCGGGAGCTGATTAAGGTGACGGTGAAGAACCGTTACCCACTCCCAAGGACCGATGATCTCTTTGACCAGCTATATGGAGCATCTTGGTTCTCCATGATTGTTTTGCGTTTAGGGTAACACCAGATGAGGGTAAGAGAGGAGGATGTGCAGAAGACTGCCATTCGGACCCGTTATGGTCACTATGACTTTGTGGTGATGCCTTTCGGGCTCACCAATGCTCCTGCCGCGTTCATGGATCTCATGAACCGTGTGTGCAGGCCGATGCTGGATCGGTCTGTGATAGTTTTCATCGATGATATCTTGGTCTATTCCAAGACGCAGGAGGAGCAGGAGGAGCATTTGAGAGAGGTTTTAGAGAATTTGAGAAGGGAGAACTTGTATGCTAAGTTCTCCAAGTGTGAGTTCTGGTCGTGCGAGGTACAAATTCTTGGGCACCTTGTCAACCAGAACAGGATTTCAGTAGATTCGGCCAAAATGGAGGCCATGATGAGATGGGAGGTTCCGAGGTATCCATCTGAGATTCAGCGTTTCCTAAGATTATCCGGCTACTATCGGAGATTAATTCAGGATTTCTCCAAGATAGTCGTACCCCTGACTAAGCTAACAAGGAAAGCTGTGGTCTTTCATTGGGAACCTGAGCAGTAGGCTGCATTCGAGACATTAAGACAATGATTGTGCGAGGCGCCAATCTTAGCCCTGCCAGAAGGCATGGAGGATTTCGTCGTGTATTGTGATGCGTCCATCTCGGGTTTGGGCACAGTATTGATGTAGAGAGGGCATGTCATTGCTTACGCTTCGAGGCAGCCGAAGCCTCACGAGGCGAATTACCTGATGCATGATTTGGAGATGGGGGCTGTTGTGTTCGCCCTCAAGATTTGGTGTCATTACCTCTATGGGGTTTGTTGTACGATTTACACTGGCCACAAGAGCCTGAGGTATCTCAGGACCAGCCAAATCTAAATATGAGGCAGCGTCGGTGGCTTGATGTGGTAAAGGATTATAACTGTGAGATCCTCTACCACCCGAGAAAGGCCAATGTGGTGGCCGATGCGCTTAGCCGCAAGGCAGCACCGATCAGGGATATCTGTCTGTGGATGATTGTGGTGACTCCGCTATTAGAGCAGATTCAGGAGGCCCAGCAGGAAGCCATGAAGGAAGAACATCGAAAGAGTGAGCGGATTGTGGGGCAGGTTTCCTCCTTCGACTTATGACAGTCGGGGATTACTCACACTACACCGTAGGGTGTGGGTGCCGTACCACGGGGGTTAAACGCCAGGTTCTGATGAAAGAGGCGCACAAAGCTCAATTCTCCATTCATCCCGGGGCGATAAAGATGTATAGGGATCTTCGCTTGGACTACTGGTGACCCTGTATGAAGCGGGATGAATGGAGATTTATCTGTATGATATGTTATATTAATAGTAGGGATCAGTTTCTCTGACAGCGGATCTTAGGACCGAAGTGTAGGTTAGTACCCAGATATGCCTGGATGTATGTTTATATCTTGATATTACATGCTAGTGGTAGGGGTGGAATAGTCCTCAGTTACCGGTTGAAATGTTTTACTGACAATGTTTTAGTAAAATGTTTTAAAAATTATTAATTCAAAAATGAAATTTTCGGACTTGAATTTTCGGATGTTACGAATTTGAATATGATTTTTCGGTATTAATGATTTCCTAATAACAGTAGATTTTATATTAATTGTTACTAATATAAACAGATTTATATTAATAGTTGATATTAATGCATTGATTGAAATGGTTTGTTAATAACATGCTTTTAAAATTAAGCATATTAAAATCTTTATAACCGAAAATTCAAATTGTAAATTATGGAAAACTTTTATTGGAATTAAATACATTCAATTTCAACAGATGTAAGTTATTGTTTGATGACTGGAAAACATTTAATGAAATTAAATACATTCCATATGGGGAAGATGATGTCATCAATTTGATATAAGGGTGGAAAAAAATAAGATTGAAATACAATCAATGGTCCAGATTATTTAAGATGATATTAACAGGTTTCTCTTTTAATAATATTTAGAGATTTATTAATATTTATATATTAAAAATAATATTTATTAATATATAATACTTCAATAAAATAAAAAAGAATTTATGCAAAAAGATCATTATAGTAGGGTAAAAGAGAAAACTAAGAAAATGGTCCTAAGGGTAAAATTATCATTTTAAAGAAGTTGAAAACCAACTAGTTGAACTTAACAGAAGATGAACCAAAACCACAACAAAACTTGTTGAATAAGAGTAAATCTATAACTTTTCAAACGTTTCGACCTTAACCACATAAAATAAAAAACCGTAAGGATCATTTTTGTAATTTTGTCTTATTATTATTATTATTATTATTATTATTAAAAATATAAATAAGAACACTATTTTCTAAATTCGTTATTATTAGTATTGACAATAATACACATAAATATGTTTATATAAAAAAAAGAATATTAAAGACAATTTTAAGGATGAAGGTAGAGAGGATGATTTAAACAATAAAATCATGAATGTGTGTATGCATATTCTCACTTTGTATGTGCTCATATCATACTTGTTATTATTATTTTCAATTCATAATATTAACACTTAACAATTTAAAATAAGTTGCCTATTTTTAAAATTGTTTAAAAATTGTGATTTTGTGTTTTTGACTATCAATATTATCATTAAATTCTCAATTTTTTTTCTTATCATTCTCAACTTGTAAGTGCGTATTTCTTATATATATTTTCTTCAATCGAATTTGGGTGTGCAACTTGGATCAAATCAAGATTATGATTAGGTCTGTTACCATATGTATTAGTGTGTGAGCATGTGTTATGCGTGTGTCTTGTGTGTAAGTATTTGAATTACCAACATGGATGTCGCCTTTTTCCATTACTTTATTACTATGGGTTTTTTGAAACATAGTAGATATAGTATGATAAAACAAAACATATCATATTATTTTTTATTAAACGACATATTGTAATTAATATTTTTGAGTTTTGATATGGACTATCGTAGATGTTTGTAGTGGATTTGTTGGATTTGAAAAGAAATCTTTCTACCTTAAACAATTTTATATACAAATTGAAAAATCCTTCTATCTTAAACTATTTATAAATAATTTTACAAATATGCAACTTCTTTTAAATTGTTAAGTGTTAATATTTTAAATTGAAAACAATAATAACTAATGTGAAATGATCATATACAAAGTGAGAATATACAAACAAACATTCATGATTTTAATGCATAAAATTAAAGCATCACCATTGTGACAATCGTCAATTTCTGGTCAAGTCAAAGTCAAATAAAGTCAGTAAGTCAAACCGACCAACTCAAGTATACTAGGGTTTACTTTATGTAATTACTGTATAACTTACTATTTTAATAAGAAATCATCACTTGAAAAGATTGTATTTTTAGATTTTTTAAACCCTAATCGGGGTAAGTGATGTAGCACAACGATAAAACACTATTACATACCCTTCGGAGGTGTGTAAAATCCTTAAACATGGCTAAACGGGATTTGCGGATCTTGCATTGCAAAGATAAACACTCGCAGAGGTCACAAACTAAGTCTCTCTCGATCTCTCTCACTCTATCCCAAATCTCTACAAGTATGTGAAATCTCTCCCAAATCTCTCTAAGTATGCAAAATCTCTCCCAAATCTCTACAAGTATGTGAAATCTCTCTAAGTATGTGAAATCTCTCCGAAATCTCTCTCAACATTTTATAGTCATTCGGGTCACCCCGATCCTTAACTTCGTCAAAAATCACTCGAAAACGGAAGTTTACGCGAAAAACAGCTCTTAGGAGCCGAACACGAATTTCGGAAATTGACAATTTTTTTCCTGGTTTTCAATATTTTTAGTGTTTTAAGCTCGTTTTTCGTGATTTTAATGCGGGATTTTCACCCGGACTTATATTTTGACATATAAGGCCCCATATTTCCATAATCTAAGCACATTTTTATGGAAATCTTTATTTAAGAATGTAACAGCCGGATTTTATCAGGTATCTTGTTTATTGTATTTTGTTGATTTGTGGGGGGACTCGGCGAGTTGGAGCTTAGACTCGCCGAGTAGGGACGCGGATTTGGATGCGGGATCGCGCCTGGACTCGACGAGTCCAGGATATGGACTTGGTGAGTCAGCGCTGTGTAATGAAACCCTAATTTCTCGGGTTTGAGACTTATTTAAAGGGCCTAATGGCCGTCATTTGTGCTCACCAGCCCCTTGAGTGAAACCCTAATCGAGTGTGAGCATTTGGAGCTAAGTAGGAGGCCATTATTGACCTTGGAGGTGCCATTGTTGCAAGGAAGGAGAGGAGCTAGCCAAGGGAAAGCAAGAGGAGCCACTTCTGTGGGTTTGGAGTCTAGAGCATCACTTTTGTGGTAATAAATCCGAGTTACCTTCTTCCTTGTTGTTGTTTATCTAGATTTAGGGTTTGTTGAACCCTTTTATGGCAAGATTTAGTGTCCTCTTGGTCCCTTATGAGGTTTGAACCATAGATCTGGACCCTTAGAGGTCCAGAGTGTCCCTTTACCCAAGCTTTTTGGGAATCAATGGAGGCTTTGGATTGGAATCCTCATGCCTTAGGTCAAAAACTCCATTTATGAGCTATAGGGTGTGTTATGAGCACCAAGATAGGAGCTTTACGTGATGAATCAGTCGAGGGAGGCCAGATCTATAGTTTTTGGAAGCAGATCTGACCTTAGAAGCAAGTTGGAGTGGTTGCATGGCATGGACTCGCCGAGTCTGTTCATCCGACTCGGCGAGTAGCTTGAAGATTGCCTTGGGACTGCTCAGCGAGTGGTCCAATCGAGTCATGGGTAGACTCAATGAGTCAGGGTGAGTTGGAGAGGGATGACGAGTGGACTGAGTCAAACTTGGACTCGCCGAGTTGTCCTTGAGACTTGGCGATTTGAGTCGGGGTGGCCCCGCGATTCATTCAGGTGAAACTCGTCGAGTAAAGGGGGGGAATACTCGACGTGTAGTAAGGGGATTTCAGAGGGTTGGTGAAAACGTCTAGACTCGCCGAGTCGTCATGGTACTCGCCGAGTCCGGTCAGAGTTGACCGTTGACCGTTGACCAGAGTTGACCTGTGTTGACTTCTTATGGATAGTCAACCTTAGAGATATAAAGTGTTAATTAGAAACATATAATGTTATAGGAGGATCAGAGCTCGGAGGATCGAGCACGAGGGATTTCCAGGATTCTTGAGATACCGAGATACGCGAGGTGAGTCTTCTCACTATACTATATTACCTTGAGTAGGTAACCAGAGTTATGTGATAGAGTATTTGTATGCTATGTATGTTATGTGTTGTACTGCATTATTTCTATGTGATTTATGTAGTGCATGTTTATCAGAGCTAGAACCTGAGGGTTCACAGAGTTTGGGTGCACGGACCCACAGAGTTATAGCCTCGTGTGGCTAATATGTGTTATATGTGGTATTTTGGGGAACTCACTAAGCCTTGTGCTTACAGTGTTTGATGTTATTGTTTCAGGTACTAGTGACGACCGCGGGAAGGCGCCGGCTTGATCCGTACACACACACTCGGAGTTTTTACATTGTGATCTTGGGATTTTGTATTAAACTATATTGGATAATTAATATGGTTGTTTGATGAATATTAATCGAATTATGTTATATAAGAAAATTGAAAATTTTGTTTTGAAATTTACGGTGTTACAAAGAATAAAATCTATTGGGTGAATATTTGAGGTGGAGTGCTGACTTTACCTTAGTGTGTAACATAAGCAACCTCCCATACCCACTCTTGGTCAAGGTCTAGAAAACTCTTATCTCTCCTCACTCTTCCCTCATTCTCCACCAAAGAACAAACACCTTTCTATCTCACTTCTCTCTATCTCTCAAATTCTAGATTCAAGGGATGATCATCAAGTTTTCTTCCACTTTTGGTAAGTGATATTATACTCCTTATGATTATTTCACTTCCTCCTACCCAAAATCATAGAATACTTACACAAATTCCATCACATTTGTGTTAGATCTTCGAACCTTCAAGGGATCTTCTAAGCGTTCTTGGGTTGAACACTTCTTTTCTTCAATATCCATCGACTAAGATCACAAAATGCGAGTTCATACCCCTATCTTTTCACGCCTTTCTCATGTTTTAAGGGGGGATACAAGTTAAAACACCAAGAACACAACTAAACTCATCCAACATCTTTCATCAGAAAAGTTTAACTCCATTCACGGACTATTTTGGTCAACTTAAACATTTTAGTTTTCAAAACTGTATTAGGTGATACCTTTAAAATGACTATTTACACATCTCCATATGATTTTTCTACAATTTAAGATGATTTTTACAAAACTGCCTATCATTTCAAGAACAAATCCGGACCAGTTTGTGGTTATGGATTTTTTCACACAAGTTGGAGGCCACTAAAAATCATAATAAAATTTATGAACAAACTAGACTCATTTTTCAAACTCTCAGAATTTACGAATTCTGATTTGGACCTTTGATGATTTTTCTATAAACTTTCTAACGATAGTAATAGAAATGTTATCACTAGAAAAATGCTATCAATTTTATTCACATCTTGTAACTTGTTGAGCAAGGTATTTATCATCAAGTGGTTATACGTTATTATATTACATGTCATTTTGGCTTCACATTTAGACATTACATCAGTAAACAAATGGATTTTACTATATTAAGTATGGTGAATAATAAATTGTTATAAACACTGTTGACGTCCATCTCATACAAACATGTGGTAAACTATGACAGGCATAGTTTATGTACACTACCACTACTATTGTTTTGATAAACTATAATAGGTATAGTTTAGGATTCATATACATAACAAACTCATTTCCAAAGCTTACACTTATACAAAAGGGTTTTCATTATACCACATGAAAATTCGTTAATGACTTTTGTGAGACATTCACTTCATATTACTTTTCAAGTATTACATTTAAGTCCTGTATTGTAACCAGAATCTCTTGTAGGGAGAGCGTGATAGTTATGTATAGATCTATATTGGGTCTGACACACTCACACCTTAGCTGCATGCAACAGCTAGATTGGCAGGTCTGGGGTGACAGAAGTCATAACATTTCCGATGCCTGAAGAACGTCGTTTCAGGCCAACTAGGTCATAGCATGGTTATAATAACTCACATTAAGTATTAACAAACATAGGATTTATGGGGATTTCATTGAAATCAAACGATTTTATGTTAAATTAAACTTGCATTGTTTACTATAAGTAAGGAAAATTGCTTGTACATTTCGGTTTTTGGATTAAAGACTACATTCTACACTTTAAGGAAAATATTGGATTTTTCTAAGGACAAACACTACTTTTACAAGAAAAGGTTTTTATCACTACATCTAAAAGCTTATGAACTCACCCGCTTAATTGTTGACACTCTTTCAAAATTACTTGTATTCTCAGGAAATCAATAAACAGGTGACCAAGTGCTTTTGAGGATGGGACGTTAAGGCGTCAAACATTTCATTTTTATCAACATAATATAATTGATTTGGAAACATGTAAACTCATACAATGATGTAAAATTTTCAATTAAATTTATGTTGGTTGTGTTTACTTTGATCACTATTGCAAACTGTTATGATACTATACATGAAGTCCTCCACCCCTTGATGTTTCTGCCATCTTTGGTTTGGGGGTGTGACAACCATCCCCTCCACCTTCACCCTTAAAAAATGTCTTTAATATTTTTTTCATTTAAACATATTTATATGTATTATTAACAATATTAATAATAAGGAATTTAAAAAATAGTATACCTTTTTATATAATAATAATAATAATAATAATAATAATAATAATAATAATAATAATAATAACTAGGTGGGGAACCCCGCGTTGCAGGGGTCGGATGCGACAACTTTTTCCGTTGTTTGTTCTTTGTAAATGTTATTTGATCAACTATTTGTCTATAGTTTGAGTATTGTTATGGGGCAGTAATATTGTTTCGTAATGGATAATTTTTTTTTTTGTCGGATAAGCTATTGATTGAAATAGATACTTCATGGGTTTAACCTTTGGTTGATGGGATGGAACTGGAGTGCCGGATTCCACTGATAAAATAAAATACCTCCAAATCCTATAATTAGGTAGTATTCTAATTAATAAAAAGAAAGTAAGATGCTACAACTCTATAGATCTTTTTACAATTTTGATCCCTATTAGAGACTTTGGTAATGGTTTTGGTCCCTATACCATACTCAATTACTATTTTACCACTTATGTAAAAAAAAAAAAAATTAATGTAATTACTTTGGGTCCCTATACCAAATGACTTCCAATCTTAATACCTGGAGGATAAAAAAAATCAGCAGGAGGACGATAAAAAAAATCAGCAATAGGAAAACTCAGTTAGCAACTTTGATTTGCTTACATGAACAATTTTTTATGATATGGCATCTGAAATCCACATAAGCATGTGTTTTACTTA